>NC_035165.2:13041782-13642050 GCF_001659605.2 Manihot esculenta | reverse complement strand
AGAAGAATAGAGATGATAAGAGTGAGAAAAGTAGAAAAGAAAGGCAAGAAAAGACTTGGTTGGGACTGAAAACTCTAATGATAAGTGTTTTCTTCTCCTGCTTGTAGAAAGTTTGTCTAATAAAAAACAATGTTGCTTTCTTACATTTTGTTGTTATAATTTGATTTGTTGTGCATGAGATCATGATAAGGTCTATCAAAGGAATGAGTAATGGAGATTTCTGAACGAAATAACTTATCTTTTTTTTTTTTCCTTAAAAAAAAAGAAAGGGAAATAGCTGCATAATAGAATATTGCTGAGGCACTCCTAGGCAGATGCCTTTTAAGGTACAATTTACTTATTAAATAACTTATTCAATGACTAAGATGATAGGTGCTACACCTCTTGTGCCTGGCACCAAAGGCATGCCTTTGACAGCCATTTAAAGCACAAAAATTGTAATAAATTGAATCAATCTTCCTATGACATTGTAGTAAGTTTCTTATATACACATTGCAAAGGCCAATCTTCCATGTCTCTGTCATTTCATTATCTCAAAATTAGGTTGTACATGTTAAAACTATATGACTGGTGGACATAATGCACCAAGGGATATCTTTTTGGACTGATTTGTCAACTCATCCATGACTAAAGCAAAAAGATAGGGATGTAAATGAATTGAACCTATCAAAACTTTGAAGAGCTTAAATTTGGTACATCAAATTTTTTCTGAGCTCGAGTTGAACTAAGCAAGGTTCATTTTGCCATTGAGCCAAATATCAATAAGCTTAAACTTGGTTCATTCAGAAAACAAACTAAGATGAGTGAGCTTTTATTGAGTTAAGTCTCAAATAGCTTATGCGCAATGCGACTCATTTACAAGTCTAATTTGGGTTAAAAATAATAAGTTCAAAACTAAATGATTTTAGTTAAATGAGTATATTACGAGTGACTTATAAATCTATTTAACAAATAAGTTTTTGAGCCTTAATGAGTTGTATATGTTCAAGCTTGAGTTTGCTTGTTTATTATCAAGTCTAAAAGTTAGCCTCTATATACATTTCACTAATACCTATATACTAGTTCCTTTTTTTTTTCCCAGTCTCATCATAGAGACTCTCCCTGGACCCTATCATATTCCTCATCTAAGTTGGAAAATGTCAAAGAAGAGCTTTTTTTCCTTTTATTTTTTCTTCTCCTCTCTATACTTCTTTGTCAAACCTCTTATGAGAAGACAAAACATGAATATGACTTCGATGCATTGTACGAGGAAATGAAGTTGTCTTCTTTGACTATTTGATGAGGTTTGGATGTTTTTAAATATAGAGGACTTATTCTTGTAAGTGTTTTTATCATTTGGGGAAAACAGACCTTTTTAAGTTTCAGAAACAATTACATGACAATGTGTTTGATCCACTTTTCAGCCCATTGAAGCCCAATGGAATGCCTTGTTGAACTTGATAATTTCAGTTTATGGATGTCAGTTTGTGCTTTGAATTTTGATTGATGTTGTTAAGATAATATTGGCAAATTGGTTATCTCTGTTTCTGAAAATTTGGTATTGAACTGACCAATTCACACTCCTAATTACTTGTTTGAAGATGCGTTTTAGCTTGCAATGTCATTTCTGCCTTGATGCTATGTTTGGAACTTTGGAGTTTGAAGATGAAAGAGGAAGTGTTTTTATAACATAGAATATGGAGAATAGGAAGTATATATATTGTGTTACCTTCTCACTATTTGGATATTTTAATAAGGAAAAGAGACAATAAGAGTAACATGTGTTTTCCATGTTTGTTGGGTTTAGGAGTTGACAATTTTTTAAGCATAAAATGGAAAATGTTTTCCACTCTCATCTAAATATTAAGAGTTGGTTAAATTTAGAAATTGGAAATACAGTCATAGTAAGTGTGGCATCCCAATTGCTCTCTTCCCTTACTACTTATCCTTGATCTTGGTGTAAAACTTCTGGATAGCATAGAGGATAAGAACCTTTTTAAGTGGAGTATTCCCTATCCTGACCTTTAAGTGTGAGGATACTTCTTTTTTTTTTAATTTGTGGTGAGTAGGGGGACAATATTGTGACTATTAACTCTCATGTAGGACTGGAGTAAGGATCAAATTACAAAAGCAATGGGAGGTAACAATTTTTTATTTTTTTAATCAGTCGATGGAAAAGCAAAATGGAACTTGTGAGGAGATAAAGGTCAGAAAGCACAAAATTATGAATTGATATGCTACTCTAGCTTTTGTTCTGCAATTGCTACAATTTGATCTAGAAATTACTTCTTTGTTTGAGTTTTCTGTGCCAGATAGCTCTCATGAACAGAATTATGGAAATACACCATTAATCCTTAAAATCAAGCTTGCAATCCAAGATAGTTGGCCATGTCAAAAATCTCACTATAGCAGTCACATAGTTTAGGAAATTGTATCCAACATACCTATATTAAATATATTTATGTCTCGAGAGGCAGTTTCATTAGGAAGTCTGGTAGCTAAGCTAGCTATTGAGCTTCTACATTTTTGTAGAATACTGAACAAATGCCATTTTTATATCAGGAGCCACTTGCTGTAGGGTCGAAATCTCATCATTCAGAAATTTAAATGATTGGATCCTAACGAGCGCAATTTGATATGGCCCTCAACTCTGATGGCATGCTTTCAATATTATTTTGGTTGAGTTTGTAAAGTCTTTAAAACAAAGGCATAAGTGTGGGGTAAAAAACAGTAGGTAAATTTATTGTTGCATCATTAGGAGAGAAGTTGCTACATCAAAATTGAGTTTGATTGAGGGGGGGTGTTGCAAGTATTCTAAAATAAAGAAGATAATTAATAATTTGCTGTCATTTCAGGGTGTGCCAATTATGTCGTTGGGGCTATGCCTGGAAATTAAAAGGAAAAAAGAAAAGTTATATGCGAACTAGGCTCTTAATGGAACTGGATCCAATTATTGAGGAGTCAGGCCAGGCAAGATCCTAGTTGTTTGGAAGTTTGAATAGGACTTGAACAGGAAAAAGAGATTCAGAATCAAGATAATAAGATTCTAAGATTTTCTACTATTATGGATAATAGAATATTAAGTCTTTCTAACTTTACCTCTATAGAGGAGATAGATTCCATCTCATTCAGTGTTCTGTATAATAAATAATATTTTTTTTATTATATTTGTCGGAGTCACTTTCTTCTTCTCGTCTTTCTTGTCATTATAATTTATATGGCTGATGCAGCCATTTGGATGTGAAATGGCTTAATAATTTGGTTGTTAATCATAACTGGGAATTGTTTTATAATACTACATCTATGTGGTCCTGATTGTGAAATGGATTAATTACTTGGCACCAGTTGGATATATTTTCTTTAGTTATAGTACATCACTACAGGAGGGTGAGCTTTTAGATTGCTCCTTTTTAACTAAAAGGTCATGGGTTTGGGTCATTGAAACAATCTTCATGGATTAACAGATGTTGCGCTTCCACCTGTCCCTACCTTGGAAAGCCAGGAGCTTTTTGCACTGAAGTGATTCTTTTTATTGCTTATAAATCCATGTGAAAAAATTGATTTGCACAGCAAAAGATAAAATAAGGTTTCTTTCTTCTTACAGGTGACTGATAATAAGGAGATTTACTCTGAAATTGGGAAGAAGATGGGGATTTGTTAGTTTGAAGCATTGATCTCATTGGGCTTGCTTAATCTGGATTTCATAGTTTTTTACTTCTCTTTCCTGCCGTGTAAGCCAGAAATTAGTGTCTGCGGACCTTGTGATCTTTCTGTGTATTGACATTCAAATAATATCAGTTACGGGGACAGGGACAGGGACAGGGACAGGGACAGGGACAGGGACAGGGAAAGGGAATGAAAGTAACTCGGATAATGAAATAATACTTTTCCTGTGTGCGTGCTTTTATTTAATTATGGTGGATTATGGTCTTGTTGCTCCCCAAATTGATGATTTAGGAAAGGAGAAAGACACAATTGGAATTTATCTATATTCCGCGTTTTGTGGGACCCTGTTAAGATTCCAAGCGTTTACATCCATTCTTCTTGCCTTGTCGAATTTTGGATTCAAAAATTAGTTAATTTCGTTATAATTGCATTTCTGGATGTGAATTCATGGGCGGCGGTGCGGCCGTAAGGATGGGCGCACGTCATTGTCCTTGTGTCGTATAGTAAAAGTTCTGACCTTTTCTTAAACAAGTGGGTGTGACTTGTGAGAACCAGAGAAGAGTTGTTTATCATATAGTTGTAGGTTTTATCATTATTACATTTTTTTTATATATATAAAAATGGATTATTTAGCAACAAAGTCTAGAATTCAAATCCACAACAAAAATAAAATTTCATCTGCACAATTTAAATTTTCAAGTTAACGATAGAATTTGAACAATCAAAGTTAATATCACAATATTTCTTTTCTCGAGTCTATCTTGTCACTGATTCTATGAGAACAAGCTCTCTCCATCTGGTGTCAACCAATTAGACTTTGGATCTGCATATGAATCAGTGAGAAATGGCACTTGAAACATAGCAGACTCTGATGTTCTATCCAACAAAAGAACACGATTCCTTCTAATACCAGAGAAAAAGAGGAGGGTTTCAGGAGGGTGGATATGACCTGAGCTAGTGTTGCTTGGTTTGTAAGTCTATGCGCTCAATCATTGAGAGAGGAAACTAAGAAAAACAACCTTGATTGCGAGGACGATGATGCTTGGGGAAATTGAGAATGAAGTAGAGAGACAAGCGTCGAGGGTAAGCTCTGAATTATGGAACATTTTCTTCTATATGATCACATTTTATTCCTTAACCAACTGTTAATTCGATTGAACAATAATGGAATGAGTTAACTATTGACGAATATATCAAAGTATAAACAGTAGAGCTTGATTTTTTCAAAAATCTAATGAGTAGAGCTTGATTTTTTCAAAAAAACTAATGAAATAAAATAAAATAAACTGGATATATAATTAATTTACAATGTTCTAATGCCTCCCAATGGCCAATGCGCCCCTAAATGGAGGATTTTCACTTCTTTTCTGCTTATGATTGTGGAATTAACTCATTCGTGACAAATCTTATGTAGAAATTATATTATACGAGAAATGAAGGGCTCCTTTCAGGGTTTACATGTTTCGTGAGAGACCTTAAATCTGTTTTTTACTCAAAAAATATATATTTTTTAAGAATAAAAAAGAGAAGAAATTTACTGTTTCAGTATCTAATTATTTGTTTATCGTTTAAGAATTTGAGAATGGATGAATTTGATTGTATATATATATACTTATCGTTAGAATTACTTAAAGTATCATAATATTTTGTTATTTAAGAAAAAATATTGCTTATTAATAATAGCAATGTATTAAAAAAAATTCATATGACTATAAAATAAAAACATAATATTGTATGTTTCATTTAATATTAAATTGCCATTTGTACCATCGTGGAGATTGTTTCCTAGTTGGAACACATTTTTTATATGTTTACTTTGTCAATTAAATTTTGGACTTGATATGTATGATTTATATGCATATTAAAATTCAAGTAATATTTCAATCAATTTACAACATTATAATAAATATTCGCCATATATTTGCTATAGATGTATATTGATAATCGTCGGCCCTTTATAGTTGAAGGTAAGGCCAGACCTTAATACGGAATGCAGGCCCAAAACCCACCAATCCCTTCCTGAAGCGAACCAGTTTAGATTGCGTGTCCCAGTCCAATTGAGGAATAAGACCGGACAGATCTCACACGCGGACCCTTTCAAAGAAAGTCCAACCTGGTAATATGACCAGAGAAAGGAGAGCAGGTTCGGTCACTTCATAATTTTGTCCGCATGCGCGCTGAGTACGTACGAATCTGAGTGACAGAGACATATGGCACTGTAACAGAGAGACGGTTAGACGTTACTAGCGAACAAAAGAAAAAGGAATAAAAAAGGAGGAACGTCTTACTCTCCGTTTACACAACCTCTGTAAACTTCTTTTTTCTAAATTTTAAAATATCATATATTATATGAATATGTCATTTATCCATTAATTATTTTTATAAACTTTCAATATTATTGACGTTAATTTTTAAATTCTATAAATCAATATGCAAGTCTTGTAAAACTTTTGAGGGTAATATGAATAAGTTTCTCAATGATGCCCATCTAACATCATACAATTCTTGCCTCAAAACATAATCCTTTGGAATAAAAATTTTTACAAGAATTTAATTTTTTTTATATATTTTTTCAATGAAAAATATATTTGTTTTTAATTTATAAAATTTTTATTTTTAAAGTAAATGAATTATACATAATTTTTAAAAAATTTATTTAAATTATTTTCGTACAAAATAAATAATATCAAATTGCCATAAAAAAAGAAAAATTAGAATGTCATATTTACTTTTTGACGATCTTTATATAAAATGCCAGTTAATATCCTCAAATTTTTGTGATTAACATTAAATTTTATGAGATTACTGATTATAGTTTATAAATTTTATGAGTTAAATAATTAATGTTTTGTAAATATAAAATATTAAAATGTCAATTATTTTTATATAAAAATCTAAGTATCAAATGATATATTTAAAAACGAAATTATAATTAATCGTTAAGATGGGGTACACCCCTAATTAATATAATGTAAAAATTTGCATGCTCAAGAGATCAGCTCCAAGCTTTGCACAGACAAGAATTCAAGTATACATTTGAAGAGCGAAGAGAATTTCCATGCCATCATGAAAAACTGAGGAAGCAGAATTTGCCCGATAAACAAATTTTCTCCCATATACATGGCTTAGGCTTAGCACACTAAAAATATGTTATTTTTACTCATCAGCATTAAGATAAGTAAATTAACACTTTTTATTTTTAAATGAAATCGAGAATTTAGTTCTCATCAATAGAATAAATACTCATCGAAAATACTTTAGTTTTAATTCACTGATCCCGTGTGAATAAAATTTAATTATAATCTAATAAATCAGAGATACTGTAATTAAAAAAAAAAAAATCAAATGCAAATTAAGCATAACATAAAACTAGGCAAAGAATGGAGACTCACCTGTCTATCTAGGGTTTGAATTCTAGGCAAAAGTAGAGTCGAAGGGAGCTCCCTTCAGTCCAATAGGTGGGCGAGAGCCCGGAAGGAGTTGCTCCCACACCATGCACTTGGCCAAACTTCACATTTTCCTTTCTCATATGTGAAGTCTTGCCTTAGTGCATGAGATGGCAGCTCTTGCCGCGATCAGCCCTCCATATTGGACTCGAAAAGGAGCTCCAGCCTCTCTCTCTTTCTCTCCTTAACTATATTGCCTCACAATCTCACAAGGGGATGGAGTATATATATTGTAATCTTGGAAGCTTGGAGAAGGTATACATGCCATAGACCAATGGAATTCTTCTAATTTCTTCTGGGTTTCAGTATTCCCATATGAGGTTTTAGAATAACTGTGCCTCATAGAATTATAGATTATTTTGTAACAATTTAAAATTGTAAATATTAGAGAGAATGCCGTAAATAAAGAGAATAAATAGTAAATGATTTTGAATAATTAATAATTTTTTAAAAAATAAACTAAATAGTTAATAGATGAAAAAGGAAAAAAACTAAATAATTATTGATATGGAAAAAAGTAAAAAATATTTAATGTATTTTTAAAAATAAAGAGATTAAATAATTAATTTCTCTAAAATATATAAAGATTAAATAATTAAATTTTTTTCTTGATTTAATTTGGATTGATATTTAAAATCATAACTTTAATTTAGAAATATTATAAATAACTAAATCTTTTTATTTAAAATATTTGACTACAAGTTCCTTGAGATTCTAATTAAACATATTAATTATAAAATTCTATAGAATTACGTATTTGAAAAAAAAAAAAAAAACCTTCTCAACTCAAATCTGCCATTTGTAGAAAAATTAATATTTTCAATTTAATTAAAAAACTAGTATTCATTATTTTCTTAAAGTCCATTTGACATTATAGCTCAAGCTCGTAAAAAGCCTAATTAAAAATGAAAAGAACACTTTTAATATTTTTATGACTAAAATTTATTAAATTAATTTTCAACTAATTTTAATAATTTTCTCAAGCCTGCATATCCAAAGAACACAAGGCAAAGAAACTGCAGTCCTACCACTAAAAGCAGGACTAGGAATCCTATGAATACGCATCCATACTAGCTGTATATATAAATTTATGTACTTAAATTAATAAAATTAGTTAATAAATTTATTTTAAAATAATTTATAAATGATTTAAAAAATAATAAAAATATATATATAAAATAATAATTAATATTATTTTAAAAATATCAAAATGACAGATACTCTGTGAAAAAAATTCAGTAAAACTAACTGATGTAGTAATATTATATTATAAAAATAGTTGGAGAACATTACAATGGAGACTGATTCAATTCAAAATGTAATAATGACTGATTAAGCAGATTTTTGGAAGAAGAAACATATAATTACAAACTAAAATGCCAAACCAAAAGTTGACCTAATTTCTTTATGGGATATATTGAGGTTTATTTAAAAAAAATATATTTTATATTTTATGAAAATATACTCAAAGTTGCTTTATATGTTAATTTTTTTTTAAAACTAAAAATATATTAATTTTAATTAAAAATTATTGTTTTTGATAGTTACTGTCATATTATTATATATCAAAGTCTTATTTTTCTGAAGAGCTGAATTTCCGTATTCGTGGACAAGTTTAATGATTGATTTAATCATTTAATTAAAAACATAACAAACTTTAAAAATATAATTATATTTAACAAAAAAATATCAAAAAATTACGCTTTTTTACTCGGTGAAGGTGACATTCCAATAATTTAAATAATTTGAAAATGTCAAAATTTAAATTCTGAAGGTACTAGATTTCATCAAATGAAGAGACGATTCCCATTATCATGCCGGCCTCTAGAAGAGGTAGTGCATGTAATAATCACAAAATTTAATCTGCAAAACAATTGATTTAAAATTATAATTTATTGAATATTTAAATTATAATGATTAAATATAAATTAATTATAATATAAATTTTATTAATTTTTACAAAATGACAGTGTTATCTTTAATGAGAAGGTAGTATATCATTTTATGAAAATTTTGATTGTAATTTATGATACAATTATCAAAATTTAAAACATACTTAATAATAAGTAAAATTATTTCTAGCTTTTTTAAAAAAATTACTAATTTATATGTGTTTAATTATTATGATTTTATAAGTTAATAGATTTATATTTAATTTATGTATTTAAAGAATAATCCGTATGCCTGCTCAAATATCCATTCATATTGCTACAAGCCAAGAATCAATCTGACATTTATTTATTAAATATTTTATAATTAGTTTCAACATTGAAAAAGAAGAAAAAACAAATTCCACAACTTCTCAAATTCTATGGTAATTAATTAAGTTAAATTTGAGAAGTCATGCATACTCTTAAATTGCTAAATAGCATAATTTCTTTTGCCATTTGTTGGTAGAATATTCTCATATTAATTTTACATCTTTCTATTTTAACAAAATTAACTACTTATCAATATCTTTATTTATTTACTCTTTATCCCCTCTAGATATTTACGTGTTAATTTCAATTTTATTCGGTTTTTATAATTAAATATTAATAATTCATCTATTTTCTAAGCCTTATATTATTTAATTTTTATGATAAACAAATACTTAGTATAAACTAGATGAAAAGACTATTCAATTAAAATATAAAAACTAATTATTGTATTTTTAAAATAAAAAAAAGTAAATAATTAGTTTTAATAAAAATAAATAAAATAAAATAGTAATGCAATAATAAGTATTAGCAATTTAAGAATTTTGCATATTTTAAGTTTTGGTTCCAAATGATATATAAAAGATTATTTGGTTCGGAAAGATTATATATATAATTACTAAAATTAAAATGTTATAATTCTAGCCTAACCTGTTTAGTCTAGTGATTAAAATATATGTCAACTCACCTAGAGATTTAAGTTCGAATTCTACTCCAACGTCATTTATTAGAAAAGTTATATTTCTAAATTTTAAGAAAGATATTTTTGTAATTGAAGGATATATAGTTACATAAATGTTCTTGTGTGCAAATTTTATATTAATTTTGTTCATATGTCAACGCCCTTCTTTTTTTTTGAAATGAAAAAATTGACTCATGGAAGTCAACATCTCTTGAAATGATTAAAGAGTTATTGTCAAGATCATATAATATATGTCGCTTGCCTCCTACAGGATATCCAATTAAGATACGTCTCCTGGATCTAGAGAAAAATTTAGTTCTATGAGCCACAAGGTTAGATATAAAGCACATACACTCAAAAGATATGAGATGATCATACACATAAACTTTATGAAATTGTAATTTAAAAGGAGCATTGTTGTGTTGCTTGACTAATGGCAGTCTATTAACTAAGTAATAGCACTTAAAACGGCACATCTTTAAAATTGTATAGGCAAACAAGAGCAAAATAAAAGAGCTCTAGAGACATTAAGAAGATGTCGGTATTTTGTTTCTACAATCCTATTCTACTGGGTGTATAGATACAACTTTGTTTAATGTAGTATACTAAGTTATTTTAATGATAAACTGAAATTAAGTTTACATAAACTTGTGAAATTAAGGAACAAGAGAAGACACCTCAGCTTTAGTTTTCATAAGGAAAGTCCACACACATTTTGTGTGATCACTGCAAGAAACTTGATATTTTGTGATGAATTACTTTTTGACAATATAAATTTTATCATTAAAAAATCACATAATATGATGAAAATTATTAGTTGCCATGGAAAATAACTTATAGTGATAATATATACTTGTGTCATTATAATATATTATATTCATCACCTTATATGTATATTGGATAAAACTTATAAATATTTGTCATATTATATGTTTGAGCATTAAGAGCTTCTTAGACCTGGCTAGTATATTTATCAGCAGGTTCATTGCAAGAGTTCCGGCGGAGAGAAAAACGAGCTTACTTGGAGACAGTCAGGCAAAGAATGAATGATTCTCTAAGGGAGTACATAGCCAGATTCAATTCTGAGGCCCTCAGATTCCTAAGCTCGACAAGGTTAGAGCAGTAGAGGCCATATAGAAAGGGACAATATCCCCGGAGTTTTTTGGCTCATTATGCAGAAAGCCGCCCAACACCCTGGCCGAACTGATGAAAAGGGCTGAGAAATATATAAGGTAAGATGGTACCTTAACCACCAGTAAGTTCGCCAAGAAAATAGGAGATAAGGGGAAGACAATGAAGGACAAATGACCTGAAAGGCAAGAGAGAAGATAGAATCGAGGGCAGGAGATGCTGAACATGCACCTGTGGGAGAGGAAAGAGCAAAGGTTGTACCAGCCTTAGATCCCCGAGGTAATCACTCCTTTAAATGTGTCTAGGTTTGAGGTGCTTGTGGCTGTATAGGATAATGATTTTATACAATGGCCCAAACTCATGAAAGCTGAGGCCAACCGAAGGGATCCGGACAAGTACTATCAATATCACCGGATGCATGGACACGACACTAACAACTGCTACCAACTGATAAATGAGATAGAGAGACTCATCAAAAGGGGTCATCTCAGGAACTTCATGAAGAAACTAGAAGGGTAGAGACCTCAGCAGAATGCAGTAGCATAAAGATCTTGTAGACAGATAGGATGACCTATGAATGATGGCTCCAGCGGGACGATCAACATGATCATAGGAGGAACTAGGGGACGAATGAGTAGGAGGAGGAAGAAGAAGAGCAGGAATGGAGAGGGGAGCAGTACCGAGATCATGCAAATAGTAGAACACTCTCCTGTGACCATCTCTTTCTCTCCAGAAGACGCCCATGGCGTCCAAATGCCTCATGATGACGCCATGGTCATCGAGGTTGTCATTCACAACTTTTAGATTCGCAAAGTTCTGGTAGATGATGGAAGCAAGGTAAATCTGCTACCTTACTGAGTCTTCCAACTGATGAACATACCCAAAGAGTAGCTAGTAAGGGATTAAGCCCCAGTTAAGGGGATAGGCAAAATCCCTATGGCGATAGAAGGGAAGGTGAAATTAGCTCTGACGCTGGGAGAACGACCCCTAGTCCGCACCCACTACGTAGTGTTCTTTCGTGGTGAAGCTGCCCCTAAATTACAATGCTATTTTAGGAAGGCTAATATTGTATGACTTTGAGGCAGTAACCAACATCCGATACCTGACCATGAAGTTTCCAATAGAGTCAGGGGTGGGCATAGTGCGAGGAAAGCAAGAGGAGGCACAGGCTGTATATTTGGCCTTTGTAGAAGAACCAAGCACCCTGCCGGAAGAAATAAACTCAAAGGCCATGGAGGTCCAGGATGAGAAGAAGAAAGCTAGGATAGAGCCGATTGATAAGTTAGAGACATTCCCATTGTCTGAAGAAGAAAGCGACAAGGTCTTCAATATCAATGCGAGCCTTGAAAAAGACCAGAAAGATACAACAATGGCTCTCATCAAAAGGCACACCTCAAGTTTTTCCTAGAAGCCTTCGGACATGCCGAGGATAGACCCCGAGGTGATGATGCACAAGCTGAATGTCCTCCCCAGAGCCAAACCAATAAAGAAAAAGAAAAGAGTGCTTGGGAAGGAGAAGCAGTAGGCCATAAGAGAAGAAGAAGCAGTAGGCCATAAGAGAAGAGGTACAAAAGCTGGAGGAGACCAGATTCATTAGGGAAGTCATGTACCTACAATGGTAAGCCAACCCTGTGCTAGTCAAAAAGGCAAATGGGAAATATAGAATGTGTATAGACTTTACCGATCTTAATCAGGCCTACCCAAAAGATTGTTATCCCCTTCCTGATATTAATAAAATGGTCAATTCTACGACCGATTTTGATTACATGTCATCCCTTGATGCAATGTCAGGGTACCACCAGATCCCCATAGATAGGTTGGATGAACAAAAGACCTCATTCATTACTAAAGATGGGACGTACTGTTACAAGACCATGCCTTTCAGATTGAAAAACGCAGGGGCGACATACCAAAGGTTAATGAATAAGATCTGTTGTCCCTTGAGGCAACCCAAGAGGGGGGGTGAATTGGGTTTATAAAAAATTTAATGGCTAAGACAAGAAATTAGAAGAGAGTAGGGAAGAGAAAAATCAACACAATGATTTATAGAGGTTCAGCTATCCAAGCCTACGTCCTCTCCTCAAGGTCCACTTGAGAGTTCAACTCTACTATCAAATCTTCTTTGGGTGAAGATCAAAACCCTTACAATCTTAGAGCAAGCCTTTGCTCTTTACAAATCTCCTTTTTCACTCAAGAGCAATTCTTTGCTCAATGCCACACTCACAACAACAGAATCTCTCAATCAACCTTTACTCACTCAGAGAAACCAACCAATTACAACTCAAAATAAGCTTTCAAGAAATCAATGCTTTGGCTCAAGGTTTTGAGAGAGAGAGAATAAAAATGCTGTAATCTCAATAAATATTTGCTTAGATGGTTGTTGTAACCTAACAACAACAAAAACAAGTTGTATTTATAGTTCTATCATAAATATGGCCGTTGGGGGTGCATTAAATGCAAATAGAGCCGTTTATGTTCAGAAATAACCGTTATACCGTGCCCAGAAAAACTCAGGTTCGGCGGCCGAACCATTTGGGGCGAAGAAACTATTCCTTTAAAACTGAACTTTCGGCGGCCTAAACTCAATGTTCGGCGGCCGAACATGGTGGACTTTCGTTTCTGTTCCTCACTTTCGGAAGCCAAACTTTAGGCTTCGGAGGCAGACCCAAAACACACTTTCGGCGGCCGAAGGTTAAATGTTCGGCGGCCGAAGGTGTGGGACTTTCGTCTCTGTCCCTCACTTTCGGAAGCCGAAGGTTACACTTAGGGGGCTGGTTGAAAAACCACCTTCGGCGGCCGAAAGTCAATGTTCGGCGGCCGAACATAGGGGACTTTCGTTTTTGTCCCTGACTTTCGGAAGCCGAAAGATGACTTTAGGGGGGCAAAAAAATAATTCTTTAAATCTTTGAAAAATCATAATCTTAGGCTGTAAAAATCCTTTTTTTAAACCGTTTGAACTTTTGCAACCTATATTTTTAGATCTTTCATTTTGATGAAAAATAATTTCAAAATCACTTCTTTTGGAAAATTTCATTTTGGTCCCTGAAAGTCAAGTACTTTTTAAAAAGTGGCCATATCTAAAAGAACTTTTAGAAATGAAAGAACCCTTGAGCCATCACAATCAATTACTTGAAATTCACAATGAATAGAATTTAACAAGGCATAAACAAAAATAATTTCTTATCCCTTTCTTGTGGTATGCTTCCATAATTGGCACTTTTCACTTTTGTGATTGAAGCAATTTCATTTATTTCAATAGGGAACCTGCAAGCTCAATACAAACACCTTTGAAGATAATTAGTAGCACACCAATTGTTTATTAATCATCAAAACAAGGATTAGGACATTTAGGTCCAACAATCTCCCCCTTTTTGATGATGACAAACAATTGGTAAACATTAGGATAATAATCATAAGTGTAGTGTGTGTATTTTAAAAAATTTCTCCCCCTTAATGTGCTCCCCCTGTCAAAAATAATTTATGCCATATTTAAAATGAGAGAAGGCACATAAGGGAGGTTTTGACTCAATGCAATGAGATGCAATGGATCCTATATGAATGAATGAGTGGATCCTATATGAATGAATGAGTGCTAACAAGGAATGCATCTCAAATGAATACACACAATATTCACAATCCAAGAGAGAGAAAAAATATTTAATCCAAAAGAGTCAAACAAAAAATCAAGGTAATAACCAAATATAGCCAATATTCATAAAATCATCAAATATGTACATAAAAAATACCATCCATTCTCCCCCTTTTGACATCATCAAAAACAACAAAAAAATATCACAATATCAAAAGGGAAAGAACAAAAGCAACTACATAAACAACAAAAAAAAAATATATATATATATATATCACTGAGGAGGCTGAGGAGGTGGCACTCCAGATGTCTGCTGAAGGAAGTGTAAAATCTGACTCTGCTGCTCGATCATGGTCTGCTGCTGGTCTGTAAGTCGTGCTAACTGCTGCTCCATCTGAGTCTGGCGATCAGATATCTGAGTCTGGCGATCAGACATCTGAGCAACCTGCAACTCCAGACGACCCATGGCATCATACAGATCAGATGCAGTCCGAGAAGATGTACCCTGCTCGGTGGACCGCCCGGTACTAGTATCGCCTCTGGGAGCTCGCTCTGTCTCAAGATCAGCAGGAGAAGCATCATCTGACTCCTCATCAGAACCATCATGTGCCTGTGCTGCTGCATGTGCTGCTCTGCGAGCTGCAAAATCTCTCCTAGAATTATAAAATTCATTGCCTCTCCTAGTCAAACCCATGTGGTGGAGGGTAGCCTCAGTATAGGGGGTGTACTCACTAGACAGAGGTAAGGCCGACTCGGTACCTGGGTCAACACCTAGGGCTCGGAGAAGAAGAGTAAGATGACGACCAAAGGGGAGACAGCCTCGACTCAGCCTAAGGGAGTCTGCTATAGAGTGAATCATAATATGTGGCAGGTTAAGGGGTCGACCCTCTAGCAGACAAGACACTACAAACATGTCAGAGTAGGAGAGTGCAGTCCTATGACCCGATCTAGGGAGAATCTCATAGGTGACTATGTGGTGAACAACTTTGGGGAGAGTGTTGAGGTCACAGGCCTTAAGCCTAGAGGGCTCCTCACGATCGACGTCTCCTGAAATGACCCTAGTCTGGTGAAGGGAAGAGACCTCACCAGTGATCCACTTATGAGTGGTAGAGACAACAGCCCCAGAGTTGGGGATACCTAGGTGACGAGCAATGATGTCAGGAGTGAGGTAAACTCTCTGACCATTTACAAAACTAACTAGGTGAGGAGGAGTGTGACGGGTGAAGGTGTGTAGGTTTGCATAGAACTCCCTAACAATCCTAGGATGGGTGTCTGCTGGAGTGATAAGAAGGTGGTCCCATTCCTGAACAATGAAGGGCTGTAGGAAACCCTGAGTGCGAAAAAGCTGAACACTATTATCATGGATTGTTCTCCCAGGATGAACAAACCTGAGAGAAAAAGGCTCAAAAGCTGGATCCTGCTCTCTAACCACAGGGAACTCAAAGGGTGGTGAGGCAGGACGGTCTGGGGAGGGAGACATAGGAGCTCTACTGGATTGACCTCTAAAATATGGGTGCCTACGGGCTGTGGATTTTCTACCCATTCTAAAACACAGCAGCTAAAGAGGCAATGAAAGAAACAAACAGAAAATAAAATACCAACCCATAAGCAATTCATTATCACAAAACTCAATCCATAAACCACAGTAACACAAACTAGTCATATAACTGTTATTGCACCACATCCATATTCAGAACTAAAAATATTAACAGTTTTTATATATGAATCCAGCTAATCAGTAAAATAATCCAGCTAACAGCATATTGATACCCAGCTAACAGTAAAATAATTCATCTAACAGCATATATACAGAGCAACAGAAAATTAGCCAGCAGAGTTTACATATACTCATGGCAACAGATAACCCAGCTAACAAAGAGCAACAAGAAAAAAAATATAACAGGCAGTTTTCATAACAACCCAGCTATCAATGTAGATATAAAGACAACAACAGAAAAAAAAGAAAAAAAATTACAGGCAGTTTTACATATACCCATATCAACACATAAAAAATCAGAAACACAAACCTAGTCATATTAGGAGCTAAAAACAATATAAAATCAACAGAAAATAAACCAAAAACAAGCAACAAAAAAAAGAGAGAAAATCACATACCCAAAGGAGAAAAGCGCGAAATGGGTTCCTTGAGAAGAAAATGAGGTGTTTTGAGGCGTTTGAGTGAAGGAAAAGAAGGAAAAAGGAAGTTTTTGGAGAAAAATGGCTCAGAAACGAGCGATTTGGGAGAGGGAGACGAAGAGGACTTCGGGGAGAGAGAGAGAGAGCGTCGGGGAGAGAGAAGGGCGCGCGAGGAAGATGATGAGCTGTCGCGGGGGTTTTTAAGGGACGCGCAGTTTCGGCGGCCGAACTAAGCTTCGGCGGCCGAAACTGGGCAGGTTTAGGGGGCCGAACTTAATCTTCGGCTGCCGAAACTTGAGAATGTTCGGCGGCCGAATAAAATGTCAGGCGGCCGAAAGAGAGAAAAAAAGGAAAAGACAAAATAAATTCCCGCTTTTCATATTGCCCTTGAAATTGAAGGTTAGGGGGCCGAAAGTGCCTCCGAACCTGGAATTTTTGGGCTTCCTCTCCCCCTTTTGTTTTAAAAAATATAACAAACAATTTTGACATGCTTTCAAAAAGATACACAAAAAAAAATACAATCAACAACTACCATCTAGCATTCCCAATTCCCTTTTAATGAAGTTAAATCTTTCTTCATTCAAAGGTTTAGTGAAAATATCAGCTAGTTGGTTGTTTGTATCCACAAACTCAAGAACAACATCACCATTTAACACATGATCACGAATGAAATGATGTCTAATGTCAATATGCTTAGTTCTAGAATGTTGAATGGGGTTCTTGGTTAGATTGATTGCACTTGTATTATCACATTTAATAGGAATGTGATCAAGAGATACTTCAAAATCTCTTAATTGTTGTTTAATCCAAAGGATTTGACTACAACAAAGACCCGCCGCCACATATTCGGCTTCGGCGGTTGATAGTGCAACCGAATTTTGTTTCTTGCTACACCAAGAAACAAGAGATTGTCCTAGAAGTTGACAAGTACCCGAGGTACTCTTCCTATCAAGAATGCTTCCGGCAAAGTCGGCATCCGAGTAGGAACATAAAGTAAAGGATGAACTTCTAGGATACCATAACCCCAAATGCAATGAGCCATGTAAATATCTAAGAATGCGTTTAACGGCATGCAAATGAGACTCTTTAGGACATGATTGAAAACGTGCACATAAACATACGGAAAACATGATATCCGGTCTAGATGCGGTGAGATATAAAAGGCTTCCGATCATACCTCTATAGAGCTTTTCATCAATAGGCTTACCCTTTTCATCCTTGTCAAGCTTGGTGCTTGTGCTCATTGGAGTTCTACTTGGCTTGCTATTCTCCATTCCAAACCTTTTGATTAGCTCCTTTGTGTATTTGGCTTGGTTGATGAAGATGCCATCCTTAGCTTGTTTGATTTGAAGCCCAAGGAAGAATTTGAGTTCTCCCATCATGCTCATCTCAAACTCACTTTTCATAACTTTTGAAAACTCTTCACACAAACACACATTAGTAGCACCAAATATAATATCATCAACATATATTTGTACCACAAGGATGTCATTTTCATGATTTTTGACAAAAAGAGTTGTATCCACTTTGCCTTTTGAAAAACCATTTTGCAAAAGAAAATTACTTAGTCTTTCATACCAAGCTCTAGGAGCTTGTTTTAAACCATATAAAGCTTTAGACAATTTAAAAACATGATTTGGAAAGGCATGATTTTCAAACCCCGGAGGTTGCTCAACATAAACCTCCTCCTCAATAAAACCATTTAAAAAGGCACTTTTCACATCCATTTGAAAGAGATTAAAATTCATGTATGATGCATATGCAAGCAAGATTCTAATGGCTTCTAATCTAGCTACGGGGGCAAAAGTTTCATCATAGTCTATGCCCTCCTCTTGGTTATAGCCTTTAGCTACCAACCTAGCTTTGTTCCTTATGATATTGCCATCTTCATCAAGCTTGTTTCTAAACACCCATTTGGTGCCTATGGTGGGGTGATGTTTTGGTCTAGACACTAAGGTCCAAACCTTGTTCCTTTCAAATTGGTTGAGTTCTTCTTGCATAGCAAGAACCCAACTCTCATCACCAATAGCCTCATCTATAGATTTAGGCTCTATATGAGATATGAATGCAATATTATTACATACATGTCTAAGAGAGGATCTAGTAGTTACCCCTTGTGATGTATTACCAATTATTTGATCCTTGGGGTGATCCTTCTTGTAGGCCCAATCCTTTGGCAAGTCATGTTGGACTCCTTGACTTTGTGTAATTTGCATTTGTTGCTCTTGAAGTCCAACTTCATCTTCCTTTGCATCTATTGAATCCTCCTTGGGTTGACATTGATCTCCATGAGATTGAGGATCTTCAATGGTCAACTCATCAAGATTACCTACAAGATCATCATCACAAGATACCTCCTTTCTAGAAGCAAAGGGATTAGATTCATCAAAAACAACATGCATTGACTCTTCAACTATCAAGGTTCTTTTATTGAATACTCTATATGATTTACTAGAAATAGAGTATCCTAGGAAGATACCTTCATCGGTTTTGGAGTCAAATTTGCCTAGATTATCCTTATTGTTCAATATGAAGCATTTGCAACCAAAAACTCTAAGATAACTAACTCTAGGTTTCCTTCCATTCCAAAGCTCATAAGGAGTTTTATTTAGGAGAGGTCTAATTAAAACTCTATTTGAAACATAACAAGCCGTATTTATGGCTTCCGCCCAAAAATAAGTAGGTAAATTATACTCTCTTAACATAGTCCTCCCCATATCTAAAAGAGTTCTATTTTTTCTTTCAACAACACCATTTTGTTGGGGAGTCCTAGGAGATGAAAAATTATGAGTGATTCCTAACTTATTGCAAAAAGTTTCAAATTTTTCATTTTCAAATTCTCTACCATGATCACTCCTTATAGAAGAAATTTGAAAACCCTTTTCATTTTGAACTTTCTTTGTAAAACTTTTAAAAGCATCAAAACAATCATCCTTATGAGCAAGGAACACAACCCAAGTATACCTAGAGTAGTCATCAACTATAACAAACCCATAATGCATGCCACCAAGACTAGCTACTCTAGTTGGACCAAATAAATCCATATGCAAGAGTTGCAAAGGTCTAGAAGAGATTACCTTGTTAATAGCTTTAAAGGAACTCTTAACTTGCTTACCCATTTGACATGCATCACATACTTTGTCCTTTTCATACTTGATCTTTGGAAGACCATCAACTAGCTCATCTTTGCTCAAATTTTTGAGGAGATCCATGCTAGCATGAGAAAGCCTTCTATGCCAAATCCAAGAGTTATCACTAATAGACACAAAGCACTTCATATCTTGGTTAGTCATAGCTTGTAAGTCAATAAGATAAATATTCTCAACTCTTTCACCAACAAACAATATTTTGTTATCCGACATTCTAGACACAAAACATGATTTTGGCTCAAAGATAACTCTACAACCTTTATCACATAATTGACTCACACTTAACAAATTATGCTTCAAACCATCAACTAATAGAACTTTATCAAGAATAGGAGAGTTTTCCTTACCGACTTTACCTATACCAACAATTTTACCTTTTCCATTGTCTCCAAAGGTTACTTGTCCACTTCCGTCTTTCTTTTCAAGAGAGATGAAGTGATTTGAGTTTCCGGTCATGTGCCTTGAACATCCACTATCTAGATACCATTTGCTTTCAATTTTTGAGGATTTCAAGCACACCTCATCGGAGCTTTCCTCTAGAGCCATGAAGCACATGTTGGCAATTTCATCACCAACTTCCTCTTCTTCGGAATCACTTGACTCATCCCATGTTGCTTTGAAGGCCTTCTTCTTGAACTTCTTGATAGGCTTCTTCAACTTGGGACAATCCACTTTGTAGTGACCCGGCTTATTACATTCATAGCAAATGACTACTTCTTTTTTGCTTGATTCACCCTTTTCCTTTCTAAAATTCTTCCTTGGGATGAACCTTTTATTTTGGAGAAGCAACTTCCTTATTCTCCTAGTAACCAAGGCCAATTCTTCCTCACTTATCTCTTCTTCTTCCTCACTAGTATCTTCGGAGGCTACCCTTAGAGCAATGTTCTTTTTCATCTTGCTAGGTTCCTCCACTTGCTCTCTCTTTAGAGTCATCTCATAGTCAATGAGATTCCCCAAGAGTTCATCCAATTGCACTTTGGTCAAGTCTTTGGCATCCTTTAAGGAAGTTACCTTTGGTAGCCATTCTTTAGGTAGACATCTTAGGATTTTCTTCACCAACTCTTCATTTGTGAATGTCTTCCCAAGAGATTTCATCCCTCCAATGATCTCAATGAACCTATCATACATTTGGCTAATAGTTTCATCGGATTTCATCTTGAACAACTCATATTGATAGATGAGGGATTCCATCTTGTTTTCCTTGACTTGATTGGTACCTTCATGAGTGACAACCAAAGCATCCCAAATTTCCTTGGCGGTGGACTTCATGCACACTTTGTTGTACTCACTTCTACTAAGAGCACAAAACAAGATGTGAATGGCTTTGTCATTGAGGGCTACCCTTCTCTTCTCTAGCTCACTCCATTCACTCTTAGGTTTTTGCTCTTGGTTTCCATCAATGAATCTTGTGGGAAAGAAAGGCCCATTCTCTACAATGTCCCACAAATCAACTCCTTCCGATTTAAGGAAATAATACATTCTATTTTTCCAATATAGAAAGTCATTTCCATCAAAGAAAGGTGGTCTCACAACCGATTGACCTTCTTGAGAATTGAGGGCTGCCATTTGATCTTTACTCCAAGATAATTATATCTTCAAGAAAGGGAGACTTAGCTCTGATACCACTTGTTGTCCCTTGAGGCAACCCAAGAGGGGGGGTGAATTGGGTTTATAAAAAATTTAATGGCTAAGACAAGAAATTAGAAGAGAGTAGGGAAGAGAAAAATCAACACAATGATTTATAGAGGTTCAGCTATCCAAGCCTACGTCCTCTCCTCAAGGTCCACTTGAGAGTTCAACTCTACTATCAAATCTTCTTTGGGTGAAGATCAAAACCCTTACAATCTTAGAGCAAGCCTTTGCTCTTTACAAATCTCCTTTTTCACTCAAGAGTAATTCTTTGCTCAATGCCACACTCACAACAACAGAATCTCTCAATCAACCTTTACTCACTCAGAGAAACCAACCAATTACAACTCAAAACAAGCTTTCAAGAAATCAATGCTTTGGCTCAAGGTTTTGAGAGAGAGAGAATAAAAATGCTGTAATCTCAATAAATATTTGCTTAGATGGTTGTTGTAACCTAACAACAACAAAAACAAGTTGTATTTATAGTTCTATCATAAATATGGCCGTTGGGGGTGCATTAAATGCAAATAGAGCCGTTTATGTTCAGAAATAACCGTTATACCGTGCCCAGAAAAACTCAGGTTCGGCGGCCTAAGCTTAGAGTTCGGCGGCCGAACCATTTGGGGCGAAGAAACTATTCCTTTAAAACTGAACTTTCGGCGGCCTAAACTCAATGTTCGGCGGCCGAACATGGTGGACTTTCGTTTCTGTTCCTCACTTTCGGAAGCCAAACTTTAGGCTTCGGAGGCAGACCCAAAACACACTTTCGGCGGCCGAAGGTTAAATGTTCGGCGGCCGAAGGTGTGGGACTTTCGTCTCTGTCCCTCACTTTCGGAAGCCGAAGGTTACACTTAGGGGGCTGGTTGAAAAACCACCTTCGGCGGCCGAAAGTCAATGTTCGGCGGCCGAACATAGGGGACTTTCGTTTTTGTCCCTGACTTTCGGAAGCCGAAAGATGACTTTAGGGGGGCAAAAAAATAATTCTTTAAATCTTTGAAAAATCATAATCTTAGGCTGTAAAAATCCTTTTTTTAAACCGTTTGAACTTTTGCAACCTATATTTTTAGATCTTTCATTTTGATGAAAAATAATTTCAAAATCACTTCTTTTGGAAAATTTCATTTTGGTCCCTGAAAGTCAAGTACTTTTTAAAAAGTGGCCATATCTAAAAGAACTTTTAGAAATGAAAGAACCCTTGAGCCATCACAATCAATTACTTGAAATTCACAATGAATAGAATTTAACAAGGCATAAACAAAAATAATTTCTTATCCCTTTCTTGTGGTATGCTTCCATAATTGGCACTTTTCACTTTTGTGATTGAAGCAATTTCATTTATTTCAATAGGGAACCTGCAAGCTCAATACAAACACCTTTGAAGATAATTAGTAGCACACCAATTGTTTATTAATCATCAAAACAAGGATTAGGACATTTAGGTCCAACAAGATCTTTAAGGATCAGATAGGAAGGAATGTGGAGGTTGACGTTGAAGATATGGTAGTAAAGAGCCAAACCTTCCAACAGCACCTAGCCGACCTGAAAGAGGTGTTCGGAGTGCTACAACGATACAAAATGAGGTTTAACCTGGTGAAGTGTGCATTCTTTATCAGAGGGGGAAAGTTCCTGAGCTACATGGTTAGTGGGAAAGGCATAGAGCCGAACTCGGAGAAGGTGGAGGCTATGCTGAGAATATCAGAACTGACCTGCGTGAGGGATGTGCAAAAACTTACAGGAAGAGTAGTGGCGCTCAATCGATTCATGTTGAAATCTGTAGAAAGATGTTTACCATTTTTTAAAAAGCTGAGGAAAGTTTTGAACTTTGAGTGGACAGAGAATTGCCAAGAAGCCTTTAAAAATCTCAAGCAGTACCTCAGTTCTTCGCATATGCTCAGTATCCCTTTAGCTGGAGAAGAACTTCTGATATATTTAGCTGTCTCTAAATAAGCTATAAGCATCATGTTGGTAAGGGACGAATCTGGGGCACAAAAGCCTATTTTCTATGTCAGTAAGGTGCTCAAAGATGCCGAGGTTAGGTACATGAACTTTGAGAAATTGGCATTTGCCCTATTATTAGTGGTAAAGAAGTTCAGAGTGCACCTAGAATGCCACCAAGGGGTGGTGATGACTGACCAGCCTCTGAAAAAAATCTTGCACAGACCCGAGACCTCAGGACGGATGCTAGCCTGGTTCGTGGAAATTAGTCCATACTGTCTCATTTACTAACCTCGGATTGCCATCAAAGCCCAAGCCTTAACTGACTTTATAGCTTAGTGCTCTTTCAACTTAGACCAACAAGAACAGAGTGAAAAGCTACTGAGGCCAGCAAAAGAGAAAGAAGGGGATCAACAGCCACGCTAGTTCAGATGGAACCTATTTGTAAACAGGGCATCCGGCACCGCTGGCAGCGGAGCAGGGGTACTTTTGAAAGGGCCAGATGGATTCAGGGCGTGCTATGCTCTGGGCTTTGGGTTCCCTACATCTAATAATATGGCAGAGTATGAAGCCCTCATAAATGGGATGCAGATAGCATTAGAAGTGGGGGCAACCGAGCTCAAAATAAACAGTGACTCCCAACTTGTGATCAACCAAATAACAGGGGCATACCAAGAAAAAGATCTCATCATGAAGAAATATTTGCCCAAGGTACGGGCTGTAGAAGTCGAGCTCAGAGAGCAGGGGGTCGCTGTGCAGTACCAAAGAATACCCCGGGGGAAAAATGAAGAAGCAGACCTGCTCAGTAATCTGTCAAAAGAAGGACTAGAGCAGCTCCTAGACGAAGTATATATGCAGTACATTAATGTCCCTACTTTCAAAAAACTAGCCCCATTTATGCAGATCGAAGAAGAACGGAGCTGGATGATTCCATACTTATAGTACCTGAAGGCAGGAAAGTTACCCCAGGACAAAGAAAAAGCTAGAAAGATTGTGGCTAAGGCTGCCAATTATCAAGCAGTAAGGAGGACTCTGTACCGAAGGGGAAAATCCAGCCCATGGCTCAGATGCGTGGGCCCGGATGAGGCTGTCAGAGTAATCCTAGAGATACACCAGGGAGTTTGTGGGGTCCACGAAGGGGCAACCACATTAGCAAACAATATTTTCAATCAAGCAAGGATACTATTGGCCCACGATTAAAAAGGAAGCAGAAGAGTTCATCAGAAGATGTGATGTATGACAAAGCTTTGCCAATGCCATTAATAGCCCGGCCACACCACAGTCAAGCATATGTAGCCCTTGGCCATTCTCATAGTGGGAGATCAACATTCTGAGTCCCTTCCTAAAGATTGTGGGGCAGAAGAGGTTCGTGATAGTAGATGTGGAATACTTCTCCAAGTGGCCAGAGGTAGAAGCTGTACCCACAATCACAGCTCGTAAGGTGATAGACTTTGTCTGGGGCAGCATCATATGCCGATTTGGGATACCAAGGATACTCATATTAGACAATGGCGAGCAATTTGACTGTAGGTCCTTTAAGGACTTTACAAGAAACATGGGCATATGGCACAAGTTTTCTTCGGTAGCTCACCCCTAAACAAACGGTCAGATAAAAGTAACGAACCGAGATATTCTCCAAGGACTGAAAAGACAGCTGGATGGAGCTAAAAGGAATTAGGCAACTAAGCTAAACAGTATGCTATGGGCATTTCAGACTACACCTCAGACACCAATGAGAGATATGTCGTTCATGCTAGCATTCAGAACCGAAGCCATAGTCCCCATAGAACTGCAGATCCCCTCCCCCACCGAGTTCAGTTCAATGACGAGAATACCAATGGAGAAAAATTGAGGAGTAACTTGGATGCCCTAGAGGAAGTCAGAAAAGAGGCTCAAATAAGAACAACTGGTTATCAACAGAGGAAAGCGTGATACTACAATCAGAAGCTCTGTGAGAGGAGCCTAAAGGTTTGAGATTTGGCCCTAAGAAGATTAGAAGCAATAGGGAAGAGAGCAGCCTGGGAAAATTGGCACCAACCTAGGAAGGTCCCTTCAGAATAGCTAAAGTCGTCAAGCCTAGGGTGTACCAAATTGAAGAACTGCAGGGAAACTCGGAGCCTCACGCTTGGAACATCCATCAGTTGAAGAGGTACTTCCCATAAAAGACAGGTAATGTAAACCCCTATCTTTTGAGATATGAATAAAAATTGTTATTTCGTTCTTCCTATTAGTATCCCTGAAATAGGTATAGAAAACCTCAGTGAGGTAGGTGACCAGTCTCGGACAATGATCTCCGGCACCACAAAACCGACTGAGGAAAAGAACACCTCAATGAGGTAGGTGACTGGTCTCAGACAATAACTACCGACACCACAAAGCAGGTTGAGGAAAAGAAGACCTTAGGGAGGTAGGTGACCGGTCTCGGACAATGACCGGCGGCACCACAAAATCGACTGAGAAAAAGAGGCTAAGGTCTGTGACAAATCTCGAACAATGACTATCAACACCACAAAACTGGCTAAGGAAAAGAAGACCTCAACGAGGTTGGTGACCGGTCTCAGACAATGACCGCCGGCACCATAAAACCGGCTGAGGAGAAGAAAACCAACATAGAAAAAACAGCATTAAACAAAGGCCATAAGGCTACAAAATAAAAAACTAAGCAATAAATAGCCGACCTAAAATAGAACCTCGGCTCGAGTAAGATGCAACAAATAGGAAAAAACCTGATCCCAACCTAAAGAAAAGAGCTCGGAATACCCAGGAACGATGGATAAAAATCTGATTCTGATCACTTAAAGGCTCAGAACATAGAATCACGAATCATAAACTCAAATCTGACCTCACTGGGGGATATGGATCTCAACAACATTAGAAAGGTCTAAATCCAAATTAATTAAAAGGCTTGACCTATAGGAAAAAGAGGTCCTAATACCATAAAAATGAGCTTGGCCCACTTAAAGGACTGCAATAAATAAGGGGTAAATCAGGAAAATCCAGCTGCATGAGCTCATAAGCTAAATGCAGAAGAAAATGGCCTAAGTATAATATAACTGAGCTTATGGCCCGAATGAACTCGCAGGCTAAACACGCAAAAAATAGCCTAAGTACAATCGCACTCACATCCCATGTTAACTTAGTAATAGATTGAGTAGAAACAGCCTAAATACATTTACATCGGCTAAACAAACTGTAATACCCGGCTCGAGTCCGGCATCGGAATTCCTGTAGTTCTGTGGAATTTCGGGTGTCGGAACCCTCGAGAAGGGTAAGACATATGTTGTCATGTGTGTTTTAAGAGGTTTGAAGGTTTTAAGTATAAAGGAAAATGAGTTTTGAAAGAAAAGCAATAAGGGAGAAATGCAAAGGTTCGGCCGCCGAAGGTCACTTTCGGCCGCCGAACATTGCATGGTTTCGGATTCACGTTCGGCTGCCGAAGGTGGTCTGGCCAGCCACCTATTTAAGGGCCAAGGGTCGGTGGAAGGAGGATATTTTCTCCTCCACTTGCAGCCAGAGGTGAGCCAAAAACCTTCTCACGTTGACTTTGATGTTTTTCATGTTTTTCACCAAATCTTTCAAGGGTTGTAAGAGTTTTGGTGTGTTTTGAAGGGTTTGAGCAAAATAACCAAGTTTTGAAGTTTGGAGCTTTGAGAGAGGATTTCTCCATATCTCCACGTTAGGATCCTTCATCCTCAAGTTCTTGAAGAGGTAAGTGAAGATCCTGAGCTTCTTTGATGATTTTGAAAGGTTTTATGACGTTTGTATGGGTAGTAAGCATGTTTAGGTTGAGGTGAGGGTTTTGGTGATCTTTGGTGTTTAAGCATGTTGCAGTGTTATGTGCTATGTTTAGTTGAGGTTTAGGAGAGTTTTGGACCTCTTTATGCATGTTATATGGTATGTGCTAGTTGGGAGTAGTTGAGATGCATGTTGGGTAAATTTTGGGAGAGTTTGGCATGAAACAGAGCAGGGTTCTGCCTTTTGGGCAAAACCAAGTTCGGCCGCCGAAGGAAGGTTCGGCCGCCGAACCCCTTGTGGAGGCAGTTTCGGCTGCCAAAGCTTGCCCCCGAACATTTGGACTTTCGTCTCTGGAATCAAGGTTCGGCCGCCGAAGGTTGAGTTTCGTCTCTGGACGAGACTTTCGGCTGCCGAAGGTTCCGCCGAACATGCATGAGTTTCGTCTCTGGAGGGGAGTTTCGGCCGCCGAACCTGCCGCCGAAAGTGCCCTGTCCAGCTTTCTTTTGCATGTTGTCTGTGATTGTTTGAGGATCGTTTAGAGGGCTTTTGGGGAGTTTCTTAGAGATGTTCTTGAGTTCGTTTGGTCCCTCATTTGCATCCACCTGTGTAGGAACGGACCAGAGGAATCAGGGAAGTCAGCAGTGAGTCTAGTTTCAGAACCTGTAGAGTCAGTTCAGAGTCAACCTGAGGTGAGTGGAACTAACTGAAATGTTTTAATATGAGAAATGGCTAAATTTTTCATGCTTCATGCATCATGAATATGCTATAGGGTGAGTGCATTAGTCTACATGAATATGATGCATTGCATTTATCCTTGTACTTGGCATTGCTCCTTGTACATGGTTTCTATGACGGTATGGACATAGTAAGGATTCAATAGCCCTTGGAGGAAAGACCTGGAACAGCCCTACGGGGACCAGGCATAAAGACCTGGAACAGCCCTACGGGGACCAGGCACAAAGACCTGGAACAGCCCTACGGGGACCAGGCACATGGTACTTCAGTACCCCAGATGAGATGCAGTCCTAGAGGGAGTGTTGATCCGTCCATGCTGAGATGATGTGATTACTTGTGATGTGATCCCATTCATGAGAGCATGTTTTATGACCTGTTCTTTATTTCTGTTCTACTCATTGGGCTATAGTAGCTCATCCCTCTCCCCTACTTCCAGTTGTGCAGGTTCAGAGTTCAGAGGGCAGTCAGCAGGGTACAGAAAGAGTATAGAGAGGTTGTAATAGTTAGTGTGGACATGTAAATGTAAAGAGATAGTGTATATGTACAGTGCTTGATTGTAATCCCTTGTTGTAGACACATGATCAGTTTATGTATGGTTTCTTTTGTTGTTAATGTTTATGAGAAAACATGCACAGGTTAAGCCTTGGAGAACAGCTAAGTTTTAATGGTTTGACAGAAAATGTTTGATCATGTATGGGATTGTACAGGTACTCAGACAGTATAGCAGGCTTACTATGGGTCCCGGCGACCTTAAGTCGATCTGGATCCTAGTGCCGGTGGCAGTTCGGTTTCCGGGCTGTTACAGATTGGTATCAGAGCCCTAGGTTCACATGGTCGGACCTATAGAGATAGAGTTGGGCTCATAGAGGTTTAGTGGGTCAAGCACAATAGGAAAACATGTCCACTAGGATAGGATGTTAGTCCTGTCTATCTGATGCTGTGAACTGCTAGTATGTATGCATGTGCCTTATATGATGTGTGATGTGCGCTTATGAGCTCTGTTATGTGTTGTTTGCCAGAGAGAGGTAAGATGCGGGGAACTCGTCGATCCGCGAGATTGACTGGAGTCCCACCTGAAAGTGAAGGTACAGCTGCTCGTCCTCCTGCATTGCCAAGGGCAAGGACTCATAGGTCAAGCAGGGAAGGAACGCCAAGAGACCCTAGAAGGTCTTCTGACGAGAGCAGAAGAGGAATAGGCAGAGGGGAAAGAGCAAAAGAAGAGAGAGTTGCTATGGAAGAGGAGGGTCAGAGTAGAGAAGTAAGTATGGGTAGAGGAAGGTCAGAAGAAGGTATGGGGGAGTCTCAGGGAGGTGCGCAGGCCTCGGGGTTTGGCTATTCACCCTTTCCACAGGGCCCAGGGTATCCGATGGGAGGCACGTCGGATTTCTCCAGCTTTGCCCCATATCCACCCTACATGCCATATATGCCCTATCCTTCCTTCTATCCACCATATCACATGTATCCACCCCCACCTTTTCATCCCAGTTCAGCATCGCTTGAATCCAGAGAAACAGTACCTCCACCACCACCTGAACCAGTAGCCCCTGTTGTTGAAGCACAACCCAGTTCTTCAGGGGGACATAAGGTGAAGATGATCGAGTACTTAAAGTTGGATGCTCCTAAATTCAACACAGGAGATGATCCCTTTGAGTATCTCAGTGCAGTGAGAATGATAACAAGTGAGTTGGGAGCAGATGACAGCAGAGCCATTGAGATGGCAGGGTTCACACTGAAGTGCAAGAAAGCCAGAGAATGGTTCAAGAACTATGTGGACCCCAGAATGGACAGTATGACATGGGAAGAGTTCGCCAATGAGTTTGCTGGGTGGGCTTTTCCTGACAGTTCTAGGGAGCTAAAGGTTGTGGAATTTGAACTGTTGAGACAGACGGAGGAGATGAGTGTTGATGAGTATACAGATAAGTTCCTGGAATTGTTACCATGCGTGGGTCAGGCGTATGATACGGATCAGAAGAAGGCAAAGAGATATGCCACAAGACTCCATCCCAGGTATTTCTCTTTGATTCTCCACGTGGAGAAGGAGAGTTTCCACTCCATTGTGGATGTTGCGAGAAAGATGGAGGCCAGTGCCATAAGTCAGGGAGTAGTCAAGCAAGCAAAGGCACAGTCTTCTGGTGCTAAACCAGGTTCCTCCTCACAGGGTACGGCGAGTGCGAGTAAGAAAAGATGGGATAAGTTCAGAGGAAAGAGAGGCAAGTTCTGGAACAGGCTTAAGTTGGGTCTGGGAATGAGTAGTGGTTCCAACTCTGGCACAGAGATTCCAGTTTGCCAGAGGTGTGGAAGACAACACAGCGGCGCTTGTTTGTTGGGATCGTCAGCCTGCTATAGATGTGGACAAGAGGGGCATTATGCACGGGAATGTCCTCAGGCGACTTTGGTTGCACCATCTCAGCAGATGACCTCAGGTAGTGTTGTACAGTCAGCAGTTTCAGTTCGACCACCAAGCAGTGGCAGAGGTCGAGGGAGAGGGGCAGCCTCTTCTTCAGGGATGGGTTCCCGAGGTGCAGGTCCGTCAGCTCCAGCACGGATTTTCACCATGACGCAGCGGGAGGCAGACACTTCGAACACAGTGGTGTCAGGTAATCTCATCATTGGGTGTTCAGAGGTGTATGCTTTAATGGACCCCGGTGCTTCTCACTCTTTCATTTCTTCTAGAGCCGCAGAGAGTTTGGGGTTGATTGTATCCGAGTTAGAGTGTCCTCTCTGGGTCAGTGGACCTCGATGTGACCCATCTTTGGCAGAGTCAGTCTGTCAGTTCAGTCCAGTGTTTATAGAAGATAGATGCCTTCCAGCTGACCTTGTGGTTCTAGAGTTGACAGATTTTGATGTCATTCTAGGGATGGATTGGTTATCTACCTATAGTGCTACCTTGCATTGCAGGGACAAGGTAGTGAGTCTTAGAGACCAGGATGGGTCAGAGTGTGTCTTCAGAGGAGACAGGAGAGGGACACCTAGGGGTTTGATCTCAGCCCTCCAGGCTCGTAGGATGTTGAGGAAAGGGTGTCAAGGGTTCCTAGCTTATGTGAGAGAGCTAGGCAGTCAGGTTAGGGAACCATCCTCAGTACCAGTGGTTAGAGAATTCCCAGATGTGTTTCCTGAAGAGCTTCCAGGACTACCACCTGATAGGGACATAAAGTTCGAGATAGAGTTGATGCCCGGTACTAGACCGATCTCTATTCCTCCCTATAGGATGGCACCAGCCGAGCTGAAAGAGTTGAAAGAGCAGTTACAGGATTTGGTAGCTAAGGGTTTCATCCGCCCGAGTACCTCACCCTGGGGTGCTCCCGTATTATTTGTTAGAAAGAAGGATGGACCCCTTCGACTTTGTGTCGACTATAGACAGTTGAACAAAGTCACTATCAAGAACAAGTATCCTTTACCCAGGATCGATGATCTATTCGACCAACTAACAGGAACAGGTTGTTTTTCTAAGATAGATCTGAGATCCGGATACCACCAGTTGAAGATCAGGGAAGAGGATGTATCCAAGACTGTGTTTCGGACCAGATATGGGCATTATGAGTTCCTAGTGATGCCGTTCGGGTTGACTAATGCCCCTGCAGCATTCATGGATCTCATGAACAGGGTTTTCAGGGAGTACCTGGACCGTTTTGTGATCGTCTTTATAGATGATATTTTGGTGTACTCCAGGAATGCAGAAGAACATGCCCAGCATTTGAGGATCGTTTTGCAAACTTTGAGAGAGCATAGCTTGTATGCCAAGTTCTCCAAATGTGAGTTCTGGCTCAGGAGCATTTCCATTTTAGGACATGTAGTATCAGAAGAAGGAATAGCAGTAGATCCCCAGAAGGTAGAGGCAGTAGCCAATTGGCCTACACCCACGACAGTGACAGAGATCAAGAGTTTTCTGGGTTTGGCAGGCTACTATCGGAGGTTCGTGCAGGACTTTTCGAAGATAGCTGCTCCTATGACCAGACTGACCAGGAAGAATCAGAAGTTTGTATGGTCAGAGGATTGTAATGAGAGTTTTGAAGAATGGAAGAGACGGTTGACTTCAGCACCGGTGTTAACTCTGCCGATCAGTGATGAAGACTTCACAGTATTCTGTGATGCATCCCGAGTGGGATTGGGTTGTGTGTTAATGCAGAAAGACAGAGTGATAGCTTATGCTTCTAGACAGTTGAAGAAGCACTAGCTGAACTACCCGACACACGATCTTGAGATGGCAGCTGTTATCTTTGCACTTAAGATGTGGAGGCATTACCTCTATGGGGTAAAGTGTGAGATCTATACGGATCATAAGAGCCTGCAGCACATTTTGAGTCAGAGAGAGCTAAACTTGAGGCAGAGACGGTGGGTCGAATTGCTCAGTGATTATGATTGCAAGATCCAGTATCATCCGGGTAAGGCTAATGTTGTAGCTAATGCCTTAAGCCGGAAGTCACTTGGCAGTTTGTCCCATATTACAGTAGAGAGAAGACCGGTGGTGAAGGACTTTTACAGATTCATGGATGAAGGGCTGCAACTGCAGTTATCTGGTACCGGTGCTTTGATTGCACAGATGAGAGTTTCACCAGTGTTTCTAGAGCAAGTGGCTCTGAAACAACATGAAGATCCTGAGTTAGTAAAGATTGCCAGGACTGTTCAGTCTGGCAACAGTGCAGAGTTTAGATTTGATAATGAGGGGATTCTTCGACACGGTAAAAGATTATGTGTACCAGATGATAGCAGTTTGAAGGAAGACATTATGAGGGAAGCTCATAATGCGAGATATAACATTCACTCTGGAGCCACCAAGATGTATCAAGATCTGAGAAGGGTGTATTGGTGGCCAGCGATGAAGAGGGAAGTGGCACAGTTTGTGTCAGCCTGCGAGACATGTCAAAGGGTGAAGCTAGAACACCAGAAGCCGGCTGGAATGCTTAACCCACTGCCGATCCCATAATGGAAATGGGAGAACATCGCTATGGATTTTGTAGTGGGGTTACCGGCGATGTCCAACAGGCTAGACTCCATATGGGTGATTGTGGACAGATTGACGAAATCTGCTCATTTCATTCCAGTCAGGAGCAACTATTCTGTGGACAAGTTGGCACAGGTCTATGTCGAAGAAATAGTCAAGCTGCATGGAGTTCTAGTGTCGATAGTATCAGATCGAGGACCTCAGTTCACCTCTAGATTTTGGCGGAGTCTGCAAACGGCCATGGGCACTCGATTGGATTTCAGCACTGCTTTCCATCCACAGATAGACGGTCAGTCAGAGAGGACCATCCAAACCATAGAAGATATGTTGAGAATGTGTGTGTTAGACTTTGGCGGTTCTTGGAGGCAGCATCTACCTCTGGTGGAGTTTGCCTACAACAACAGCCATCATGCTAGCATAGGGATGGCCCCTTATGAAGCTCTGTATGGGAGGAAGTGCAGAACACCTGTTTGCTGGGAAGAGGTAGGAGAGAAGGCTCTTGCAGGGCCAGAGTTAGTTGAGATTACCAGCAAGTTAATGCCTGTGATCAGAGAGAGGATCAAAACAGCTGTAAGCAGACAGAAAAGCTATGCAGACATCCGTAGGAAACAGATAGAGTTCCAGGAGGGGGATATGGTATTGCTAAAGGTGTCTCCGATGAAAGGAGTGGTTCGCTTTGGAAAGAAGGGTAAATTGGCTCCACGGTACATAGGTCCCTTTGAGATCTTACAGAAGATCGGGCCTGTGTCGTATAAGTTGGATTTACCTACATCAATGGAACAAATTCATCCGGTATTTCATGTTTCTATGTTGAGAAAGTTTGTGTCAGATCCAGAGAAGGTTCTCAGTGAACCTGATGTTGAGATCCTTGGAGATCTCACATATGCTGAACAGCCAGTGCAGATCCTTGACACTCAGATCAGAAAGTTGAGAAACAAGGAGATACCAATGGTGAAAGTCCTGTGAAACCACCACAACCTCAAAGAATGCACCTGGGAGACATGGGAGTCTATGTTCCAGCAATATCCATATCTGTTTTAAGGTTAGGTTTTCCCCTTTTCTATGTGTTTTCTGTGTATGTATGTTCCATTGTTGAGGTACATTTGGGGACGAATGTTCTTAAGGGGGGGATAATGTAATACCCGGCTCGAGTCCGGCATCGGAATTCCTGTAGTTCTGTGGAATTTCGGGTGTCGGAACCCTCGAGAAGGGTAAGACATATGTTGTCATGTGTGTTTTAAGAGGTTTGAAGGTTTTAAGTATAAAGGAAAATGAGTTTTGAAAGAAAATCAATAAGGGAGAAATGCAAAGGTTCGGCCGCCGAAGGTCACTTTCGGCCGCCGAACATTGCATGGTTTCGGATTCACGTTCGGCTGCCGAAGGTGGTCTGGCCAGCCACCTATTTAAGGGCCAAGGGTCGGTAGAAGGAGGATATTTTCTCCTCCACTTGCAGCCAGAGGTGAGCCAAAAACCTTCTCACGTTGACTTTGATGTTTTTCATGTTTTTCACCAAATCTTTCAAGGGTTGTAAGAGTTTTGGTGTGTTTTGAAGGGTTTGAGCAAAATAACCAAGTTTTGAAGTTTGGAGCTTTGAGAGAGGATTTCTCCATATCTCCACGTTAGGATCCTTCATCCTCAAGTTCTTGAAGAGGTAAGTGAAGATCCTGAGCTTCTTTGATGATTTTGAAAGGTTTTATGACGTTTGTATGGGTAGTAAGCATGTTTAGGTTGAGGTGAGGGTTTTGGTGATCTTTGGTGTTTAAGCATGTTGCAGTGTTATGTGCTATGTTTAGTTGAGGTTTAGGAGAGTTTTGGACCTCTTTATGCATGTTATATGGTATGTGCTAGTTGGGAGTAGTTGAGATGCATGTTGGGTAAATTTTGGGAGAGTTTGGCATGAAACAGAGCAGGGTTCTGCCCTTTGGGCAAAACCAGGTTCGGCCGCCGAAGGAAGGTTCGGCCGCCGAACCCCTTGTGGAGGCAGTTTCGGCTGCCAAAGCTTGCCCCCGAACATTTGGACTTTTGTCTCTGGAATCAAGGTTCGGCCGCCGAAAGTGCCGCCGAAGGTTGAGTTTCGTCTCTGGACGAGACTTTCGGCTGCCGAAGGTGCCGCCGAACATGCATGAGTTTCGTCTCTGGAGGGGAGTTTCGGCCGCCGAACCTGCCGCCGAAAGTGCCCTGTCCAGCTTTCTTTTGCATGTTGTCTGTGATTGTTTGAGGATCGTTTAGAGGGCTTTTGGGGAGTTTCTTAGAGATGTTCTTGAGTTCGTTTGGTCCCTCATTTGCATCCACCTGTGTAGGAACGGACCAGAGGAATCAGGGAAGTCAGCAGTGAGTCCAGTTTCAGAACCTGTAGAGTCAGTTCAGAGTCAACCTGAGGTGAGTGGAACTAACTGAAATGTTTTAATATGAGAAATGGCTAAATTTTTCATGCTTCATGCATCATGAATATGCTATAGGGTGAGTGCATTAGTCTACACGAATATGATGCATTGCATTTATCCTTGTACTTGGCATTGCTCCTTGTACATGGTTTCTATGACGGTATGGACATAGTAAGGATTCAATAGCCCTCGGAGGAAAGACCTGGAACAGCCCTACGGGGACCAAGCATAAAGACCTGGAACAGCCCTACGGGGACCAGGCACAAAGACCTGGAACAGCCCTACGGGGACCAGGCACATGGTACTTCAGTACCCCAGATGAGATGCAGTCCTAGAGGGAGTGTTGATCCATCCATGCTGAGATGATGTGATTACTTGTGATGTGATCCCATTCATGAGAGCATGTTTTATGACCTGTTCTTTATTTCTGTTCTACTCATTGGGCTATAGTAGCTCATCCCTCTCCCCTACTTCCAGTTGTGCAGGTTCAGAGTTCAGAGGGCAGTCAGCAGGGTACAGAAAGAGTATAGAGAGGTTGTAATAGTTAGTGTGGACATGTAAATGTAAAGAGATAGTGTATATGTACAGTGCTTGATTGTAATCCCTTGTTGTAGACACATGATCAGTTTATGTATGGTTTCTTTTGTTGTTAATGTTTATGAGAAAACATGCACAGGTTAAGCCTTGGAGAACAGCTAAGTTTTAATGGTTTGACAGAAAATGTTTGATCATGTATGGGATTGTACAGGTACTCAGACAGTATAGCAGGCTTACTACGGGTCCCGGCGACCTTAAGTCGATCTGGATCCTAGTGCCGGTGGCAGTTCGGTTTCCGGGCTGTTACACAAACTAAACAGCTCGGTCAAGCTCACAGGCTAAACACATAAAAATCTCCTAAGTATATTAAAGCGAGTAAGCCAACAAACTAGCAAGACTCACTGGCAGAGTGCGCTAAAACAACTTATGTGAATCGATTAAATGAACTGAGAAGCTTGTCCGAGATCACAGGATGAGGATTGTTTAAGTCCAGAATAGCATAGGAAGGGCCATTAGCCTAGAAGAATGCCGAAACTGAACATCCCAAAATTATTTAAGTATGTAAGAAAAAAACACACCAAAGTTAAAATTTGTGAGCTGCCAGCTTGGTAATGTTACAAGCGATACATACAAAACTGCTTAAACATGCTTTCAAAAAAAAAAAAACTGCTTAAACATAAAATGATATATAAAATGGACACAAATAAATTAAGAAAAAATATAAATTTTATTGATAATTTGAATGGGTTATAGAGGCAGCAGGGGAAAGGGAGCCAGAACTAACAAGATCCTTCAAAGACTTATCTACAGTATCTTCCCCTTGAGGTCCAGCAGGTAGGCAAGGAGCCCTCTTAGTCAAGGGGTTATTATCCTCTCCGTAGCACAAATCCTCGCCATCAAAATCGAACTCAGGGGCTTGCAGGTTTGCTAACGAAGCAGAGGGGGCATCTCTAGCTGCCTTCAAGCCCTGATTATAGTCAGAAGTGAACATGCGGAAGGCTTCCCTGTATACTCTCTCCTTTATCTCATTGGAGCCTTATACTCCTCAAGTCGTACCTTACAAGCCTATTGGATTCTGGCCTTCAGTTCAGCATAGTCCTTGTACTCCCAAAGACGCTCCTCGCAGGCCAGCTGGACCCTATCTTTGGTAGCCTGGGCATCCTTCAGTAAGGCAGAACATCTCTCCTCCAGAGCAGTGACCTCTTGGCAGAGTTGTTGTTACTGGAGGTGAGACTTTTCCGTTGCCAAGGCTATGCCTTTTAGGTCCTCGATGTGTTTATTGAGCTCCTGCTGGAGGACTGTAGTGCGAGTTAAGGCCTCATCACATTGGGCCCTAGCCTCATCACGTTGGCGGCTGGACTCCTTTAAAGAGGACAATTGCGCCAATGCCTCGTCCCGTTGAGACTCAGTCGCAGAAGCTCAGTGGGAAGCCTGGGCAACCTCTTCCCTCATGTCCCCCAGCCGCTTGGTGAGATCATCGGTGACTCCTTTTAGCTATATAATATGCCCATGAGCCTCAATAGTGGTGATGATGTACTCATCTCGCGCTCCTCAACTATGCACTGCTACACTGAGCCCTGGAAATATTGATTCCGAGTGTCAATCTTGAGGAACACTCTGAAGGCCTGCCATAAATAAAGAAAGAAAAAATTAGAAAAATCAAGAAAGTTACAAATACTCCCTTGAGGAAAACATGTGGCTTACCATAAGGAGCATCTCCCTCAGGCAGTCCCCGAGGCCATCCAGAGAGCGAGTACTGAATGTTTCTTGCTGCCTAGTGGAGCAGGCGAGATGGTTGACGAGGTCCAAAAAGAGGGGATTCAAGGCACCTGGAGCTCCCCCAAACATCTTATCACAAAGCTCCTTAGCAACTGAAGCCAGTGTAGAGTCAACAGTTTCCTCGGCAGCATTCAGAAACTCATTATCAGGAGCCAAAGTCAACAACCCTACAACTCCTTTCCTTTTGTCAGCAAAGGAAGGAGCTGTTGTCTTTGCAGGCCCTGCGGCTCAGTCCCTCTTAGCAGCTCTACCTTCAGAAACGAGCTCAGAGGTCCATGCCCGCTTACTAGTGACCCCTCCAATCACAACGGCAGCGACGGTCTGAAGAGGCTGGATGTCCAAAGAAGCGACCTCAGCACCTTCCTTAGAACTGCCCTTGGCAGATTCACTGATGGCGATGGGCCCTTTGGAGGTCTGCTTGGAGGCTGCCAGGGATTTGGCCAAGGTCGACGCCTTAGCAGGAATAGAGGCCTTTGAAGCTGCAGAACGAGAGCCCAAGCAACAGATGTCAAGGCTAGAGCAGGGGCAGGAGCAGGAGTCTAGCTTGCAGAGGCAAGGGCAAAAACCTGGAAAACCTCACGCGTCACGTCCGCCATGGACTTGTCAGCCTTGAAAGCTTCTAGCGTAGCCTTCATAGCTTCTATTGTAGCCTTCATGCACTCCCTAGACAAGATAAAGTTCTTTGGCAATTTAATGTTGTCCATGGGCGAGGTAGAAGCTGGAAAAGAGAAAACAATACAAGTCAAAATTCAGGATAACAGAAAAAAAATACAACCAAAAGAGAAAAAACAAGAAAACAATCATTAATAATACCAACTTCCCGACAATCTCGGAGGTTAGACATGAACATGCACTTCTCAACATCATACTTCTTCCGTATAGAGGTCAGTAGAAGAAGGCAGATTTGGTCCACCAAGATCAGCCGGGAAATGCCATTGCAGCCCTGAGGGACCTCCCTCCAAGAGAGATCAACATCCCAACTGATCTCCGAACTCTCCTTTAGCTCGACCACCACGAAGGTCTCAGCCCACCCTTTTATTGAATCTTTATACACAACAAAGATGGATAGCTCCCCTGGGGAGCAAAATAGTAAAACCCATGGTTAGCACGAACGAGGTGGAAGAAAGTGGAGAACAGAGCAACGAAAGGGGCAAAACCCCAACATAGACAAACCGATTCAAAGGAGTACATTAAGAGGATGAAATTTGGGGATAACATGCTAGGGGTCACGCTGAAATGATTAAAAACCTTGATAAAAAAGGGGGTGAAGGGGAAGGTCAGCCAAAATCGTGTTGCTTAACGAAAAAAATTAAACTGCGACCTTGCTGGGGGTCTATTAAGCCCGCCAATGGCGGGTTGGGAAGGACAATCCTCTCATTGCGAAGAGGAGCCCTAATTCTATAAATGGAGGTGTCAATATATTCACTGGAGAAAAAATTAGAAAGGGAAGAAGAAGTGATAGAGGATATCAAATCCACGACATTAGGAATTCTAACGGAAGCCATGAGAAGAGTGGGACGTACCTCAAAGCAGAGATTGCAGAGGTGAAAGAGAACAAGTTCACTCGAGTAGAACGAGAAGAAGAGTCGAGAGTAAAATCGAGAATACAAATTTGAAATGGCTAAGGGCAAAGAGAAGATGTTTTGATAAAAGCATTCCTAGAGCCATGCGGTTATAAATGAGACTTCGGGATTTACCCCCTCGTTAATTATAGAATAACTAATGAGTAGATAAAGGGGCACTTGATGACCGTTGGGCCTCTGCTACCCAGACTGCAGTCGAGTCCACGTAGGAGAGCCATGTCGTAACCCCATCAAAACCCAATTGTAACGACCCAAAAATCGGACCACTACCGGCGCTAGGATCCAGATCTGCTTAAGGCCGCCGGGACCCGTAGCAAGCCTAACATACATCCTGTATACCTATTTAATCCCATACATGATCAACATTTACATAAAAACTTTAAACTTTCTTTCTTTCATTCACCAAGCTTAACCTGTGCATGCACAACTCATAATCATAAACATTAAACCCCACACTGGAGCCTTCATCAAATGCTCCAATGGGGTAACATATCATACATTAAGCTTGGTTTACATAAACATCATTACTACATTACATAGATCATGTATACGCAAAGGGATTAACCATACATGCTAGGGTCAAGCACAACACTAAACCTCAATAAACATCATTACATTATATGACTGTTCAATACTATTCATTACATCATATTCTTTCTCATGTCCACTTACTAGCTATTACATACATAAAACTTCCTACTCTAGCTGACTTCCCGGACTGCCTCGTACCTGCAAACCTGGGGGATTAGGGGAATGGGGTGAGCTACTAGAGCCCAGTGAGCAGAATAGTAAAACATTAAATTTAACATTCATGCTTTTATGAAATGCATCACATCACAAACAAATCACATTAAGGGTGAACTTGTCACCAATAGCCCTCTAAATAATCCAATCATGCCAGGGGCGTAGTGCAGGCCACACCTAGTCTTTTTATTACACATATCATATCATACATATCCACTCGTGCCGGGGGCGTAGTGCAGACCACACTCGAAATTTCTCTTACATTGTGCCAGGGGCGTAGTGCAGGCCACACCTGGACTTCCATATCACATCATATCATATCTCATCATAGTGAGGGCTAAAGGATCATCCAACATTCATCCACATCATCATCATATTATGCAATGCAACATATTCGTGAATTCTAATGCAAACAACCTAATATATTATATGGCATTCGTGATGCATGAACATGCTCAATTTTATTTATTTGCTTTGGAAATAAAGGTCCATTCTACTCACCTCAGGCTAGCTCTGACAAGACACTGAAGCAGCTATCTCACTGCTGGGGTCCTCGGTTCCTCGGGTCCGAACCTACACAAGTGGACGCAAATGAGGGACCAAACATATACTAACATGACTCTAAACTACTCCCCAAAAACCCCCTAAAACATCACAAACATGCGTATAAAATCATGCAAAGGAAGGCTGAACAGGGCACTTTCGGCGGCAGGTTCGGCGGCCGAAAGTCCCTCTAGAGCCGAAAGTCATGCACCTTCGGCGGCACTTTCGGCGGCCGAAGGTTCCTTCCAGATCCGAAACTCGTGCATGTTCGGCGGTACCTTCGGCGGCCGAAACTCCTTTCCAGAGCCGAAAGTCCACTTTCGGGTCAGGGTTCGGCAGCCAAAAGTTTGCCTCCACAGGCAGGTTCGGCGGCCGAAAGTCCCTTCAGCTGCCGAACCTGAGTTCTTCCAAAGTGGCAGAACTCAGCCATCCTATGCACATTTTGCCTCCCAAATCATTCAAACATGCATTTAGCTATTCTACAACATGCATACACAAGCAAATAAGCATTTAGGGGTCTCAAACTATCCTAAACCCCAGCATAAACATATAAAGCAACTCAAACAATATACATCACCCATAACTCAACATTAACCCTAACAACAAACAACTAACTTAAACATGCATTTTTACCCCATAAACTTAAGCTTACCTCTTGAAGATCGAGAGGAGAGACGATCCTAACTTGGAGATGGGAGAAATCTAGCTCCTTGGGTCTCCAAGCTCTAAAACTTGATCTTAGCTTCAAAGATCTTCAAAACCAAGTTAAAACTTGTTAAAACTTGAAAGATTTGAGGAAAATCACCAAGGTCTGCAGAACTATCCTCAGATGATGGGCATGCTCCTCTGCATTCCTGGAATACACTAAGATATCATCAATGAAGACAATAACAAAGTGATCTAGATACTGACTGAAAACTCTGTTCATGAGATCCATAAATGCTGCAGGGGCATTAGTTAACCCGAACGACATCACAAGGAACTCATAGTGCCCATATCTGGTTCTGAACGTTGTCTTCGGCACATTCTCTTCTCTTATTCTCAGCTGATGGTACCCAGATCTCAGATCTATCTTGGAGAGACAACCTGCTCCTGCTAACTGGTTGTAATACCCGGCTAGACTCCGATATCAAAATTCCTACCGTCCGGCGGAATCTCGGATGTCGGAGACCTCTAGAAGGGTAAAACCATATTTTCATAAAATGTTTTGATGTATTTTATGGTTTTAAATGAAAATAAATCCAAGTTTTGAGTGGAGAGGGCTTTGGAGACTTTGCCAGGTTCGACCGCCGAAAGTCATGTTCGGCCGCCGAACGTGAGGAGGTTTTGGGAGAGCTTTAGGCCTCCAAAAGCCTTGTTTGAATCAGCCAAGGTTCGGCCACCGAACTTGCATGTGTTGTGGGGGCACGTTAGGCCGCCGAAAGGTGGTAAGGACAGCCCTATAAAAGGACCCCATGGCCGAAACGGGCAAGCTTTTCTTCCCGTTTTCGGCCAAGGTGAGTTCTCCACCGCCCCTCCTCTGTTTTGAGCTTCTCCCTTCGAGATTTCATGTTTTTCTTATGAGTTTTCATCTTGTTTTGAAGATTTTCGAGTTTAAAGCAAGTTTTGGAGTTTTGAGGTTCAAGAACTCAAATCTCTCCCATCTTCGAGCTAGGGTCGTTTTCCTCTCGATCTTCAAGAGGTAAGGGCCGATCTTGAGCTCACTATATGTTTTTAACAAGTTTTAAGTTGATTCTTGAAGTAGAAATGCATGTGTAGGGTTTTATGAGTTTTTGGGTTTTTGTTGGTTTATGGGCAATGTATGTTGGATTTGTGTTGTTTGAGGTGTTGTAGATGGGATTTTAGATGGTTTGAAGCCCCTAGGAGCTTGTATGCTTGAGTATGTGTGTTGTAGAATAGGTTTGTGCATGTTTGTAAGGTTTGGGAGGCATTGGAGGCAAGAGGAGCCAAGTTTCTGCCCTCTGGCAGAAACCAGGTTCGGCAGTCGAAGGACTTTCGGCCGCCGAACATGGCTGGGGAGGCAAGCCTTTCGGCTGCCGAAGCCTACCCCTGAAAGGAGACTTTCGCCTCTATCTAGGAGTTTCGGCCGCCGAAGGTGCCGCCGAACCTGCCTGACTTTCGGCTCTAGAGGGACTTTCGGCCGCCGAACCTGCCGCCGAAAGTGCCCTGTTCATCCTTCCTTTGCATGTTTTTGCATGATTGTTTTGAGGTGTTTTAGGGGGGTTTTTAGGGGATGTTTTTAGAGTTATGTTCTAGTTGTTTGGTCCCTCATTTGAGTCCACCTGTGTAGGTTTGGACCCGAGGAACCGAGGACCCCAGCAGTGAGTTCAGCTGCTTCTGAGTCAGTAGAGCTTCAGCCAGAGGTGAGTAGAATAAACCTTTACGATTTAAAGCAAATAAATTATAAAGTTTTTAGCATGTGCATGCATCATGAATGCCATGTGATGAATTAGGTTGTTTGCATTAGAATTCACGAATATGTTGCATTGCATTTATGATGTTGATGTGGATTGGTTATTGGATGATCCTTTAGTCCTCATATGGTATGATGATGTTACGGCATGATATGGTATGGAAGTCCAGGTTGTACCCATTCTACGTCCCTGGCACATTGGAATGTTATGATATGTTATGTTAAGAGAAAGACCGGTTGTACCCATTCTACGTCCCGGCACTTTTGAATGTAGAGGACTATTGGTGACAATACCATCCGAGATGTGATTTGTTGTGATGTGTTGCATTACATGATGGCATGAGAATTTAAATGTTGTTTTTCATTATTCTGCTCACTGGGCTCTTGTAGCTCACCCCTTTTCCCTAATTCCCCCAGGATTGCAGGTACGGGCTAGACAGAGAAGTCAAGAAGAGTAAAGTCATGTGTTTGTAATAGATAGAAAGTGGACATGATAAATTGTAAGATGATGTAAAGTTTGAATAGTCATGTTATGTATACTGACATTGAGAATTATAAGTTGTGCTTGACCCTATGGATGTTGTTATCCCTTTTAATACATGATCTTAGATGTTTTATGATGTTTATGTAAACCAACTCAACACATGTTATGCCACCCATTGGGGGCATTGATGAGATCCCACAGAGGGGTCAAGGTTATGGTTATGTTTATGTTTAGTGCATGTACAGGTTGAGTTTGGTGTATGAGAAAATGTATGAAAGAAAAGTTGTAACGACCCGAAAATCGGACCGCTACCGGCGCTAGGATCCAGATCGACTTAAGGTCGCCGGGACCCGTAGCAAGCCTAACATACATCCTGTACAACTGGTATAATCCCATACATGATCAAACATAAGCATAAACTTTAAAACATAAAACTGTAAACTTTTTCTTTCTTTCAAACACCAAGCTTAACCTGTGCATGCACAACTCATAATCATAGACCCCAACACTAGAGTTCTCATCATCTACTCTCGTGGGGCAACATACATTAAGCTTGGCTTTTCCTGCCTCATTATAAAACATACATAAGGACCATGTACAACGGGATTAACCACACTTCTAGGGCAAAGCACAACTCTAACTATTACATTACATAACAACATTTTTACATTTCGTTACATATCTTTACAATACATCATGTCCATTGCTAAACTATTACATAAACTTGACCATGGACATAACCTGCTGATCTCCTGACTATCTCTGACCCTGCAAACCTGGGGTTAGGGGAGAGGGGTGAGCTAAAAAGCCCAGTGAGCAGAACTAAGGAGAAAAACAGTTTATTATATCATATGCTTTCATGACATGCATCACATCACAAACAATACACATCAAGGATGAATTCGTCACCATTAGCCCTCTACATCCAGATCTCATCTCATAATAAGTCCAACAATGCTCTATGCCAGAGGCGATACGGCCACGCCTGGACTTCACATAACTCTATGCCAGGGGCGATACGACCACACCTGGTCTTCCTTACTCTATGCTAGGGGCGATACGGCCACACCTGGTCTTTCATGCTCTATGCTAGGGGCGATACGGCCACGCCTGGTCTTTCATCTCATATCATGCCATACATGTCATATAGTGTCATATTATGTCATATCACATCATACTGAGGGCTATTGGATCATCCAATATTCATCCACATCATCATACATCGTAATATGCAATGCAACTTATTTGTGATCTCTAATGCAACAACCTATTACATAACATGGCATTCATGATGCATGAACATGCTTTAATCATTCAATTTCTTAAATATAAGAAGAGTTATGTTCTACTCACCTTGACTAGCTCTGAACCGACTCTGAAGCAGCTAACACTGCTAAGCACCTTGGTTCCTCGGGTCCGATCCTACATAGGTGGACTCCAGTGAGGTGCCAAACATACTCTAAACAATACATAAACAACTCCCCAAAAACCCCCTAAAACATCCTCAAAACAATCATAGAAAACACTCATGAAAGGGCTGGACAGGGCACTTTCGGCGGCACTTTCGGCGGCCGAAGGTCCCTTCCAGAGACGAAAGTCATGCAGGTTCGGGGGCACCTTCGGCGGCCGAACCTTCTCTCCAGAGACAAAAGTCAGGTACCTTCGGCGGCCGAACATCACCTTCGGCGGCCGAAAGTCTGCTCCAGCTCCGAAACACAACTTTCGGGGGCAAGGTTTGGCGGCCAAACCATGCATCCAAAGGCTGGTTCGGCGGCCGAAACCACCTTCGGCGGCCGAACCTGAGTTCTTCCCAGAAGGGCAAAACTCAGCTTCTCATGCATTGAAGCCTCCCAAACCTTCTAACACCCCAAAACAAGCACCCAGCTTAACCAAAACATGCATAAACCCTTAATCATGCACAAAGGAGCTTAATAGATTGATTAAACTCCAAAAACAACATCAAAACATACATAGGTAGCTTATGACCCACATAGGCCAAAACCACCAAAACATCCCATAATCTCACTTACTCTTTCCCAATCATGCATACACTCTCCCACATGCATAAACTAGCTCAAACACATCACAAAAACATACATTGGGCATAAAACCCACATAAACCCTAACATGCATATCTACCCATACTCAACCATCAAAACATCTTCAAACTTGCTTAGAACTTCTTTAAAATATAAAGGAAAACATAGATCTACACTTACCTCTTGAAGATCGAGGATTGGTGCGACCCAAAGTTTGAGATATGGAGAACCCAAGCCCTTGAAGTCTCCAAGCTCTCCAAACCTTGATCCAAGCTTTAAAACTCTTCAAAACAACCATGTAGCTTATAAAACGTGAAGGATTTGAAGAAAAAGCATGAAAATGACTAGAGGAGGACATGAACAAACCTGAGCTCGAGAATGGGGAGGAAACTCGCCCATTTTCGGTCTGAGGGGCTTTTATAGGTGGCCAGCCAAACCTCCTTCGGCGGCCTAACGTGTAGGGGTGAGCATTCGGTCGGTTCGGTTCAAAACCGAACCGAACCGAATAAACCGAAAATCGAAATTTTAGTTTTTATGAAAACCGAACCGAACCGATTTTGGTCAGAAACCGAATCGAACTGAACCGGTCTGATTCGGTTCGGTTCGGTTCGGTTTGATCGGTTTTGATTTTTAATATTTTTTTAATTTTTTACTCTTTATTTTTAGTATTTTAAAATTTAATTAAAATATTTTAATTTTAATATAATTTAATTTCTCTATATTATTGAAAAAATATATTATTATCCCTAATCGGTTCGGTTCGGTTTTTTCGGTTTTTTTCTGATCAAAACCGAACCGAACCGAAATAACCGGAATTTCTGAAATTTAAAACCGAACCGAACCGAAATGTATAAAAAACCGAACTAAATTTTTAAATCGGTTCGGTTCGATCGGTTTTTTCGGTTTGAACCGGATTCTGCTCAGCCCTACTAACGTGCATGCAAAACACCCCCATATTCGGCGGCCGAACTTGAGGTTCGGCGGCCGAACCTGGTTTGTTCAAACTTAGCTTTCGGAGGCCGAAAGCGCTCCCAAAACCAACTCATGTTCGGCGGCCGAACTTCACTTTCGGCGGCCGAACCTGGTAAAAACCTCCTTGGTCATTTTCTTTCAAAACTCAATTTCTTTTCCATTTAAAACCATAAAATCATGTGAAAACATTTTAGAAAATACATTTCTAACCCCCTAGAAGACTCTGGCATCTAAAAAATTCTAGATTTCAACGGAGATTCCGCTGGAAAGTCGGGATTCCGATGCCGGGATCTAGCCGGGTATTACAAAAGTTTTAATTTTTCTATGTATATTGTTGATCATGTATGGGATTAAACAGGTTTACAGGTTATGTCAGGCTTGCTACGGGTCTCGGCGGCCTTAAGCCGATCTGGATCCTAGCGCCGATAGCGGTCCGATTTTCGGGTCGTTACAGAATGGTATCAGAGCCCTAGGTTCATATGGTCGGACCTAGAGTGTCGGGCTCATAGATGTTATAGGAGGTCAAGCACAATAGGAAGATCATGTCCACTAGGATAGGATGTGGAGTCCTGTCTTGCATGATGATGTGAAATGCCATGATTATATGCATGTGCATTAATGATATGTGATGTATGTGATGAGGGTTCATGTGTGCCCACATGAACCATATGATGCTAATGTTTGCTTGTTATGTGCTACCTTTCAGAAAACAGGATGAGGGGAACTCGTCGATCAGCAAGATTGACTAGAGTACCACCTGAGGATGAGGGCACGAGCGCCCGTCCTCCTGCATTGCCTAGGGCAATGTCATGTAGATCAAGCAGAGAAAGAGCGTCAAGGGACCCTAGAAGGTCTTTTGATGCTAGCAGAAGGGGGACAGATAGAGGAGGAAGTTCTTCAGATGTGAGGGAGGTTATGGAAGAAGACCAGAGGAGGGATGGGAATCTGGATGTCAGCATGACGGAAGAAGGGACAGGGGAGTCACAGGGAGGTGATCAGGCCTCAGGGTATGGTTTTCCACCCCATTATCCACCCTTCCCACAGGGTTCAGGGTATCCGATGGGAGGCACATCGGATTACTCCAGCTTTAGCCCCTACCCTACCTACATGCCCTATCCACCTTTCTATCCACCTCACCCCCAGTACCCAGCTTATCCACCCTCACCCTTTTATCCTCACCCGGCAAACCCCACCTCGGGGAATGCTGCACCCCCACCTCCACCACCTACAGAACCAGCAGCCCCAGTTACTCAACCTTCTAGACCTAGCTCAGCCAGTGGAAGCAAGGTCAAGATGACCGACTACATGAAACTGGGTGCTCCTCAGTATGAAAAAGGGGATGACCCATTTGTGTATCTTGAAAGGGTTAAGGTGATCACATATGAGATTGGGGCTGATGACAGTAGAGCCATTCAGATGGCTGGGTTCACGCTTAAGTGCAAGAAGGCACGAGAGTGGTTCAAGAATTATGTGAACCCGAGAGTAGACAGCATGTCTTGGGAGGAGTTTGCAAACGAGTTTGCAGGATGGGCTTTCCCAGATAGTTCAAGGGAGCTGAAGATGATAGAGTTTGAGCAGTTGAGGTAGACTGATGAGATGGGTGTAGAGGAGTTCACAGACAGATTCTTGGAGCTGTTGCCATTTGCAGGGCAAAATCTTGACTCGGACCAGAAAAGGTCAAGGAGGTATATCATGAAACTCCACTCCAGATATTCCTCCTTGATCCAGTCAACAGATAGGGAGAGCTTCCATGCCAAAGTGGATATGGCCCGGAAAATGGAGGCCAGTGCCATCGTTCAGGGAACAATCAGACAGTCAGTGGCACAGTCTTCTGGTTCCAAGACCCCAGGCTCTTCTTCTCTGAGTGCAGCAGCTTCAGGTAGCAAAAAGTGGAGTAACACCACTAGGAAGCCCAAGAAGAACAAGTTCTGGAACAAAGTCAAGTCCAGTCTGGCTAAAGGGAGACATTATGAGAGGGGCTCATAATGCAAGATACAACGTTCACCCCGGAGCCACCAAGATGTATCAAGATCTGAAGAAAGTTTATGGGTGGCCAGCGATGAAGAAAGAAGTGGCACAGTTTGTGTCAGCCTGCGAAGTGTGTTAGAGGGTGAAGCTGGAACATCAGAAGCCGGCTGGAATGCTTAACCCGCTACCTATTCTAGAGTGGAAATGGGAGAATATAGCTATGGACTTCGTAGTGGGGTTACCGGCGACGTCCAACAGATTGGACTCCATATGGGTGATTGTGGACAGACTCACCAAATCTGCTCACTTCATCCCAGTCAGGAGTGGCTATTCTGTGGACAAGTTGGCACAAGTGTATGTTGATGAGATCGTCAGGCTGCATGGGGTTCCTGTTTCAATAGTGTCCGATAGAGGACCCCAGTTCACCTTCAGGTTTTGGCGGAGTCTGCAGAATGCCATGGGTACCAGGTTGGATTTTAGCACTGCTTTCCATCCACAGACGGACGGACAATCAGAAAGGACCATCCAGACTATCGAGGATATGCTTAGAATATGTGTGCTGGACTTTGGCGGTTCTTGGAGGCAACATCTACCTTTGGTGGAGTTTGCTTACAATAACAGCTATCATGCTAGCATCGGGATGGCTCCTTATGAAGCTTTGTATGGAAGGAAGTGCAGGTCACCTGTTTGCTGGGAGGAAGTTGGAGAGAAGGCCTTGGCAGGGCCTGAGCTAGTAGAGATTACCAGCAGGGTGGTACCCATAATCAGAGAAAGAATCAAGACTGCTGCAAGTAGACAGAAGAGTTATGCAGATATCTGCAGACGGCAAGTAGAGTTTCAGGAGGGGGATCTGGTATTGCTCAAAGTGTCTCCAATGAAAGGAGTGGTTCGCTTTGGGAAGAAAGGTAAACTAGCCCCACGATACATCAGACCCTTTGAAATCTTACAGAAGATTGGAAATGTGTCGTACAAGCTAGATTTGCCTGCTTCAATGGCAAGAATCCATCCGGTTTTCCATGTTTCAATGTTGAGGAAGTTCGTGTCAAATCCGGGCAAGGTTCATAGTGACCCTGATGTGGAGATCCAAGAAGATCTCACCTATGTTGAGTAGCCAGTATGGATCCTAGACACCCAGATCAGAAAGCTGAGAAACAAGGAAATCCCGATGGTGAAAGTCCTTTGGAACCACCACAATATGAAAGAATGTACTTGGGAGACACGGGAGTCCATGCTCCAGCAGTACCCTTACCTTTTCTGAGGTTAGTTCCTTGTGAATTTTATGTGCTTTGTATGTATGATATGTGTATGCCATGCTACGTGCTAGTTGAGGAACATTCGGGGACGAATGTTCATAAGGGGGGGTGAATGTAATACCCGGCTAGACTCCGATATCGAAATTCCTACCGTCCGGCGGAATCTCGGATGTCGGAGACCTCTAGAAGGGTAAAACCATGTTTTCATAAAATGTTTTGATGTATTTTATGGTTTTAAATGAAAATAAATCCAAGTTTTGAGTGGAGAGGGCTTTGGAGACTTTGCCAGGTTCGGCCGCCGAAAGTCATGTTCGGCCGCCGAACGTGAGGAGGTTTTGGGAGCGCTTTAGGCCTCCGAAAGCCTTGTTTGAATCAGCCAAGGTTTGGCCGCCGAATCTCATGTTCGGCCGCCGAACTTGCATGCGCTGTGGGGGCACGTTAGGCCGCCGAAAGGTGGTAAGGACAGCCCTATAAAAGGACCCCATGGCCGAAACGGGCAAGCTTTTCTTCCCGTTTTCGGCCAAGGTGAGTTCTCCATCGCCCCTCCTCTGTTTTGAGCTTCTCCCTTCGAGATTTCATGTTTTTCTTATGAGTTTTCATCTTGTTTTGAAGATTTTCGAGTTTAAAGCAAGTTTTGGAGCTTTGAGGTTCAAGAACTCAAATCTCTCCCATCTTTGAGCTAGGGTCGTTTTCCTCTCGATCTTCAAGAGGTAAGGGCCGATCTTGAGCTCACTATATGTTTTTAACAAGTTTTAAGTTGATTCTTGAAGTAGAAATGCATGTGTAGGGTTTTATGAGTTTTTGGGTTTTTGTTGGTTTATGGGCAATGTATGTTGGATTTGTGTTGTTTGAGGTGTTGTAGATGGGGTTTTAGATGGTTTGAAGCCCCTAGGAGCTTGTATGCTTGAGTATGTGTGTTTTAGAATAGGTTTGTGCATGTTTGTAAGGTTTGGGAGGCATTGGAGGCAAGAGGAGCCAAGTTTCTGCCCTCTGGCAGAAACCAGGTTCGGCAGCCGAAGGACTTTCGGCCGCCGAACATGGCTGGGGAGGCAAGCCTTTCGGCTGCCGAAGCCTGCCCCCGAAAGGAGACTGTCGCCTCTATCTGGGAGTTTCGGCCGCCGAACCTGCCGCCGAAAGTGCCCTGTTCAGCCTTCCTTTGCATGTTTTTGCATGATTGTTTTGAGGTGTTTTAGGGGGTTATTGGGGGATGTTTTTAGAGTTATGTTCTAGTTGTTTGGTCCCTCATTTGAGTCCACCTGTGTAGGTTCGGACCCGAGGAACCGAGGACCCCAGCAGTGAGTTCAGCTGCTTCTGAGTCAGTAGAGCTTCAGCCAGAGGTGAGTTGTAACGATCCCAAAACGGACCGTCACCGGCGCTAGGATTCAGGTCGGCTTAAGGCCGCCAGAACCCGTAGCAAGCCTGCTCTAGTCTCTGTGTACCTGTAAATCTCATACATGATCATACATTTTCTTGTGAAAATAAAACTCTTTTTTTTTCTGAACCAAGGCTTAACCTGTGCATGCACTATCTCTGTGCTCTGTACTCTGTAACCCTGACTAGAGCTGGCGCTAGATGGGTTGCATTATACCTGTTAAGCCTGGTTTTTTACATACTCTATAAAATCATAAACATATACAGATCATGTACATAAAGCAGATTTACAACACAACTATGTCAAGCACAAATCTAACATAACTAATACATCTCTTTATAATTACATGTCCACTCTAAACTATTACAAGTCTCTTTTTTTCTCTTTCTGAGCTCCTCTGGACTTCCCTGTACACTGTACACTGAATCCTGCAAGACTGGGATTATGGGAGTGGCATGAGCTCTATAGCCCAGTGAGTAGAATAATAAAATCAGTTATAAAGTATGATCTTATGGAATGCATCATAACACAGACAAGCCACATCAAGAGTAAACCTGTCACCACATAGCCTCAGTAACTTCCGTGCCAAGGCGTAGAATCGAGCACCTGGTCTTCCTGTCATATATATATATGTGTATAACACCTCTGTACTTACCATTGCCAGGGCGTAGTCAAAGGCTCCTGGACTTTACTATACCAGCCAGGGCGTAGTCAAAGGCTCCTGGTCTTAACTCAGAGACTATTGGATCATTCAGCATTTACTCACACCAACAATTAACTATGCAATGCAACATATTCGTGAATTCTAATGTAATCAACCTATTTGCATAATCATGATGCATGAGATATGCTAAAACATTCCATTGTTTCACTCAAAGCACTAAGTTTAGTTCCACTCACCTCTGGCTCTGGACTGACTCTGCAGGTTCAGTAACCTCTGGAGCAGTACTCACTGCTGCTCTCTCTGGTTCCTCTGGTCTGTATAAACACATAAAGACTTAAATGAGGGACCAAACTACCTTAAGAATAACTCTATTAAACTACCCAAGAAACCCCTTAATCTCAGTCTAAACCTCATGCAAAACATGCAAAAGAAAAGCTGGACAGAACACTTTCAGCGGCAGGTTCGGCGGCTGAATGTTCTCTCCAGAGACGAAACTCAAGCACCTTCGGCGGCCGAAACTCAATCTTCGGCGGCCGAACCCTTTCGGGGGCAAACTTCGGGGGCCAAAACATACTCCAGAGACGAAAGTCTCTAACCTTCGGCGGCACCTTCGGCGGCCGAATCCCCCAAACAGAGCCGAACATGCAAAAACACTCAGAAACAAGCTGTGGCAACCAAGCCACCATGCAGGAGGTTCGGCAGCCGAATGATCCTTCGGCTGCCGAACCTGAGTTCATCCAGAACTCAGCTTCAACGGCAAACCATCTCCTCCTTCCCTTCAACTTCTCCAAACATGCATACTTCAACTATTCAACACATATACTCAAGTATATGATCACAGGGGTCCAAAATTATCTAATAACCCCAAACAACAAAACAAACATAACACATAATCATGTATACATGCATAAATCATCAAAACTCCCATTTATAACCTAAGCATGCATCTCCTTCCACAAATCCCATAAAACCTTCAGAAAACATATAAACAAGTCTAAAACCATCACATACCTCCTGTAACAAGAAGGTGAACGTTCTGAATCCAAAGAAAACAGATCAACTCTTCTTCAATCTCATTCACTCTCAAAAGCTTAACTTTTGCTTCAAAACTTCCAAAACCTTGTAAACTATCACACACTCTGCCTGTGCTGCTCAAACTCAGCAAATAACTCATGAGAGATGTGGCCAAGCTTCTGGCAACAATTTGGACAATACACCTGTCCCAAATGCTGACTAAGGATTGCTCAAAAGCTGGCTGGCCAACTCAGCTTCGGCTGCCGAATCGCATGCAAAACTATGCAACATTCGGGGGCCGAACTTAAACTTCGGAGGCCGCACTTTGGGCACTTTCGGCGGCCGAACTTAACCTTCGGCGGCCGAACTTGGCTAAAGTCTCCATGAACTATTTGCTCTTCAAACTCAAATCACATCATAACACTGAGAAATTCCAACACCCCAGATTCCACCTGACCACAGGAATTCCGGTGCCGGATTCCAGCCGGGTATTACATGAGTAGAATAAACCTTTACGATTTAAAGCAAATAAATTATAAAGTTTTTAGCATGTGCATGCATCATGAATTCCATGTGATGAATTAGGTTGTTTGCATTAGAATTCACGAATATGTTGCATTGCATTTATGATGTTGATGTGGATTGGTTATTGGATGATCCTTTAGTCCTCATATGGTATGATTGTAATACCCGGCTAGAATCCGGCATCGGAATTCCTGCATTCCGGCGGAATCTAGGGTGTTGGATCTCTCTAGAAGGGGTAAAATGTGTTTTCTAAAATGTATTTCATATGATTTCATGGTTTTAAATGGAAAAGAATTGAGTTTTGAAAAGGAAAAGACCAAGGAGGCGTTTGCCAGGTTCGGCCGCCGAAAGTGAAGTTCGGCCGCCGAACACGGAAAGGCTTCGGGAGCGCCTTTGGCCTCCGAAAGTCTTGTTTGAACGAGCCAAGGTTCGGCCGCCGAAAGTCAAGTTCGGCCGCCGAACATGCATGAGTTTAGGGGGCACGTTAGGCTGCCGAAGGTCTTCGACCAGGCCACCTATAAAGGGCCCTCAGATCGGAAATGGGTGAGTTTTCTCCCCATTCTCGAGCTCAGGTGAGTTTATGCCTTCCTTTGGTCGTTTTCGTGTTTTCTCTACCCATCTCTCAAGTTTTTCATGATTTCTACCTTTATGTTTGAAGATTTAAAGCTTAAAAGGAGTTTTGGGAGCTTGGAGCTTTTGGAGCTTGGATTCTCCACACCTCCGAGTTAGGGGTCACACCACCCTCGATCTTCAAGAGGTAAGTGTAGATCCTTGCTTCCCTAGTGTTTTCATGAAGTTTTATGAAGTTTTTGATGGTTGAGTATGGGTAGATATGCATGTTTAGGTTTATGTGGGTTTTATACCCAATGTATGTTATGTGATGTTTGTGTTGAGGAGTTTATGTTAGTTTATGCTCCTTTATGCTTGTGGGAGTGAGTATGCATGATTGGGAGAGAGTATGTGAGGATTTGGGTATATGTGAGTTTGGTTTTTGGCTTGGCAGAATCGGACCTGTCGTCCAGAGGGGACCAGGTTCGGCCGCCGAACCTGCATGGGAGGCAGTCTTTCGGCTGCCGAAGGTGCCCCCGAAGGAGGGACTTTCGTTTCTGTCCAAGGGTTTCGGCCGCCGAACCTGCCGCCGAACCTACCCGAGTTTCGTCTCTGGAAGGGGCTTTCGGCCGCCGAAGGTGCCGCCGAAAGTGCCCTGTCCAGCTGTTTCTTGGGTGTTTCCTATGCATGTTTTAGTGATGTTTTAGAGGGTTTTTGGGGAGTTGTTTATGAGTTGTTTAGAATATGTTTGGCACCTCATTCGAGTCCACCTGTGTAGGATCGGACCCGAGAGACCGAGGAGGCCATTAGTGCTAGCAGGTGCAGAGTCAGTCGGCGTCTGCCAGGAGGTGAGTAGAACTAAACTTAATCTTTTATGCACAAAATCTAATGCCTAAAGCATGTTCATGCATCATGATTATATGTAGTAGGTTGATTGCACTAGTTTCACGAATATGACGCATTGCATTATTTCATGTTGATGCTGAGGAAGGGTGGACCGAGGCGACTTCAATAGCCCATATCTGTCACGAGTCTTGTCTTAGTCCTTTGAGAGCCGGACAAGTACATGTAGGAAAGTCCATGTGAGCTCTCTGTGGACCAGACACCATGTCATGTATGTTACAGGCCTTTGTGAGCTCCTATGGGGGAGCCGGGCACCGACAGAGGGATTTTTGATGTCATGTCCATCCTCTGAGAGGAAAGATGCATGCAAAAAGACAGACTCTCAGAAACCAGGGTCCGTGGGGAATAAATCTTGCATAAGCCCCGAGACGGACAAGATTATGTGATTTCTCTGTGTTATGACGCATTTCATAAAAGCATGAATAAGAAAAAGAAAGAAGAAGTTAAATGAACTGTTTTCTCTGTTTCTACTCACTGGGCTTTTTAGCTCACCCCTTTCTCCTAACCCCAGTGTTGCAGGTTTAAGTTAGAGCTCAGAAGTCAGCAGGGTAAAGATTAAGAGACGTGTGTTTTATGTAATAGTTTATGTTTATGTATCAGTTTAGTAGTTTTAGAAGTGGACATGTAATATAAGTTGATGTAATGTAAATTGAGATAATGTATGTAATGTTAAGTAAAGTTGTGTCTATGGATTAGTTGTGCTTGGCCCTATAGACTGGTTAGTCCCTGTTAATGCATGGTTATGTTTATATTGTATGTCGAGTTGAGAACCAAACTTGAGGCATGTAATGTTACCCCATTGGAGTATACGTTGAGGACTCCAGTGGAGGTTTTATATTTTTATGAGGTATGTTTCATGTCAGGATTCGTGCACAGGTCAGGTTTGGGTTCAACAGATGTTCAGTTTTCATGTTTTTATGGTTAAGTTTTAATCATGTATGGGATTTTACCAGGTAATAGTATGTATGTTTGGCTTGCTACGGGTCCCGGCGGCCTTAAGCCGATTTGGATCCTAGCGCCGGTGGCGGTTTGGGCCGTTACAGAGGGGTATCGGTTCGGGTCGTTACAGAATGGTATCAGAGCTTTGGGCCTCGAGAGTACGGTGTGTTGCACATCGGAAAGAGGTTGGCTTAGAGGTCATAGAAGGGCAAGCACAATAAGAAAGATCAAGAATAGAATCATGTCCACTAGGATAGGATGTTGAGTCCTGTCTTGATGATGATGTGTAATGCCATGATTTTATGCATGTGCATTAATGTTATGTATGATATGCTATGTATGTGTGGGTTCATGTGTTTTCATATGAACCGTATAATGCTGATGTTATTTGCATGCTTGTGTGTGTGCTTCAGAGGAGCCAGAATGCGAGGTGCTCGTCGATCTGTGGAATCGACTGGAGTTCCATCAAAGAGGGAAGGTATGGATACCTTTCCCCCTACCCTGCCGAGAGCGCAGTCGTGGGGAGTCAGCAGATGGGGAACATCAAGGGACCCTGGAAGGTCTTTTGATGCAAGCAGGGAAGTAATGGCTTCAAGAAGGGATGTCAGTATGGGAGTCAGAGTACCTGAAGAAGGTATGGGAGATTCTCAGGAGGATGCTCAGACTCAGGATTCTAGGATTGCAGGTGCAGGAGGGATTGATCCCTCCACTCTGAGTACAGCTGCCACGAGAGGTAAGAAATGGAAGAGAGGTCTCAGGAAGTCGCAGAAGAAGTTTTGGCAGAATTTGAAGGCCAGTCTGGGTTTTGGTGGTTCGAGCTCTGGTTCGGGTGCAACTCGTTGCAGGAGGTGTGGTAAGACACACCAGGGAGTTTGTCTGGCTGGGACGACAGTGTGTTTTAGATGCAGACAGGAGGGGCACATGGCACATGAGTGTCCTAATAAGCTCCGGTCAGCTCAGTCTCAACGGGCAGCTTCAGGTGGAGCGACTCAGCCAGCAGCTCAAACCATGTTTCAGGCTAGTGGTCGAGGCAGAGGGAGAGGGGCAGCCTCTTCTTCAGCAGGTTCCCTTAGAGGAGGTCCGTCAGCTCCGGCTCGGATCTTCGTCCAGGCTCAGCAGGAGGCAGACACATCGAACACGGTGGTGTCAGGTACGCTCACTTTGATGTTCTGATGTGCATGCTTTTGTGAACCTTGGTGTTTCTCTTTCCTTAGTTACTCTAAAGAGTCGTCGAGGGGTTGGGTTGATAACTTCTAGGCTAGAGTGTTCTCTCAGGGTCAGTGGACCCAAGTGTGATCCATCTGAGGCAGAGTCAATCTGCCGGTTCAGTTCAGGTGTCAACTGAGGGTAGAATCCATCCACCCGATTTTGAGGTCTTGGACTTGAATGTTCAGACGTCACTCTCGGAATGGATTGGGTTTCTACTTGTGGTGCTACCTTGGTCCGTAGAGACTAGGTGGCCAGGTTCAGAGGACAGGATGGGTCAGAGGTAGTCTTTGGAGGGGACAGTGTAGGTTGCCTAGAAGTTTGATGTCAGCCTGTCAGGCTCATAGGGTGCGTAGGAGGGGTTGTCAGAGGGTTCTAGTTCTTGCTGGAGAGTTAGTAGTTGGGTCGGGAACCAGCCTCAGTGATAGTAGTAGTTAGAGAGTTCTTAGATGTCTGCCTAGACGAGCTGTCAGGTTTACCATCTGTTAGGGAGTTAGAGCTTGGAATAGGAGTGGTGTCTGGACCCAGAACCATTTCTATCCTTCCCTACAGGTTGGCACCTGCAGAGTTTTGAGTTGGAGGAGCAACTGCAGGGGTTAGTAGTGAGAAGAAGCCTGTTAGTAAAGATGAGAAGAGAAGAGAAGAGTAAGGATCAGAGTAGCGCAGCGGAAGCCAGTGGAGTTCAGGAGTAGGTTGGGTACTGCTAAGGTGTCTCCTTTGAGAAGGGTGATACATAAGGGAGAGAATCCATTCAGATTTCCACGTTCCACTTTATGAAAGTTCGTGTCAGATCCAAGTAGGGTTCTTGAGGAACCAGAGGTGGAGGTCCCAAGGGATCTCACCTGAGTTGAACAGCTATTGTGGATCATGGACACATCAGTTAGTTAGTTTTGGAACAAGGAGATTCAGATGGAGAGGTCCTGTAGAATCACCCTAGTTTGAGGAGTGTTCTTAGGAGAACCGGGAGTTTTGACTCCGGCAATGCCGTGTCTCTTTTAGGAGAAAGTTTAGAGGTCTTGCTTGCTTGATTGCTTGCTTGATGTGTATGTACGATGATATGTTCTTATGTTATGTTTTTATGCATGAGTAGTTGTGGAACATTCGGGGACGAATGTTTTTGTAAGGGGGGTAGAATGTAATACCCGGCTAGAATCCGGCATCGGAATTCCTGCATTCCGGCGGAATCTAGGGTGTTGGATCTCTCTAGAAGGGGTAAAATGTGTTTTCTAAAATGTATTTCATATGATTTCATGGTTTTAAATGGAAAAGAATTGAGTTTTGAAAAGGAAAAGACCAAGGAGGCGTTTGCCAGGTTCGGCCGCCGAAAGTGAAGTTCGGCCGCCGAACACGGAAAGGCTTCGGGAGCGCCTTTGGCCTCCGAAAGTCTTGTTTGAACGAGCCAAGGTTCGGCCGCCGAAAGTCAAGTTCGGCCGCCGAACATGCATGAGTTTAGGGGGCACGTTAGGCTGCCGAAGGTCTTCGACCAGGCCACCTATAAAGGGCCCTCAGATCGGAAATGGGTGAGTTTTCTCCCCATTCTCGAGCTCAGGTGAGTTTATGCCTTCCTTTGGTCGTTTTCGTGTTTTCTCTACCCATCTCTCAAGTTTTTCATGATTTCTACCTTTATGTTTGAAGATTTAAAGCTTAAAAGGAGTTTTGGGAGCTTGGAGCTTTTGGAGCTTGGATTCTCCACACCTCCGAGTTAGGGGTCACACCACCCTCGATCTTCAAGAGGTAAGTGTAGATCCTTGCTTCCCTAGTGTTTTCATGAAGTTTTATGAAGTTTTTGATGGTTGAGTATGGGTAGATATGCATGTTTAGGTTTATGTGGGTTTTATACCCAATGTATGTTATGTGATGTTTGTGTTGAGGAGTTTATGTTAGTTTATGCTCCTTTATGCTTGTGGGAGTGAGTATGCATGATTGGGAGAGAGTATGTGAGGATTTGGGTATATGTGAGTTTGGTTTTTGGCTTGGCAGAATCGGACCTGTCGTCCAGAGGGGACCAGGTTCGGCCGCCGAAAGGAGTTTCGGCCGCCGAACCTGCATGGGAGGCAGTCTTTCGGCTGCCGAAGGTGCCCCCGAAGGAGGGACTTTCGTTTCTGTCCAAGGGTTTCGGCCGCCGAACCTGCCGCCGAACCTACCCGAGTTTCGTCTCTGGAAGGGGCTTTCGGCCGCCGAAGGTGCCGCCGAAAGTGCCCTGTCCAGCTGTTTCTTGGGTGTTTCCTATGCATGTTTTAGTGATGTTTTAGAGGGTTTTTGGGGAGTTGTTTATGAGTTGTTTAGAATATGTTTGGCACCTCATTCGAGTCCACCTGTGTAGGATCGGACCCGAGAGACCGAGGAGGCCATTAGTGCTAGCAGGTGCAGAGTCAGTCGGCGTCTGCCAGGAGGTGAGTAGAACTAAACTTAATCTTTTATGCACAAAATCTAATGCCTAAAGCATGTTCATGCATCATGATTATATGTAGTAGGTTGATTGCACTAGTTTCACGAATATGACGCATTGCATTATTTCATGTTGATGCTGAGGAAGGGTGGACCGAGGCGACTTCAATAGCCCATATCTGTCACGAGTCTTGTCTTAGTCCTTTGAGAGCCGGACAAGTACATGTAGGAAAGTCCATGTGAGCTCTCTGTGGACCAGACACCATGTCATGTATGTTACAGGCCTTTGTGAGCTCCTATGGGGGAGCCGGGCACCGACAGAGGGATTTTTGATGTCATGTCCATCCTCTGAGAGGAAAGATGCATGCAAAAAGACAGACTCTCAGAAACCAGGGTCCGTGGGGAATAAATCTTGCATAAGCCCCGAGACGGACAAGATTATGTGATTTCTCTGTGTTATGACGCATTTCATAAAAGCATGAATAAGAAAAAGAAAGAAGAAGTTAAATGAACTGTTTTCTCTGTTTCTACTCACTGGGCTTTTTAGCTCACCCCTTTCCCCTAACCCCAGTGTTGCAGGTTTAAGTCAGAGCTCAGAAGTCAGCAGGGTAAAGATTAAGAGACGTGTGTTTTATGTAATAGTTTATGTTTATGTATCAGTTTAGTAGTTTTAGAAGTGGACATGTAATATAAGTTGATGTAATGTAAATTGAGATAATGTATGTAATGTTAAGTAAAGTTGTGTCTATGGATTAGTTGTGCTTGGCCCTATAGACTGGTTAGTCCCTGTTAATGCATGGTTATGTTTATATTGTATGTCGAGTTGAGAACCAAACTTGAGGCATGTAATGTTACCCCATTGGAGTATACGTTGAGGACTCCAGTGGAGGTTTTATATTTTTATGAGGTATGTTTCATGTCAGGATTCGTGCACAGGTCAGGTTTGGGTTCAACAGATGTTCAGTTTTCATGTTTTTATGGTTAAGTTTTAATCATGTATGGGATTTTACCAGGTAATAGTATGTATGTTTGGCTTGCTACGGGTCCCGGCGGCCTTAAGCCGATCTGGATCCTAGCGCCGGTGGCGGTTCGGGCCGTTACAGAGGGGTATCGGTTCGGGTCGTTACAATGATGATGTTACGGCATGATATGGTATGGAAGTCCAGGTTGTACCCATTCTACGTCCCTGGCACTATGTAAGAGAAAGTCCAGGTTGTACCCATTCTACGTCCTTGGCACATTGGAATGTTATGATATGTTATGTTAAGAGAAAGACCGGTTGTACCCATTCTACGTCCCGGCACTTTGGAATGTAGAGGACTATTGGTGACAATACCATCCGAGATGTGATTTGTTGTGATGTGTTGCATTACATGATGGCATGAGAATTTAAATGTTGTTTTTCATTATTCTGCTCACTGGGCTCTTGTAGCTCACCCCTTTTCCCTAATTCCCCCAGGATTGCAGGTACGGGCTAGACAGAGAAGTCAAGAAGAGTAAAGTCATGTGTTTGTAATAGATAGAAAGTGGACATGATAAATTGTAAGATGATGTAAATTTTGAATAGTCATGTTATGTATACTGACATTGAGAATTATAAGTTGTGCTTGACCCTATGGATGTTGTTATCCCTTTTAATACATGATCTTAGATGTTTTATGATGTTTATGTAAACCAACTCAACACATGTTATGCCACCCATTGGGGGCATTGATGAGATCCCACAGAGGGGTCAAGGTTATGGTTATGTTTATGTTTAGTGCATGTACAGGTTGAGTTTGGTGTTGAGAAAATGTATGAAAGAAAAGTTTTAATTTTTCTATGTATATTGTTGATCATGTATGGGATTAAACAGGTTTACAGGTTATGTCAGGCTTGCTACGGGTCCCGGCGGCCTTAAGCCGATCTGGATCCTAGCGCCGGTAGCGGTCCGATTTTCGGGTCGTTACACTGGTCAAATAGATCATCAATCCTTGACAACGAGTACTTATTCTTGGTAGTGACTTTGTTCAATTGCCTGTAGTCGATACAAAGTCTAAGGGATCTATCTTTCTTTTGCACAAACAGAACTGGAGCACCCCAAGGTGAGGTACTCGGTTGGATGAAGCCCTTATTTACCAGCTCTTACAACTGCTCCTTAAGCTCCTTCAATTCTGCTGGTGCCATCCTGTAGGGAGGGATAGAGATCGGTCTGGTTCCAGGCATCAATTCAATTTCGAACTCTATCTCCCTAGTAGGTGGTAAACCTAGCAGCTCGTCTGGGAAGACATCTAAAAACTCTCTGACCACGGGCACTGAGGCGGGCTCTCTAACATGACTATCCGGCTCCCTCACATGAGCTAGAAAACCCTGACAACCCCTCCTGAGCAACCTACGAGCCTGTAGGGCTAATATCAAACCTCTAGGTGTACCCCTCCTGTCTCCTCTGAAGACGACCTCTGACCCATCCTGACCTCTGAACCTGACCACCTTGTCTCTACAGTCCAAGGTAGCACCATGGGTAGATAGCCAATCCATCCCTAGAATGACGTCAAAATCTGTCAAATCTAGAATCACAAGGTCGGCTGAAAGGCATCTCCCCTCCACAAAAACTGGACTACACTGGCAGATTGACTCTGCCACTGACGGGTCACACTTGGGTCCACTGACCCATAGGGGACACTCTAACCCAGAGACCATCAAACCCAACCTTTCGACGGCTCTCGGAGCAATAAAAGAATGAGATGCACCAGGGTCCATTAAGGCATAAACATCTGAACAACCAATGATGAGATTACCTGACACCACGGTGTTTGATGCATTTGCCTCCTGCTGTGTCATGGTGAAGATCCGTGCTGGAGCTGATGGACCTTCACCCCTGAAACCCATTGAAGAAGAGGCTGCCCCTCTCCCTCTGCCTCTACCACTGGCCTACGTTGCGGCTGGAGCTACTGGCTGAGCCACACTACCAGAAGTTGTTTGCTGGGACTGTGCCATAAAAGCTGCTCTAGGACACTCCCGTGCCATGTGTCCCTCCTGCCCACATCTGAAGCAGGCTGTTGTCCCAAATTGACATACTCCCTTGTGCGGCTTCCCACACTTCATACATACTGCATTATCTGCACCTGAGCTCGAGCCACTTCCTAAACCCAGACCTGACTTGATCTTGTTCCAGAACTTGTTCTTCTTGGACTTCCTGAGGCCTCTGTCCCACTTTTTCTTTTCACCTGAAGCTGCTGCATTCAGAGAAGAGGAGTCTAACCTTCCCCCGCCGGGGGTCTTGGAACCCGAAGACTGAGCCACTGACTGTTTAACTTTTCCTTCGATTATTGCACTAGCCTCCATCCTCCGGGCCATATCCACTATGGCATGGAAGCTCTCCTTTTCTGCTAACTGAATCAAGGAGGAAAACCTGGAATGAAGCCTCATGATATACCTCCTTGCCTTCTTCTGGTCAGAATCCAGATTTTGCCCTGCAAACGGCAACAACTCCAAGAACCTATCTGTGTACTCATCTACACTCATTTCCTCCGTCTGCCTCAACTACTCAAACTCGATCATTTTCAGCTCCCTTGAACTATTAGGGAAAGCCCATCTAGCAAACTTATTAGCAAACTCCTCCCATGATAGCCTATCCACCCTCGGGTTCACATAATTTTTAAACCACTCTCGGGCCTTCTTACTCTTCAGTGTGAACCCAGCCATCTGAATGGCTCTACTATCATCAGCCCCTAACTCATCTGTAATCATCTTGATCGTCCTAAGGTACTCAAATGGGTCATCACCTGTTTCATACTTAGGAGCATCCAACTTCAAGTAGTCGGTCATCTTGACCTTGCTCCCTCCAGATGAGCTAGGTTTAGGTATTTGAATTTCTGGAACCATAGGTTCTGCTGGTGGGGGAGGAGGTGCAACATCCCCTGGGTTAGGGTTTGCTGTCCCTGGATAGAAAGATGGGGGTGGGTACATAGGGTACTGTGGGTATGGTGGGTATGGCATGTGAGGAGGATAAGGGTTAAAACTGGGGTAATCCGATGTACCTCCCATCGAATACCTGGGGTTCTGCGAAAAGGGTGGGTACTGGGGTGGCTGAACAAACCCCGAGGCCTGAGTGCCTCCTTGAGACTCTCCTATGCCCTCTTCAGACATGCTCACACCAAGACTGCCATCCCTCCTCTGATCCACATCCATATCATCCCCCACATCTTTTGACATTCCACCTTGAACTGTTCCCCTTCTGCTCACATCAAAAGACCTTCTAGGGTCCCTTGATGTTCTCTCCCTGCTAGACCTGTACGACATTGCCCTTGGCAATGCAGGAGGACGGGCATCCATGCCCTCACTTTCTGGTGGGACTCCAGTCAATCGTGCAGATCGACGAGTTCCTCTCATCTTGCTTTACTGAAAAAATAGTACACATCATGTAAAACATTAGCATCAAATGGTTCATGTGGAAACACATGAACCCGCATCACATACATCACATACATAGCATATCATAAATGCACATGCATAAAATCATGGCATTTCACATCATTATTCAAGACAGGACTCTACATCCTATCCTAGTGGACATGATTTTCCTATTGTGCTTGCCCTTCTATAACCTTTATAAGCCCAGCACACTATAGGTCCGACCATATGAACCTAGGGCTCTGATACCAATCTGTAACGACCCGAAAATCGGACCGCTACCGGCGCTAGGATCCAGATCGGCTTAAGGCCGCCGGGACCCGTAGCAAGCCTAACATACATCCTGTATACCTGTTTAATCCCATACATGATCAACATTTACATAAAAACTTTAAACTTACTTTCTTTCATTCACCAAGCTTAACCTATGCATGTACAACTCATAATCATAAACATTAAACCCCACACTGGAGCCCTCATCAAATGCTCCAATGGGGTAACATATCATACATTAAGCTTGGTTTACATAAACATCATTAATACATTACATAGATCATGAATACGCAAAGGGATTAACCATACATGCTAGGGTCAAGCACAACTCTAAACCTCAATAAACATCATTATATTACATGACTGTTCAATACTATTCATTACATCATATTCTTTCTCATATCCACTTACTAGCTATTACATACATAAAACTTCCTACTCTAGCTGACTTCCCGGACATCCTCATACCTGCAAACCTGGGGGATTAAGGGAATGGGGTGAGCTACTAAAGCCCAGTGAGCAGAATAGTAAAACATTAAATTTAAAATTCATGCTTTTATGAAATTCATCACATCACAAATAAATCACATTAAGGATGGACTTGTCATCAATAGCCCTCTAAATAATCCAATCATGCCAGAGGCATAGTGCATGCCACACCTGGTCTTTCTCTTACATATATCATATCATACATATCCACTCGTGCCGGGGGCGTAGTGCAGACCACACCTGGACTTCCATATCACATCATATCATATCTCATCATAGTGAGGGCTAAAGGATCATCCAACATTCATCCACATCATCATCATATTATACAATGCAACATATTCATGAATTCTAATGCAAACAACCTAATATATCAATTGGCATTCGTGATGCATGAACATGCTCAATTTTATTTATTTGCTTTGGAAATAAAGGTCCATTCTACTCACTTCAGGCTAGCTCTGACAAGACACTGAAGCAACTATCTCACTGCTGGGGTCCTCGGTTCCTCGGGTCTGAACCTACACAGGTGGACGCAAATGAGCGACCAAACATATACTAATATGACTCTAAATTACTCCTCAAAAACCCCCTAAAACATCACAAACATGCATAGAAAATCATGCAAAGGAAGGGTGAACAGGGCACTTTCGGCGGCAGGTTCGGCGGCCGAAAGTCCCTCCAGAGCCGAAAGTCATGCACCTTCGGCGGCACTTTCGGCGGCCAAAGGTTCCTTCCAGATCCGAAACTCGTGTATGTTTGGCGATACCTTGGGCGGCCGAAACTCCTTTCCAGAGCCGAAAGTCCACTTTCGGGGGCAGGGTTCGGCAGCCCAAAGTTTGCCTCCACAGGCAGGTTCAGTGGCCGAAAGTCCCTTCGGCTGCCGAACCTGAGTTCTTCCAAAGTGGCAGAACTCAGCCATCCTATGCATATTTTGCCTCCCAAATCATTCAAACATGCATTTAGCTATTCTACAACATGCATACACAAGCAAATAAGCATTTAGGGGTCTCAAACTATCCTAAACCCCAACACAAACATATAAAGCAACTCAAATAACATACATCACCCATAACTCAACATTAACCCTAACAACAAACAACTAACTTAAACATGCATTTCTATCCCATAAAATTTCATAAAACTTGTTTAAAACATACAAGAAATGTAGGATCTAAGCTTACCTCTTGAAGATCGAGAGGAGAGACGATCCTAACTTGGAGAAGGGAGAAATCTAGCTCCTTGGGTCTCCAAGCTCCAAAACTTGATCTTAGCTTCAAAGATCTTCAAAACCAAGTTAAAACTTGTTAAAACTTGAAAGATTTGAGGAAAATCACCAAAACCAACCATGGGAGGGCATGGACTCACAGTTGGCCGAAAATAGGGGAGAAAGCTCGCCCATTTTCGGCCATGGGTCCTTTTATAGGTGGCTAGCCAGGCCACCTTCGGAAGCCGAAGGCGACTCCAAAACGCATGCATGTTCGGCGACCGAACATGAGCCACATTCGGAAGCCTAACGTGCCCCCCTAAACTATCCCACGTTCGGCGGCCGAACTTGAGGTTCGACGGCCGAACCTGGAAATGCCTCCATGGTCTTTTTCATTCAAAACTCAATTTCTTTCTTACTTAAAACCTTAAAATACATTAAAACATTTTATGAAAACATGATTTTACCCTTCTAGAGGTTTTCGACATCCGAGATTCCACCGGACAGTAGGAATTCCGATACCGGAGTCTAGCTGGATATTACACAAATACGCAAGCCTATCCTCTAACACGCAGCCTATACCATGCTCGAGCAGGCCGGACAGAACAAGACTCGGGCCCAACAGAGGAGGATTCAACTCACCTAAATTGATGGGTCAGTGGGGGAACAGACCCTTCCACATCCAAGACTATGTCAGCACGGACGCCGGAGGAAATTAAATAGCCGCCTGACAATGGAGAAAGGGCTAGTACGTCCATACGTACGGCTCTGTATGATAGCGACATGTGGCATTGTAGCAGGGTGTCATTTATATGTCACTAGAGAACGAAAAAAAAAAAAAGAATAAAGGAAAAGAGTGTGAACCATTCAGACTAAACTTACATACACATACCCAAAACTCTACCATCTTTTGGATCTTAAATCATCAATTTGAGATCTTTGTGATTCCCCTCTTAAAATCATATTATAGGCTTAATCTAGAGTAGGAAATGGTTTCATCATGATAATTTGTGATCGTGAACTGTAGGTGTATCATTTAGTCCTTTCAAGAACTTGAAAACATAATCTTTCTATTGTATCTCAGCATATTTGTGAAAATATTTCGTATTGCATTTGCCGCACACACAGGAAGCCAATAGTCTCAGAATGCGCAATTCCTCCCATACTCCATTTAATTCAGTAAAATAGACATCAACTCACTTAGTACCTTGCATTGTTGAGCACAGAAGAAGTTAGAAATGGCATACATGTGAATCATCTGGTTCAGAGAACCTTTATATTAGCTTGTCCCAGATCTGTTTGGTTGTTTCCAGATAAAAAGACTGTGGAGGTGATAGGAGGAGAAATGGATCTCAGCAACCATGCAATTAACAGATTATTGCATCTAATCCACGAAAATTAAAGTGAATTTTCAGCTGACGGTTTTGGTATTGAACTATCCAAGAATCCTTGTTTATTCCTGATTGAGACAGCAAGCAAGAATGATCTCTTCCATTAAGCAAAATTTGAAGGGGATAACTCTGGAGTCACTATAACTGAATTGTGGTTCTCACAATGGTGCAGATAGTATGGTGAAGAAGTATCTTCCAGTGGATTGCTATTGTGAGGGACGACGATGGAACTTGAAGTCACCATAGAGGAATTATCGAAAAAAAATTAGGATAGTTGCAGCTCTGATATCATGTTAGCAAGAGAAAAGAGAAGCAAGAATTGATAATTCATTATACAATATAATAAATAATTCTTTTTTATACAAAACATTCATTTATTAATTAATGCTATCACTAGTATATTTTAGATTTAGGCAGTAGTAATTTAGAAGTGATTGTAAAATTATTACTTTAATACTAGTAAAATAATTACTTAATATTACTTCAAGATTATTGCAAAGAAATTCAAATTTTTAATATATTATTTATTTTATATTTAATAAAATTATCATTTTAACTATATTTTTTATCTATTATTTTAGTAAAGAATTGGTTTACACTACAACAAAATCTAATATATTTATTTCAAATAGCGATAATTTAAATATATAAAATATCAATTTGTATAGACTGCTTTTATGATATTTGTAATAGTATACCTATTGTAGCATGCCCACGTACAATCATCAAATGAAAAAATTACAAGGAGAGAAAAACCTCCAGAAGGGAGAACTACCCTACATTGCAGAAATGGTGGTCCAAAAACAATGAGATGTGTCTATACATGAAAGAGAGTAAACATTATACAATATGGTGCAATAATTCAATACTTGTCTTAAACCATATGGGTTGGACTCATCATTTACATGAAAGGTCAACTTCCATCGAAAAGCAAAGAAAGAAAACAAGAACTTCATTCATGCAATTGAGTTGTCTTGTCATCTTCATCAAAGAAATTTTTTGTTTTTCCCTGTGGACAACCATATATAATATTTAAGTATCTTCTAGGTTATTTATTAAATCTTATTCTATATGCATGTAGCTAATTGAATTTCACATGACCTAACACTTTCTAATATATAAGGTATGGTTCTGAGATTTTTTAAGTTTGTGTTAAAAAATCCATCATTAAAACTTTTTTACGGGAAAATTTATATTAATTGTTAATAGTAACAACGAGGACTGAAATGTATTTAATTTTTCGTCGTACTTACTCCTATATATTGTGGAAATTTCAGTTTGCTTTCTAGCTAGTAATTCATCCCCATGATTTTTTTCCCATTTCAGTTGTCTTCGTCTTGTTCAAATGTTTTCATTGATAAACTTACCAAAGCTGTTCTGCTGGTGTCTTTAAATAATAAGGGAAAATACTTCTGCCATTGTTGAAGACAAGAATCTCAATAGATTGAATGAAGGGAATTCACTCTACAGCTTCAAATTATGTATTCCTCTTTTGCCTGTTTCTAGTTAAGGATTCTCATATTTTATTTTTTAATAGTAGAAATGCTAACAATAAGTTATCTTAATTATTTAATTATCTAACTCTCTTTATTTTATTAAATATTTATTATATTAATTATTATATTTTTCAATTAATAAAATAAAAATATTGTAATAAATTTTTATCGGTAAATAATTGATAAATTTATTATTAATATTTTAAATAATCGTAATTTAATTTAATTTTTATAATTTAATTAATAAATTCTGTTGTTTTTTTAATTTATTATAGTATAATTATTTCGAAAAAGTGACTATTCCCGATATTCCCCTTTTATTGGTGAGCTCCATATCTAGTGTATCAACATGAGCTCTTTCACCAATTTTGATTATGTAATAACAAAAAATTTTAATTATTTAAATAACTATTACTAAACAAAATTTAAGGGTTTTAATTATAATATAAAAAACAATGATTTATTTATTTATAATATTCTTTTAATTCATATTTTAGAAAATTTTTTGATGCTGTTAATCAACACCATCAAATTTGGACTTATTTGACTGAAATTAAAAGTAAAAGGCTTGATTGACTGCAAAATTTTTAAAGGTTAAACTTACTATTTCAGAAAAATTAAAGGGTTTATCCGGGCATCTAAGGAAAAATTTGAGAATGGACTAACTAGTAACTCCTCCATAATTCCCTTGTGAAAAGCTTGCTTCTCTTCCTCCTCCTTCACTGTAAACTATTTTCTTCTATATATTTCAAATCCCAATAGTTCTCAAAATTGCAATTTTGTTAATTACTTGCCTGTGATGCTTTCTAGACATCATTATTTCTTAGCCATTTAAATCTATGACTAACGCACAATCATGTTCAATATTGAACATTAATCATATTAAATTTTATATAAAACTTATAATAATCTAGAAATATGATAAAATTATAGTACATATAACGATTGAATTATAAAATTTTTTCAAGTCAAGACTAACTCATTATTAACGTAAAATAAGCGAAGCCCTTGCTTCTATTACTACTTGTTCACCTTTCTCCTCCATTACATCATCTTCAAACTTCGAGAACTTGATAATAACATCCTGGTCATCTTCATATAGTTATAATATAATTAACTCAATTATGTAAAACTTTGCTCAAAATTTTATGAGTGCAACCAATATCAGCACACATCCAATTATCAAAAAAGACATTCAAGACAAAGAAATTCATTTTCTTTGTCAAGATCGACATCTTTAATTCATACTGGCAAAGGTTTATTGATTACATTACAGTCTCGGAGAAGAGAAAGAAAAAAAGATTGAGAGGGAGGTAAATGCCTAAGTTACTTCCCTCTTATAGCTTTATCAGTAAAATTAGCCCACAAATCCATCAACCCCATGTTGCCGACAACAAGAAGCAAACATAGGAATGATCGAGTGGTTAAAACAGTTATTTGTTGATGCAAGGAAATGCAGTTCCCATGAAGGACATCCTCTTAACAAATCGACCTTTCATTCTAGGTCTTTTCTCTGCATTCAGTTTCCTCACCTCGTACCTTATCTTCTTCGAAAACAATCGTGTTCTTCGCTTCTCTTTGTACCTTAATACTCTTGCTTCTCTCCCTCCATTGCCGCCTCCTGTGTGTCCTCCCAGGACCCCATATGTGTGGTGATGAGCATTAGGGCATGTACCCTATAAAATCACAAACAGAAAGATAATTAATCAAATAGATCAACTGAAACTTCATATAATTTTGCATAGCCCTCTAAAGAGAGACAAGTTTTGTATATATACCATGCAGTCAGGCCAGCAATCATCAGGATTGAGCTCTGGTCGGCTCCCTGTAGTCCATGGAGAGCCATGGCTAGCCCAAGCCTTGATGACTGCTTCATAATTTAGCCTCAAAGTTACGTTCCTTCTCATTTCTTTTGATTTTCCACTGTTCATCGTAGTAGTGTCAGTTAAAGCTGGTGCTACTTTCTCCTCCTCTTCCTCATCTCCGGTTATCGGTGATTTGTAATTGAAATTCCAATCAAATGATTCTCTTGCTATGTCGAAGGCTTGATCGAAATGGCAATCTGTGATTGCTTCAAGTTCTTGTTCATCCTTGACCTTCACTACTTTGTCGTCAAGACAAAACTTGTCATCGTTTTCCTCTTTACAATCTAACAAACCCAATTCCTTGATATCAGAAGAATCGTCCTCCGGTCCTCTTCCAAGTAGGTTCTCAACATCTGCAGCGAACTCAGCAAGATCCATGTCCGAAGGTAAAAAACCAGGTAAATTATCCAGGTCACATGTAGATCCTTCCTCTCCACAACCATCAAAAACCATATTTCCCTCTTCGTTTCCCATGGCTATTTCGGTTCCTTCACACATTATCACGTCATCAGTGCATAGCTCTGCAGCAAAAGGATCAAACACAGGAACCCTATAAAGCAACTGATCTTCGTCCTCATCGGCAACAGTATTACCCTCTTCTTCGCTACCTATCTCAGGAACAAGAGGAAGATAATTCATCAAGACTTTCTCTTCATCTTTAAATCGTTGATTTGATAATAAGGACTTGGTGCTGTTGTTGTGCCTTGGGGTTCTTGCTTTTTTAGTGAACCCTTGAAGCCAAGGGGGAGAAACAACAGTATTCATCGAACCGCTTATCTTGGATGAAGCAGTCTCGAGCCGGACCCTTTCATGCCTGCTGGCTAACTGGTTGGCGGAATGAACTGATTCATCGCAGGCCTGGCAAAGAAAAGCGTCATCAGAAGCACAGAACCACCGAGCTCTCTTCCGGGAACAGCCATCGCAAGGTCGTGCAGTCTTGCCTGCCAGGGCGTTTGCCGCTTTCCTTCCGGTGATCATTGGAGAGATTTTTGGTGTAAAAATCGAGTTGGCCAAAGTGAGGACTGAAGAGCTAACCAAAAGTCAAGTGACCGTTAAAAGGAGCAACAGGGAACTCTTGTATTTAATTTGGGGGGCCATTTGATGCAATTATTGATTAGAGAGAGCAATGTCGTTTTAGGATTCTGACCCACATTTGTGCTTTTACTCGTTGCACTAAGTTGCTCTTGCAAGCCCATGCACTTTTGGTAAGTTTCTGCAAGGGCTTGATTGCCCTTTTTGGGTCCCATGAAATGCTCTTATCTCAGTGTTGATTGGCTAAAAATTTGAAGATAATCCCAATCCTTTGAATCTGATTGGTTGCCTGTCGAATGAAGGGATTCCTAGTGGAACCTAATGGGATTATCAAGGGTCCCTTCTCTCTCTCTAAGAGTCCATGAAACCTGAGTAAGACCCTTTTGTTCCTTTTTCAGTATATTTCAGTAATTCCTGATACAAATTTAAAGCACTTGCTTGCGGTCCCCTTGAGTAGCTTTCAACTGTCTATTGTGGTCATCTTCAACTCTCTCTCTCTCCCTCTCTCTGTCTATCTCTCTCTTTCAGCTGGAACAATCTTCTCCAGTTGATGCATGGCAGGACATCAACTTGGGGCTTCACTTGCGCACAGCTTAGCTATACAAAAGTTTTTCCTGTGTAATGCTTCAGATGCATCTAAGCGTTGAAATTGAGGGACCAATTTTATAAAAAAAATTCCACCTCAATCAGGTTCCAAATTAATCTGAGCCAGGCGAATGAACATGACACAAGGTCCCGGTATGTAGACGAAATGGTTTGAACCTCAAATCGGTAAACGACAACTTTCCTATTTTATAAGTTTTCAAAGATTATATTAGTATATGCATGATCAGTGACTTTAATATTCTATTCAATAAAGAATAGAGAATGCCCATGGGAGAAATGACAAACTTTGTTTGAACATTAAAAAAAAAAATAAAAGAAGCGTATTGTTTTGACCGTATGAAACTCAAGTTCACCGGTGCAAATAACATCAAAATAATTATCTCAATTTTAGTTATTTCACTCTAGCTTATACGAATATATTCCTCTAATGTGGGATGATATATCATGATCTCACATGATGCGTTATAATTTGCATTGATTATTCATATATTTTTATAATTATATTCATTTATTTTTTTATTTTTTTATTTATTAGATATTTTATATTTAATTGTGAAATTTTTAATTTTGGTTTTTGTATTATTTTTTTTATTTTTTATTATTTTTGTGGGTTAAAATCAATTAAGGAATAAACTAGGCACATGTTTAAAGCATCCGAAATAGATCCTCCTTAATAGGGAAGCCCCTATTTTTAATATACTAGACTAGTTAGATTCTCGTATAACTCGGTGTTGTGTTCGGCGAACTTTCGTCAAAATCAAGCTCCTAGCTAGGTTAGGATGATAAGTATCAGACTTCGTCAAATTAGAGTCTTTTTAAACATCTATGGCCTATGGCTGGATTGAATTTCTATTGCTTAGGGCAAGTCAAGGCAAGGAATCTGTTTGCGTGGGGATATAAAAGAGGAAATGAAAGCAGAGGGACATGGACAATTTCATAGCGCTTTTGAGTGAGAAAAGAGAAGAACATGAGGCAACTCCGTGTTTCTAAATAGTCTCACATGCTTTTCAATTTTGTCTTGTGTTTTTCAATTTAAACAATAAATAATACAGGCAAACCCTTGTTTCCATGCCTACTATCTGTCTCGGCCTAAAATATGCATTTCAACTCGTGTTTTTGTAAGAAAAATTAGTTTTTCAAGTCTAGTCTTAGAGCAATAGGTAGAGAGATTCAAATGGGTATAAATACTTCATTTTTAGAGCTTGGGGACCTTTTGATCACTTTTCTACACCTCTACACTAGAGAGAACATGAAGGAGTCAAGAAGGAAAATTTGGAGGCCTAGAAGGTTGAATCTGCGTATCTAGAGTTTTTATTTCATCTCATTTTTTAATTTATTTTTCAGAATTATTTTTGAATAATTTTGAATAATTTTTTAATGTAATTTGTTCTTCAATTCTTGACCATAAATAACTAAATTGTTTAGATAGGGGACTTGATATAGGTTGACTTGTTGATTTTATTTAATTTATCTGAATTGATTTTCTTTACTTATGTTATTATTTAAATTTTGAGACCCTTATGGATGCTTAAATGATTTTAATTATGATATTAATACTAAAAAGCAATGTTTTATGATCGAACGGTGAATTAAATATAAGGAATATTAATTGGATTGCGAATGAAAATTTGACTTGTGAAGCCTTGAAAAATAATCATTATGTTTAAGAAATTAATTAAAGAACTATCATATTATTGAGAAATATGTGATAACCTTTAGTTAATTCCATTTCAAAAAAAAAATCTTTACTTAATTAATTTGATCTTACTTGGAAAAGAGAATCAATTAACTTAGAATTATTTACTCTATTTTATGTAATTAAAATTGAATTATTAACCAAATAAATTAATTGAATTAGGTACAAATGATATCAAGGTACCTTAGAGCTTACTATTAATTTATTTCGTGATTATTTACATCTGTAAAAGCATTTTATTTTAATTATTTTTAAATTTCATATTTTTAATCATTTTTGCATTCGATAGTCTAAATAATAATTAAATTTATAAATATTTTGATACTTAATTTATAGTTCCCGTGGATGCGATATTCTACTCACTATTGTATTACTTGATACGATCCAATTAAGTTAATGATCTCTCATTGCAACCGATGTTAAGACTATGTTAATACTATTGTGCTGAGCTAAATGTAATAGCTAAGTCAAGAGTAAACTCTTAAATGTTATAATTGCTGCACCTTATCTTTAGCTACAAATAACCTTTTTCTCATAGGCCATCTGTCTCATACAATACTTTAATTTAAGAAATTTTTTTATATATATATTAGGTATAATACCCCAAATCTAATTGAGCTAAATAAATTTCAAGCTCATACCATTTGACTAAAGTAGTTAACCTAAGTAGGATGTAGAATGAAAAATATATTATACACATGAAAGAAGGGATATAAGTTGTGGTAAATATCTTAAGATCACCATAACCAAGGATGTGGCCTTTGATAACTCTACTTTCCTTTGTATAAAATTATTAGAGTATCAACTGCCTTTTATGTAAAAATTAAGTACTAAAAATACATTTGGCTTTTTTTTTAAAAGATAAATCATAAAGAGAAGAATCATGAATCCACGTAATATGCATTTTGCTAAGGAAAAATTTTTTCTGAGCACACATAGCATTTTTGAGCAGAACGAATGGAGATTTCTAAAAATACAGTGAAGATAATGAAGGATAAAGTATGAAAACTTTTTAATCTAATAATTTGGCATTCTAAAAAAAAAATTGTATTTTGGAGATTTTAATATCCAATAGTTGAAGACTTTTTACTCATCTAGTAAACTCAAGTTTTAGTTCTCACTCTTCCAATCTCCCTGTTAAAAAAAAACTCTAAAAATATAACCTTCTTTTAAAAATTAGCCTTCATCCCAAATTGATACATTTCTTTAAAACTTATTTCTTGAAATTCAATACATACCCTTAGCTACTATGTAAAAGCTAGCTCATAACAAATACCATTATATAACTTGTATGTGAACACTATTGTGCTATAAGAATAATATTGACTGTTACATCCATGCGAGCTACGCTATAAAATATCAGAGCTTTACACAACCTTAATAACAACATTGGCCATGTCCATAAATCATGATTTAATCTCTTTGTTATCAAGTTCCAATGCTATGAAAAATTCCATTTCTCTTCCTAGTGCCACTTAGTTCTTGTCAATCAAGTTATCATCCTCAAATTCATATATTTTATTATTAGATTTGTATCTCATAATCCTAATAGGATATTTTTTACTAATTAGAGTGAAAGACTAATTCCTCAATGGATAAAAGCCGATACATATGTTATCGATAAGTTGTTCCTAAAATGAATTGGATTCCTAATTAAACTAGGCTGGAAGAGTCTAATACTATAAACAAAAGTATGATAGAAAAATTATTTAGCTTTTTCTCAAATTGAGAAGAGTGATTTTTGTCTAATTTAGGAGAATAATTTTTTTCCATTGTAGTTAGGGGATTTTGTCCACTTGATAAGGACTTTTATCCATTATAGAGAATGTCTTTGTAATACCCGGCTAGACTCCGATATCGGAATTCCTACCGTCCGGTGGCATTTCGGATGTCGGGAACCTCTAGAAGGGTAAAAACATGTTTTGTAAAATGTTTTAATGTGTTTTATGATTTTAAGTATGAAATAAAATGAGTTTTTGCATGAAAAGTCTTTGGAGGAAAACCCAGGTTCGGCCGCCGAAAGTCAAGTTCGGCCGCCGAACATGCATGCGTTTTGGAGGCACGTTAGGCCCCCGAAAGCATGAGTGAGGGAAGTCCAGGTTCGGCCGCCGAAACTCAAGTTCGACTGCCGAACGTGGCATGCATGTGGAAGCACTTTCGGCTCCCGAACGTGGCCTGGCCAGCCACCTATAAAAGGGTCACTTGACCGAAATGGGCGAGCTTTCTCCCATTTTCGGCCACAGCTAGCTTCCGACCTCCCTCTTCCAAATCTAGTGTTCTTCCTTCAAATCCCCACCATTTTTCTTGAATTTTAAGCTTGCATTGAAGGTTTTGAACTTTTGAAACAAGTTTTGGAGCTTTGGGAACTCGGGAGCTCATTTTCGTGGATCTCCAAGTTTAGGTCGTCTCCCTCTCGATCTTCAAGAGGTAAGAGTCGATCTTAAGCTCCTTATGTGTTTTTAGTAAGATTTTATGAGTTCTTTGGGTAGAAATGCATGTTAGGATATATGTTGAGTTATGGGTTAATATTGATGTTTTTGACAATGTGTGTTGATTGTGTGTGTTTGAAGTGTTGTAGTTGGGGTATATGATTGTTTGAGACCCCTAGGAACTTGTATGCATGTCCTAGATGAGCTTTATGCATGATTTGAGGTTTTGGGAGGCAAGAGGCTCATGTGAGCCAAGTTTCTGCCCTTTGGGAAGAAACCAGGTTCGGCAGCCGAAGGAACTTTCGGCCGCCGAACCCCCTTGTGGAGGCAGCATTCGGCTGCCGAAGCTTTGCCCCCGAAAGAAGACTTTCGGATCTGTCTGGGAGGTTCGGCCGCCGAAGGTGCCGCTGAACCTGCCTGACTTTCGGCTCTGGAGGGACTTTCGGCCGCCGAACCTGCCGCCGAAAGTGCCCTGTTCAGCCATTTCTTGCATGTTCTTATGTGATGTTTTAGGGGGTTTTTGGGGAGTATTTTAGAGTTATGTTCAAGTATGTTTGGTCCCTCATTTGAGTCCACCTGTGTAGGTTCGGACCCGAGGAACCTAGGACCCCAGCAGTGAGTCCAGCTGCTTCGGTGTTGTCAGAGTCAGCCAGAGGTGAGTGGAACTAAACTTAATCTTTTAAATTAAATGTTTTATCATGTTTCATGCATCATGATTATGCAATAGGATGATTGCATTAGTATTCACGAATATGCCGCATTGCATCGATTGTTGTTGATGTGGGTGAATGTGGGATGACCCAATTAGTCCATGACAGGAAGACCAGGACCCCATTCTACGGCCTGGCACGATTGTAATGAAAGACCAGGACCCCATTCTACGGCCTGGCACGATTGTGGGACTCGAAGACTAGGAGCCCAGAGGAGGCCCTGGGATAATGGTAAGTAATGTATGTATGACAGGAAGACCAGGACCCCATGCTACGGCCTGGCACAAATGTTAGCTTGGACTAATTGGTGACAAGTTCACCCAACCCTTATGTGAATTGTTTGTGTTATGATGCATTCCATTTGAGCATAGTGTTAATGTGTTTTACTAGCTCTACTCACTGGGCTTTTAGCTCACCCCTCTCCCTTTACCCCCAGGCTTGCAGGTACAGTATAGTGCGGGAGTCCGGATAGAGTAAAGAAGTCATGCTTATGTAATAGCTAGCAATGGACATGATCAAATTGTAATGTAAAAGTACAGTATAGTTATGTAATGAGGTTTATGGATGTTAGTGGTGTGCTTGACCATAGATTGTTGTATCCCTTTTAATACATGATCTTAGAGATTTTTATGATGTTTATGTAACCAACTCAGCATATGTTATGTCACCCCTTGGGGGCATTGTTGAGATTCCACAGAGGGATCAATGTTATGTTAATGTTATGCACAGGTTGAGTTTGGTTGATGTTCATGGAAAGAAAAGTTTTAATTTTTATGCATGTTGTTGATCATGTATGGGATTATACAGGTTTACAGGTTTTATGTCAGGCTTGCTACAGGTCCCGGCGGCCTTAAGCCGATCTGGATCCTAGCGCCGGTAGCAGTCCGATTTTCGGGTCGTTACAGAATGGTATCAGAGCCCTAGGTTCATATGGTCGGACCTAGAGTGTCGGGCTCATAGATGTTATAGAAGGTCAAGCACAATAGGAAAGATCATGTTCACTAGGATAGGATGTGGAGTCCTGTCTTGCATAATGATGTGAAATGCCATGATAATATGCATGTGCATTAATGATATGCTATGATATGTGATGCATGTGATGCGGGTTTATGTGTGCCCACATGAACCATATGATGCTAATGTTGCTTGTGATGTGCACTGTTTTTCAGAAAACAGGATGAGAGGAACTCGTCGATCAGCAAGATTGACTGGAGTACCACCCGAGGATGAGGGCATGAGCGCCCGTCCTCCAGCATTGCCTAGGGCAATGTCTAGTAGGTCTAACCGAGAAAGAGCAGCAAGAGACCCTAGAAGGTCGTTGGATCTGGGTAGAAGCAGATCAGTCAGAGGAACAGTTCAGGGAGGTATGTCTGAGAGCATGGGGGATGAGATGGATGTAGAGCAGAGGAGGGATGGCAGTCTGGGAGTTAGCATGTCAGAGGAAGGTATGGGAGAGTCCCAAGGAGGCACTCAGGCCTCAGGATTTGTATAGCCACCTCACTACCCACATTTCTCACAACATCCCGGGTATTCGATGGGAGGTACATCGGATTACCCTAGTTTCACCCCTTATCCCACACAGATGCCATACCCACCATACTACCCACCATACTCTCAGTACCCAATGTATCCACCTCCACCCTACTATCCAAATCCAGCAAACCCTACCTCAGAAAATGTTGCACCACCTCCACCACCTGCAGAACCAGCAGCCCCAGTTGTTCAGCCACCTAGACCTAGCTCAGCCAGTGGGAGCAAGGTTAAGATGACCGACTACATGAAATTGGGTGCTCCTCAGTATGAAAAAGGGGATGACCCATTTGTGTACCTTGAAAGGGTTAAAGTAATCACAAATGAGATTGGGGCTGATGACAGTAGAGCCATTCAGATGGCCGGGTTCACGCTTAAGTGCAAGAAGGCATGGGAGTGGTTCAAGAATTATGTGAACCCGAGAGTGGACAGCATGACTTGGGAAGAGTTTGCAAACGAGTTTGCAGGATGGGCTTTTCCCGATAGTTCAAGGGAGCTGAAGATGATAGAGTTTGAACAGTTGAGGCAGACGGATGAAATGAGTGTGGAGGAGTACACCGACAGATTTTTGGAGCTATTGCCTTTTGCTGGGCAGAGTCTGGATACAGATTCAAAGAGGTCAAGGAGGTATGTCATGAAACTCCATTCCAGGTATTCCTCCTTGATTCAGTCAGTGGACAGGGAGAGCTTCCATGCCATAGTGGATATGGCTAGGAAAATGGAGGCCAGTGCCATCATTCAGGGGACAGTTAAGCAAACAGTGGCACAGCCTTCTGGTTCTAAAACTCCGGGTGGGGGAAGGTTAGATCCCTCTACCCTGAGTGCAGCAGCTTCAGGCAGTAAGAGATGGGGTAAGCCCAAGGGTAAGAAGAACAAGTTCTGGAATAAAGTCAAGTCCAGTCTGGGATTTGGGAGTGGCTCAAGCTCTGGTGCGGATAATGCAGTTTGTGCGAGGTGTGGTAAGCCACACAGGGGAGTATGTCGGTTTGGGACAAACGCCTGTTTCAGATGTGGTCAGGAGGGGCATATGGCTCGAGATTGTCCAAGAGCAGTCCCGATGGCTCAGTCCCAGCAGACAGCTTCAGGCAGTGTGGCGCAGCCAGCAGCTCCAGCCATGACTCAGGCCAGTGGCAGAGGCAGAGGGAGAGGGGCAGCCTCTTCTTCAGCGGGCTTCAGAGGTGAAGGTCCATCAGCTCCAGCACGGATCTTCACAATGACACAGCAGGAGGCAGATGCATCTAACACCGTGGTGGCAGGTAACTTAATTATTGGTTGTTCAGGTGTGTATGCCTTGATGGACCCTAGTGCATCTCATTCTTTTATCGCTCCGAGAGCCGTGGGGAGGTTGGGTCTGATGACTTCTGGGTTAGAGTGTCCTCTCTGGGTCAGTGGACCCAAGTGTGATCCATCTGTGGCAGAGTCAGTCTGCTAGTGTAGTCCTGTGTTTGTTGAGGGAAGATGCTTGTCCACCGACCTAGTGGTTCTAGATTTGACAGATTTTGACGTCATTCTAGGGATGGACTGGTTATCTACCCATGGTGCTACCTTGGACTGCAGGGACAAGGTAGTCAGGTTCAGAGGTCAGGATGGGTCTGAGGTTGTCTTCAGAGGAGACAGGAGGGGTACACCTAGAGGTCTGATATCAGCTCTTCAGGCTCGTAGGTTGCTCAGGAGGGGATGTCAGGGGTATTTGGCTCATGTGAGAGAGCTTAGCAGTCAGGTCAGAGAGCCCGCCTCGGTGCCAGTGGTTAGAGAGTTCTTAGATGTGTTCCCAGACGAGCTGCCAGGTTTACCACCTGCTAGGGAGATAGAGTTCGAGATAGAACTGATGCCTGGAACCCGACCGATCTCTATCCCTCCCTACAGGATGGCGCCAGCAGAATTGAAAGAGTTGAAGGAGCAGTTGCACGAGCTGGTAGACAAGGGCTTCATCCGACCGAGTACCTCACCCTGGGGTGCTCCAGTTTTGTTTGTGAGAAAGAAGGATGGATCCCTTAGGCTTTGTATCGACTACAGGCAGTTGAACAAAGTCACTACCAAGAACAAGTACCCATTGCCAAGGATCGATGATCTATTCGACCAGCTAGCAGGAGCGGGTTGTTTCTCTAAAATAGATCTGAGGTCCGGGTATCATCAGTTGAGGATCAGGGAAGAGGACGTTCCAAAGACAGCTTTCAGGACCAGATATGGGCATTTTGAGTTCCTTGTGATGCCGTTCAGGTTAACTAACGCCCCTGCAGCATTCATGGATCTCATGAACAGAGTGTTTAGTCAATACCTGGATCGCTTCGTTATCGTCTTCATAGATGATATCCTAGTGTATTCCAGGAATGCAGAGGAGCATGCCCATCATCTGAGGTTGGTTCTACAGACCTTGAGGGAACATGGCTTGTATGCCAAGTTCTCCAAGTGTGAGTTCTGGCTAAGGAGCATTTCGTTCTTGGGGCATGTAGTATCAGAGAATGGGATTGAGGTGGACCCCAAGAAGACAGAAACTGTGGCTAACTGGCCTAGACCCACTTCAGTGACAGAGATCAGGAGTTTCCTGGGTTTGGCAGGTTACTACAGGAGGTTCGTTCAGGACTTTTCAAAGATAGCAGCTCCTCTGACCAGACTAACCAGGAAGAATCAGAAGTTTCTGTGGACCGACCAATGCGAAGAGAGTTTTGAAGAGCTCAAGAAGAGGTTGACTTCAGCACCAGTTTTAGCTCTGCCATCTAGTGGTGAGGACTTTACAGTCTTTTGTGATGCGTCCCGTGTGGGACTGGGTTGTGTGCTTATGCAGAATGAGAGGGTGATTGCTTATGCTTCTAGGCAACTGAAGAAGCATGAGTTGAATTACCCCACGCATGACCTTGAGATGGCAGCAGTAATCTTTGCACTCAAGATGTGGAGGCACTACCTCTATGGGGTTAAATGTGAGATCTTTACAGATCATAAGAGCCTGCAATACATCCTGAGTCAAAGAGATTTGAACTTGAGACAGAGGAGATGGGTAGAGCTGCTGAGTGACTATGATTGCAAGATTCAGTATCATCCGGGTAAGGCAAATGTTGTGGCAGACGCCCTAAGCCGGAAGTCACTAGGCAGTCTATCCCACATCACGGCAGAGAGGAGACCAGTGGTGAAGGAGTTTTACAAGCTCATTGATGAAGGTCTACAGTTGGAGTTGTCTGGTACAGGTGCCTTGGTAGCTCAGATGAAAGTGACACCCGTGTTTCTAGAGCAGGTGGCTCAGAAACAGCATGAGGACCCAGAGTTAGTGAAGATTGCCAGGACTGTTCAGTCAGGCAAGGACAGTGAGTTCAGATTTGACAATAGGGGGATCCTCCGCTATGGGAGTCGATTGTGTGTACCAGATGACATAGGGCTAAAAGGCGACATTATGAGAGAGGCTCATAATGCAAAATACAGCATTCACCCCGAAGCCACCAAGATGTATCAAGATCTGAAGAAAGTTTATTGGTGGCCAGCTATGAAGAGATAAGTGGCACAGTTTGTGTCAGCCTGCGAAGTATGTCAGAGGGTGAAGCTGGAACATCAGAAACCGGCTGGAATGCTTAACCCGCTACCTATTCCAGAGTGGAAATGGGAGAATATAGCTATGGACTTCGTAGTGGGGTTACCGGCGACGTCCAACAGATTGGACTCCATATGGGTGATTGTGGACAGACTCACCAAACCTGCTCACTTCATCCCTGTCAGGAGTGGCTATTCTGTGGACAAGTTGGCGCAGGTGTATGTTGATGAGATAGTTAGACTGCATGGGGTTCCTGTTTCTATAGTGTCAGATAGAGGACCCCAGTTCACCTCCAGGTTTTGGCGGAGTCTGCAGAATGCTATGGGTACTAGATTGGATTTCAGCACTGCCTTCCACCGACAGACAGACGGACAGTCAGAGAGGACCATCCAGACCATAGAAGATATGCTAAGGATGTGTGTGTTGGACTTTGGCGGTTCTTGGAGGCAACATCTACCTTTGGTGGAGTTTGCCTACAATAACAGCCATCATGCTAGCATCGGGATGGCTCCATATGAAGCTTTATATGGGAGGAAGTGCAGGTCACCTGTTTGCTGGGAAGAAGTTGGAGAAAAGGCCTTGGCAGGGCCTGAGCTAGTAGAGATCACCAGCAGGGTGGTACCCTTAATCAGAGAAAGAATCAAGACTGTTGCAAGCAGACAGAAGAGTTATGCAGACATCCGCAGAAGGCAAGTAGAGTTTCAGGAGGGGGATCTGGTATTGCTTAAGGTGTCTCCAATGAAAGGAGTGGTTCGGTTCGGGAAGAAAGGTAAGCTGGCTCCGTGGTACATCGGACCCTTTGAAGTCTTGCAAAAGATTGGGAATGTATCGTACAAGCTGGATTTACCTGCTCCAATGGAGAGAATCCATCCGGTCTTCCATGTTTCTATGTTAAGAAAGTTCGTGTCAGATCCGGGCAAGGTTCTTAGTGAGCCTGATGTGGAGATCCAAGAGGATCTCACCTATGTTGAGCAGCCAGTACGGATCCTAGACACCCAGATCAGGAAGCTGAGGAACAAGGAAATCCCGATGGTGAAAGTCCTGTGGAACCACCACAATATGGAAGAATGCACCTGGGAGACACGGGAGTCCATGCTCCAGCAGTACCCTTATCTTTTCTAAGGTTAGTTTATTGTGAGCTTATGTGTTTTTGTAAGTATGTTATGTTGTTTGCTATGCATGTGCTAGTTGAGGAACATTCGGGGACGAATGTTCTTAAGGGGGGGAGAATGTAATACCCGGCTAGACTCCGGTATCGGAATTCCTACCGTCCGGTGGAATTTCGGATGTCGGGAACCTCTAGAAGGGTAAAAACATGTTTTGTAAAATGTTTTAATGTGTTTTATGATTTTAAGTATGAAATAAAATGAGTTTTTGCATGAAAAGTCTTTGGAGGAAAACCCAGGTTCGGCCGCCGAAAGTCAAGTTCGGCCGCCGAACATGCATGCGTTTTGGAGGCACGTTAGGCCCCCGAAAGCATGAGTGAGGGAAGTCCAGGTTCGGCCGCCGAAACTCAAGTTCGGCCGCCGAACGTGGCATGCATGCGGAAGCACTTTCGGCCCCCGAACGTGGCCTGGTCAGCCACCTATATAAGGGTCACTTGACCGAAATGGGCGAGCTTTCTCCCATTTTCGGCCACAGCTAGCTTCCGACCTCCCTCTTCCAAATCTAGTGTTCTTCCTTCAAATCCCCACCATTTTTCTTGAATTTTAAGCTTGCATTGAAGGTTTTGAACTTTTGAAACAAGTTTTGGAGCTTTGGAAACTCGGGAGCTCATTTTCGTGGATCTCCAAGTTTAGGTCGTCTCCCTCTCGATCTTCAAGAGGTAAGAGTCGATCTTAAGCTCCTTATGTGTTTTTAGTAAGATTTTATGAGTTCTTTGGGTAGAAATGCATGTTAGGATATATGTTGAGTTATGGGTTAATATTGATGTTTTGGACAATGTGTGTTGATTGTGTGTGTTTGAAGTGTTGTAGTTGGGGTATATGATTGTTTGAGACCCCTAGGAACTTGTATGCATGTCCTAGATGAGCTTTATGCATGATTTGAGGTTTTGGGAGGCAAGAGGCTCATGTGAGCCAAGTTTCTGCCCTTTGGGAAGAAACCAGGTTCGGCAGCCGAAGGAACTTTCGGCCGCCGAACCCCCTTGTGGAGGCAGCATTCGGCTGCCGAAGCTTTGCCCCCGAAAGAAGACTTTCGGATCTGTCTGGGAGGTTCGGCCGCCGAAGGTGCCGCCGAACCTGCCTGACTTTCGGCTCTGGAGGGACTTTCGGCCGCCGAACCTGCCGCCGAAAGTGCCCTGTTCAGCCATTTCTTGCATGTTCTTATGTGATGTTTTAGGGGGTTTTTGGGGAGTATTTTAGAGTTATGTTCAAGTATGTTTGGTCTCTCATTTGAGTCCACCTGTGTAGGTTCGGACCCGAGGAACCGAGGACCCCAGCAGTGAGTCCAGCTGCTTCGGTGTTGTCAGAGTCAGCCAGAGGTGAGTGGAACTAAACTTAATCTTTTAAATTAAATGTTTTATCATGTTTCATGCATCATGATTATGCAATAGGATGATTGCATTAGTATTCACGAATATGCCGCATTGCATCGATTGTTGTTGCTGTGGGTGAATGTTGGATGACCCAATTAGTCCATGACAGGAAGACCAGGACCCCATTCTACGGCCTGGCACGATTGTAATGAAAGACCAGGACCCCATTCTACGGCCTGGCACGATTGTGGGACTCGAAGACTAGGAGCCCAGAGGAGGCCCTGGGATAATGGTAAGTAATGTATGTATGACAGGAAGACCAGGACCCCATGCTACGGCCTGGCACAAATGTTAGCTTGGACTAATTGGTGACAAGTTCACCCAACCCTTATGTGAATTGTTTGTGTTATGATGCATTCCATTTGAGCATAGTGTTAATGTGTTTTACTAGCTCTACTCACTGGGCTTTTAGCTCACCCCTCTCCCTTTACCCCCAGGCTTGCAGGTACAGTATAGTGCGGGAGTCCGGATAGAGTAAAGAAGTCATGCTTATGTAATAGCTAGCAATGGACATGATCAAATTGTAATGTAAAAGTACAGTATAGTTATGTAATGAGGTTTATGGATGTTAGTGGTGTGCTTGACCATAGATTGTTGTATCCCTTTTAATACATGATCTTAGAGATTTTTATGATGTTTATGTAACCAACTCAGCATATGTTACGTCACCCCTTGGGGGCATTGTTGAGATTCCACAGAGGGATTAATGTTATGTTAATGTTATGCACAGGTTGAGTTTGGTTGATGTTCATGGAAAGAAAAGTTTTAATTTTTATGCATGTTGTTGATCATGTATGGGATTATACAGGTTTACAGGTTTTATGTCAGGCTTGCTACGGGTCCCGGCGGCCTTAAGCCGATCTGGATCCTAGCGCCGGTAGCGGTCCGATTTTCGGGTCGTTACAGTCTTTTGTCTAGTGTTTGTAGTGCCATCAAAGAAGAGAGAGAGAGACTTCAATCTAAAGTAGAGAATGGTCTTGCCTATATAGTTGAAGACAAGTATATATAATCTTGTTGTATTAAATATATTTAGTTAATCCTAGAGGAGAATGAGAGAAACTAACTAATATATTTACTATAAGCAGCTTGTAGTGAGGGCTTAATTTAGCATAATTAGGTTAATTAATAGATAATTTGAGCTTGTAATTGATAATTTTATTAAGAATAGTGGAAGATAAATGTCCATAGAAGTAGCTCTATATTGAGAGGATGAACCATGTTAAAAGTTTGTATTTTTCATTTATTATTTGTTGGGGGATTTTGTCGCAATATTTATTTGTAACTACAATCTAGCTAACCATGTTTTTGATATTCTCCAATTTCCTCTTAGACACTTGAATGGATCAGCTAACCTACAATATCTTTTTATCAACATTAACTTTTATTAAGCTAAATCTTTTGCTCTATTTCTAAAATTATTGATGCAAATTATTAGACTATAAAAAACACACTCAACTTAGTCTATGCTCTATTTTCACATTTAGGACTTTTATGTTGGTGCAATATCTATGCAAACAACTTAAACTTTTCAGCAAAAGCAATGATATAATGGAAGTATACATGCAATGAAGCAAGAATACCTTTGATCAATTATCCACTCTAAAAGTCCAATCCAAAAGAAGCTCTTATTAACAATATCCTTGAAGTCTTAGTCTAGCTTCACTTAGGCTATTTGAAACTTAGAATGCTTTGATTTTTCTTAATGACTTATATGCTCTTCTATTAAGTAAAGAAACAATAGCTCAAAATGGAGACACTATCACTTGAATCAATAATTCCTTCCATTGCTCAATTTGGATCAAGAGGTCATGGTCAAAGTAGCTGAGGTCTTAGAGATCTGTTGGACAAAGTGAAAATGAGCACATGTAACACCATCTCAAAAACCACATGGCCTCTAATTAAATTGACCGCATGATGCAGAACTGGCTGTCGAGCCTCACATGTATTAGTCCATCATGGAAGAGCTCCAATACCTCTCTAACAAGGCCAGACTTATCGTATGTCGTACATAAGGTGTTGCTACTCCTTCATATGCCTAAGGACATGCATTGGACAACAATAAAACGAGTGCTATACTACCTCAAACATATTTAGCAATACAGACTTTTTATATAAAAATCTTTTACCAATATATATTAATATCTATTCCAATACAAACTGACCTTCATGAAAAAAAGTAACAAGTTATGTTATGTATATGGGAGCTAATTTATTTTCATAGAGCATATAAAAGTAAATCATAATAGTGAATTTCTCTACAAAAGATAAATATCATATTTTTATAACAGCCATGGAAGAGTTAACCTGGATTCAAGCATTGCTTTATGACATTGGCTATATGTATAGTGGTGTAATAATATAGGAGCTACCAGACAACTGAGCAAAGAAGTTAAAATTAATGAGCACAACAATATTTATATTACTTAATTTAAAGAAACAAATTAATAGTATGCAATAATAAATTATCTATTAATTATCTATTAAGAGAAAAAAAAACATAATTATGTATGTGAAATTTGCAATATATGATTAAGTAGAAAATAAAATAACTTTATAAAATAATAAATTCTAGCTATAATATTAAATTTATAATGATCTCCATGAGATTTTATTTTTTCTGTAGAAAAAAAAAACTGCATGATCGTTTCATTATGGCATAATACATCATTTATCCCCTAAACTTTTACGAAAAGATAAGTTGGCTCCCCGAAATTTTGATATGTATTAAAGTATGTACAGCTAGCTAATTAATTCTTACCATATATAGATAACTAAATCATAAGACGCAATCATAGGAAATATCATAAGACATAATTATAGGAATTTTTATATTTTTCATATTTATTTTCATGTAATCTGTATAAATACGTGCCTTCTTAGTGAATAAAACATACAGAAAAACTCTCTAATTCTCTTGTGTTTTACATGCTATTAGAGCCTTCAATTTTTTTTGAGTTTTTTAGTTTGGTACTACTCATCGGTACTATTTATAGGCACTGTTCATCAGTATTATTCACGGGTACTATTCATGCGCATCGTTTCACAGGTATTATTCATTAGTACTATTCACGGGTATTGTTCACAATGTCCAATTGCCGCACTTGGTTTTTCTAGTACCTTTGTCTTGTGATTCCAGCCTTGTGTGCTACTTTATTTTTTCCTTTTGACACCTTTTTCTTGGTGGTGCTATGAAGTGTTGGATTTGTTGAAATTTTTAATGTTGCTTGATTGGGTCTCTTGCCTTTCAGTATTGAGTTGTGTTTGGTTTAAGAATTTTGTTTGTTGGTTAAAGTGTTTTATTAGAAATTTAGAAATGGCCATAGATAGTAAATCTATGATTGCCAAAGGTGGATGGAAAAATAATAATCGATGTGAAAATACTGCAGGAACCAATATTTAAGTGATCTTGTTTGCTGGTACTGTAAGAAATCTGCTCATATAAAGAGATACTGTAAGAAGTTGCAAAATAAAATTCAGAAGATTGTAGTTATTAATGTTGCTACATTCAGTTCTGTTTTTAGAAGCATTGTCACTATCGCAGCTAATGAATGTGCTCAGTATCATGACCTACTCAAAAGGTCCACTTCAGTCACCACTATTGTTAAGACAGGTAAAATATGTCTTATTTCCTCTTGAAATAAATGAGTCATTGATTCTAGTACCACAGATCATATGACAGGTAATCCCAATATATTCTTTAGTTTTTAATCACATAAAGCACCTTCTCCTGTAACCATAGCTAACGGGTCGCAATATGGTAATGTTAAACTTACTCCTTCCATCACTTTATCATCTGTGTTAAATTTACCCAATCTTGCTTTTAATTTAATCTTTATGAGTAAACTTATCAAAGACCTAAACTGTTGTGCCTCCTTCCTTAATCACTGTCTGTTTAAGGATCTTATGATGAAAAAGATTATTGTTAAATGATATGTATTTAATGGTCTCTATATTTTTTGGATACATAGGTGTTTTATTCAGTTGTTTATTCTAGTGTCATCTCTCTATTTGAAGCATATTACTAGTTAGGATATTCTTCTCTACCAATTTTGAAAAGTTATGCCCTTAGTTTCATAATATACTTTCACTGGAATGTGAGTCTTGTCATTTTGCAAAACATTATCATATCCCACACAGTCCTAAAATTAATAAACGAGCTGAATCTACTTTTGAACTAGTTTATTTAAATATTTGAAGACCCTGTCTTGTTGGGTCTATAACTGGATTAAGGTATTTTGTTACTTTTGTGGATGATTTTTTTCGGATGACTTAAATCTATTTTATGAAGAATTGTTCTAAGGTGCTTTCTCATTTTTCTACCTTTTGTGCTAAAATTAAGACTTAATTTATTGTTTCTGTGCATCTATTGAGGAGTGACAATGCAAAAGAATAAATGTTAGAATCATTTCTGACATACTTTGACTCAACAGATATCCTTCATCAATCCTCATGTGTTGATACACCCTGCCTGAATGGGGTGGCTGAGAGGAAGACTAGGCATCTTTTTGAAACTGCTCGTGTCTTATTATTCCAAAAGAAAGTTCCTAACAAGTTCTGGGTTGATGCTATCTCCACAACGTGCTTTCTTATTAATCACATGCCATCTACAGTTCTTAATGGTGATATTCCCTACAATGTTCTTTTCCCTAATAAGTCATTATTTTCATTGGAGCCACGAGTATTTGACAGTACTTGCTATGTTCATGATGTACGACCTCATGTTATTAAATTGGATTTCAAAGCATTAAAGTGTGCCTTTTTGGGATATCCTCACCTTCAGAAGAGGTATCAATGTTATTCCTTACAACTTAACAGATACTTAGTCTCGAGTGATGTGGTATTTTCAGAGAAGGCACCATTCTTTCCTGTAACACCTATCTCTACAAATCAGGGGGACGAAAACGAGAGCCTCATCTATAAGATCACATCATATACTTCCTCATGTTCAGCCTAATAATATTGGTCTTCCTAGTTTTCAAGACTTTGCTTCAATTAGACCACCAGTGGTTCAATCTAGAAGACAATAAGTGTCTGATGATACATGCCATATGCTAGCTTCTCTTCCTCATTGGATCCGCCACTCAATGATCTTGGTCTCTTTATTAGTCTTCGTAAAGGTAAATGGCAACGTAAGTCCACTTATTCTATTGCCAATTTTGTTTCCTATTGTAATACCCGGCTAGAGTCCGGCATCGGAATTCTACTTTCCGGTGGAATCTCGGATGTCGAAATCCGCTAGAAGAGTACGCTTTATGTTTTTGTAAAGGATTTTAGTATGTTTTAAATGAGTTTTTGAAAGAAAAGAGCCAAGGGAGAAATGCAAGGTTCAGCCGCCGAAGGTGAAGTTCGACCGCCGAACATGCATGTGTTTTGGTTTCACGTTTGGCCGCCGAAGGTGGTCTGGCCAGCCACCTATAAAAGGCCCTAGGTATGTGAAATGGATAAGTTTCTTCCATTTTCACAGACCTAGGTGAGATCATGAACTTCCTTGGGTGATTTTTATATTTGCTTTAAATCTTTCAAAGTTTTGATGAGGTTTGATGAGTGTTTGAAGGTTTGAGCTTTAAATCAAAGTTTTGAAGTTTGGAGGCTTTGGGAGTGTTTTGCTCCATATCTCCACGTTGGGATCGTTTATCTCCTTGATTGTGTGAGGTAAGTGAAGATCCTGAACTTCTTTCCATGGTGTATGCAGGTTTTATGAAGTTTTTGGGTAGAGATGCATGTTTAGGGTAAGTTGAGGTTTTGGTTGATTTTTGGTCAAAGCATGTATTTGTGTTGTGTTCTGTTGTTTGTTGGGGTTTTCAGGTAGTTTTGGACCCCTTTGTGCTTATACTTGAGTATATGCAGGTTGTGGAATGTTGGTTGCATGTTTGAGTAAAGGTTGGGTGAGTTTTGCATGAAGCAGAACAAGTTTCTACCTAACTGGAAAATCCAGTTTCGGCCTCCGAAAGAGGGCTCGGCCGCCGAACATGCTAAGGAGGTGGTTTCGGCTGCCTAAGCTTGCCCCCAAAGGTTTGGACTTTCGTGTAACGACCCGAAAATCGGACCGCTACCGGCGCTAGGATCTGGGTCGGCTTAAGGCCGCCAAGACCCGTAGCAAGCCTGACTTGCAACCTGAAAACTTGTTTAATCCCATACATGATCAACAACATACATAAAAATTTAAAACTTTTCTTTCACACATCCAACTCAACCTGAACATGCACTGCACATAACCATAATCATAATCATGATCCCTTTGTGGGATCTCATCAATGCCCCAATGGGCGATACATCATAAGATGAGTTGGCTTTCATGAACATAATAAAACATTTTTAATCATGTAATAAAAGGGATATCTCATACACAATGTCAAGCACAATATCTAATCCTCAATATCATTACATGACTGAAACTGTACTTTTACATAACATTAATACATCTATCATGTCCACACTAACTATTACATACACGTGACTTCATTACTCTTGTAAACCTCCTGGTCTACCCTGTACCTGCAAATCCTAGGGAAATTGGGAGAGGGGTGAGCTACTAGAGCCCAGTGAGCAGAATAATAAAACACTTAAAACATATGAATACATGAAATGCATCACATCACAGCTAATCACATCAAGGATGAACTTGTCACCAATAGCCCTCTACATGGTCCAACTGTGCCAGAACGTAGAATGGGTCCTGGTCATTCCCTTACATATCATAACATAACAGTGTCCAACTGTGCCAGAACGTAGAATGAGTCCTGGTCTTTCTCTTACATAGTGCCAGCGAACGTAGAATGGGTCCCATTGGTCTTACTTTCCGTACCGTACATATCATATCGTCATATCATAGATCGAGGGCTATGGATCATTCAACATTCATCCACATCAACATCAAAATGTGCAATGCAACATATTCGTGAATTCTAATGCAAGCAACCTAATTCATCACATGGCATTCATGATGCATGAACAATGCTCAAAACTTTGAAATTTATTTACTTTAAACGTAAAGGTTTATTCCACTCACCTCTGGATAGCTCTGACCAGACACTGAGCAACAGACTCACTGTGGGGGTCCTCGGTTCCTCGGGTCCGAACCTACACAGGTGGACTCAAATGAGGGACCAAACATACATGAACATAACTCTAAACTATTCCCCAAAAACCCCCTAAAACATCATGGAATAATCATAGAAAAACATGCAAGAAATGGCTGAACAGGGCACTTTCGGCGGCAGGTTCGGCGGCCGAAAGTCCCTCCAGAGCCGAAAGTCAGGCAGGTTCGGCGGCACCTTCGGCGGCCGAAACTCCCAGACAGAGGCGAAACTCATGCATGTTCGGCGGCACTTTCGGCGGCCGAAAGTCCCAGACAGAGACAAAAGTCTCCTTTCGAGGGTAAGCTTCGGCAGCCGAAGGCTGCCTCCACAAGCATGTTCGGCGGCCGAAAGTTCCTTCGGCTTCCGAACCTGGTTTTTCCCAGAATGGCAGAAACTCAGCTCCCCTATGCATTTGTGCCTCCTATCTCATCCAAACATGCATAAACCTATTCTACAACATTCCTCAAACATACACAAGCAAACATACAAGTTCCTAGGGGCATCAAACCAACAAAAACCCCAACTACAACACACAAGCAACTCACATTGTTCAAAAACACAAATAAAACCCATAACCCTAACCATGAGCTAAATATGCATTCTACCCCATAGATCTTGCATAAAACTTACTTTAAACATGAAATGAGCTTAAGATCGGCTCTTACCTCTTGAAGATCGAGAGAGAGACGTCCTAAACTCGAAGGTGGGAAATTTTTGGGTTCTTGAACCTCAAAGCTCCAAAACTTGCTCAAAACTCGGAAATCTTCAAAACAAGATGAAAACTAGTGAAAAACTTGAAAGATCTGAAGGAAAAGACTCAAGATCGGTGAGGGGTGGCGGAGAACTCACCTTGGCCGGAAATGGGGAAAAAGCTCGCCCGTTTTCGGCTAAGGGACCCTTTTATAGTGGCTGGCCAGGCCACGTTCGGGGGCCGAACGTGCCTCCGCATGCATGCCATGTTCAGCGGCCGAACCTGGACTTCCCTCACTTATGCTTTCGGGGGCCTAAAGGCGCTCCCGAAGGCATGCATGTTCGGCGGCCGAACTTGAGGTTCGGCGGCCGAACCTGAGTTTTCCTTCAAGGTTGTTTTCATGCAAAAACTCATTTCCATTTTACTTAAAACCATGAAATACCTTAAAACATTTTATGAAAACATGATTCTACCCTACTAGAGGCTTCCGACATCCGAGATTCCACCGGACGGTAGGAATTCCGATACCGGAGTCTAGCCGGGTATTACATTCTCCCCCCCTTAAGAACATTCGTCCCCGAATGTTTCTCCACTAGCACCTAGCATGGCATAAAACATAACATACATAGCACATAAACACATAGAGATCTAACCTCAAAAGAGATGAGGGTACTGCTGGAGCATAGACTCCCGTGTCTCCCACGTGCATTCCTCCAAATTGTGGTGGTTCCACAGGACTTTCACCTTTGGGATTTCCTTGTTCCTTAACTTTCTGATCTGGGTGTCTATGATCCGTACTGGCTGCTCAACATAGGTGAGATCCTCTTGGACCTCCATATCAGGCTCACTAAGAACCTTGCTCGGATCTGACACAAACTTCCTCAACATTGAAACATGGAAAACCGAATGGATCCTTTCCATTGAAGCAGGTAAATCCAGCTTATACGACACATTCCCAATCTTTTGCAATATTTCAAAGGGTCCGATGTATCGTGGGGCTAGTTTACCTTTCTTCCCGAAGCGAACCACTCCCTTCATAGGAGACACCTTGAGCAATACCAGATCCCCCTCCTGAAACTCGACCTGTCTTCTGCGGATGTCTCCATAACTCTTCTGTCTGCTTGCAGCAGTCTTGATCCTTTCTCTGATTATGGGTACTATCCTGCTGGTAATCTCTACTAGCTCAGGCCCTGCCAAGGCCTTTTCTCCAACCTCTTCCCAGCAAACAGGTGATCTGCACTTCCTTCCATATAAAGCTTCATATGGAGCCATCCCGATGCTAGCATGATGGCTGTTATTGTAGGCAAACTCCACCAAAGGTAGATGCTGCCTCCAAGAACTGCCAAAGTCCAGCGCACACATCCTGAGCATATCCTCTATGGTCTGGATGGTCCTTTCTGACTGTCCGTCCGTCTGTGGATGGAAAGCAGTGCTAAAATCCAACCTGGTACCCATGGCGTTCTGCAGACTCCGCCAAAACCTGGAGGTGAACTGGGACCCTCTATCTGACACTATCGAAACAGGAACCCCATGCAGTCTGACGATCTCATCGACATACACCTGCGCCAACTTGTCCACAAAATAGCCACTCCTGACAAGGATGAAGTGAGCAGATTTGGTGAGTCTGTCCACAATCACCCATATGGAGTCCAATCTGTTGGACGCCGCCGGTAACCCCACTACGAAGTCCATAGCTATATTTTCCCATTTCCATTCTGGAATAGGTAGCGGGTTAAGCATTCCAGCCGGCTTCTGATGTTCCAACTTCACCCTCTGACACACTTCGCAGGCTGACACAAACTGTGCCACTTCTTTCTTCATAGCTGGCCACCAATAAACCTTCTTTAGATCTTGATACATCTTGGTGGCCCCGGGGTGAATGCTGTATCTTGCATTATGAGCCTCTCTCATAATGTCTCCTTTTAGCCCTATGTCGTCTGGTACACATAGTCTGCTCCCATAGCGGAGGATCCCTTTGCTGTCGAATCTGAACTCACTATCATTGCCTGACTGAACAGTCCTGGCAATCTTCACTAACTCCGGGTCCTCATGCTGTTTCTGAGCCACCTGCTCCAGAAACACGGGTGCCACTCTCATCTGGGCCACTAAGGCACCTGTACCAGACAACTCCATCTGTAGACCTTCATCAATGAGCTTGTAAAACTCCTTCACCACTGGCCTCCTCTCTGTCGATATGTGGGATAAACTGCCGAGTGATTTCCGGCTTAAGGCGTCTGCCACAACATTCGCCTTACCCGGATGGTACTGAATCTTGCAATCATAGTCACTCAGCAGCTCCACCCATCTCCTCTGTCTCAAATTCAAATCTCTTTGACTCAGGATGTACTACAGGCTTTTATGATCTGTAAAGATCTCACATTTAACCCCATAGAGGTAGTGCCTTCACATCTTGAGTGCAAAGATTACTGCTGCCATCTCCAGGTCATGTGTGGGGTAATTCAACTCATGCTTCTTCAGCTGCCTAGAAGCATAAGCGATCACCCTCTCATTCTGCATTAGTACACAACCCAGTCCCACACGGGATGCATCACAAAAGACTGTAAAGTCCTCATCACTAGATGGCAGAGCTAAAACTGGTGCTGAAGTCAACCTCTTCTTAAGCTCTTCAAAACTCTCTTCGCACTGGTCGGTCCACACAAACTTCTGATTCTTCCTGGTTAGTCTGGTCAGAGGAGCTGTAATCTTTGAGAAGTCCTGAACGAACCTCCTGTAGTAACCTGCCAAACCCAAGAAACTTCTAATCTCTGTCACTGAAGTGGGCCTAGACCAGTTAGCCACGGTTTCTGTCTTCTTGGGGTCTACCTCTATACCATTTTCCGACACCACATGCCCCAAGAACGAAATGCTCCTCAGCCAGAACTCACACTTAGAGAACTTGGCATACAAGCCATGTTCCCTTAAAGTCTGCAGAACCAACCTCAGATGATGGGCATGCTCCTCTGCGTTCCTGGAATACACTAAGATATCATCTATGAAGACAATAACGAAGTGATCCAGGTATTGACTAAACACTCTGTTCATGAGATCCATGAATGCTGCAGGGGCGTTGGTTAACCCAAACGGCATCACAAGGAACTCAAAATGCCCATATCTGGTCCTGAAAGCTGTCTTTGGCACATCTTCATCCCTTATCCTTAGCTGATGGTACCCCGATCTTAGATCTATTTTGGAGAAACAACCCGCTCCTGCTAGCTGGTCGAATAGATCATCGATCCTTGGCAGAGGGTACCTATTTTTGGTAGTGACTTTGTTCAGCTGCCTGTAGTCGATACAAAGTCTGAGGGACCCATCCTTCTTTCTCACAAACAAGACCGGAGCACCCCAAGGTGAGGTACTCTGTCGGATGAAGCCCTTTTCTACCAGCTCTTGCAACTGCTCTTTCAATTCCTTCAACTCAGCTGGGGCCATCCTGTAGGGAGGGATAGAGATCGGTCTAGTTCCAGGCACCAACTCTATCTCGAACTCTATCTCCCTAGCAGGTGGTAAACCTGGAAGCTCGTCTGGAAAGACATCCTGAAACTCTCTAACAACTGGCACCGAGGCTGGCTCCCTGACCTGACTGTCTAGCTCTCTCACATGAGCTAAGTACCCATGACATCCCTTCCTAAGCAACCTACGAGCCTGAAGAGCTGATATCAGACCTCTAGGTGTACCCCTCTTGTCTCCTCTGAAGACGACCTCTGACCCGTTCTGATCTCTGAACCTGACTACCTTGTCCCTGCAGTCCAAGGTAGCACCATGGGTAGATAGCCAATCCATCCCTAGAATGACGTCAAAGTCTGTCAAATTTAGAACCACAAGGTCGGCGGAGAGGCATCTTCCCTCAACAAAAACTGGACTATACTGGCAGACTGACACTGCCACTGACGGGTCACACTTGGGTCCACTGACCCATAGGGGACACTCTAACCCAGAGACTATCAGACCCAACCTCTCAATGGCTCTCGGAGCAATAAATGAATGAGATGCACCCGGGTCCATTAATGCATACACATCAGAACACCCAATGACGAGATTACCTGACACCACGGTGTTGGATGTGTTAGCCTCCTGCTGAGTCATGGTGAAGATCCTGGCTGGAGCTGATGGACCTTCACCTCGGGAACCAGAAGAAGAGGCTGCCCCTCTCCCTCTACCTCTGCCACTGCCCTGAGTTGTGGCTGGAGCTGCTGGCTGTGCCACACTACCAGAAGCTGTCTGCTGGGGCTGGCCCATAAAAGGTGCTCTAGGACACTCCCGAGCTATGTGTCCCTCCTGTCCGCATCTGAAACATGTATTAGTCCCAGCTCGACACACTCCCCTGTGCGGTCTTCCACATCTCTGGCATTCTATACCATCTGAGCCTGAACTCAAGCCACCGCCAAAACCCAGACCGGATTTCAGCTTATTCCAAAACTTATTCTTCTTCGGCTTCTTGGTGGTGTTATCCCACCTCTTCTTACTTGACCTCTGAGAAGAGAGACCTGGCCCTCCTCTGCCTGGGGTCTTAACCCCTGAAGACTGGGTCACTGACTGCTTCACTGACCCCTCAACTATAGCACTCGCCTCCATCCTTCGAGCCATATCCACCACAGTGTGGAAACTTTCCCTCTCAACTGACTGAATCAACGAGGAGTACCTAGAATGCAGCTTCATTACATATCTCTTGGCTTTCTTCGTATCTGAATCTAGAGCTTGCCCTGAAAAAGGCAATAGCTCCAAGAATTTATCCGTGAACTCCTCTACACTCATGTGCTCTGTCTGCCTCAGTTGCTCAAACTCAATCATCTTCAGTTCTTTGGAACTGTCTGGAAAAGCCCATCCAGCGAACTCATTCGCAAATTCCTCCCATGTCATGCCGTCTAGTCTCGGGTCCACATAACACTTGAACCATTCCCGTGCCTTCTTGCACTTTAAAGTGAACCCTGCCATCTGAATGGCCCTGCTATCACTCGCCCCTAGCTCATCAGTTATTGTCTTTACTACTCTCAGATACTCAAAGGGGTCATCCCCTGACTTGTATTTGGGAGCATCCAGCTTAAGGTAATCTGTCATCTTTACTTTGCTCCCATCGGCTGAGCTAGGTCTAGGAGGTTGAGTAACTGGGGCTGCTGGTTCTGTAGGTGGTGGAGGTGGGGGTGCAGCATTCCCCGAGATGGGGTTTGCCGGGTTAGGATAGAAAGGTGAGGGTGGATAAGCTGGGTACTGTGTGTAAGGTGGATAGAAAGGTGGATAAGGCATGTAGGCAGGGTAGGGGTTAAAGCTGGAATAATCCGATGTGCCTCCCATCGGATACCCTGAACCTTGTGGAAAGGGTGGATAATGGGGTGGAAAACCATACCCCGAGGCCTGAACGCCTCCCTGAGACTCCCCTGTCCCTTCTTCCTCCATGCTCACATCCAGGTTCCCATTCCTCCTCTGATCCTCTTCCGTAACCTCCCTCACATCTGAAGAACTTCCTCCTCTATCTGTCCCCCTTCTGCTAGCATCAAAAGACCTTCTAGGGCCCCTTGACACTCTTTCTCTGTTTACTCTACAAGACATTGCCCTAGGCAATGTAGGAGGACGGGCGCTCGTGCCCTCATCCTCAGGTGGCACTCCGGTCCATCTTGCCGATCGACGGGTTCCTCTCATCCTGTTTTCTGAAAAACAGTACACATCACACAACATCAGCATCATATGGTTCATGTGGGCACACATGAACCCTCATCACATAAACATATCATTCATATCATAGCATCAATGCACATGTATATAATCATGGCATTTCACATCATCATACAAGACAGGACTCCACATCCTATCCTAGTGGACATGATCTTCCTATTGTGCTTGACCTTCTAGAACATCTATGAGCCCGACACTCTAGTTCCGATCCTATGAACCTAGGGCTTTGATACCATTCTGTAACGACCCGAAAATCGGACCGCTACCGGCGCTAGCATCTGGGTCGGCTTAAGGCCGCCAAGACCCGTAGCAAGCCTGACTTGCAACCTGAAAACCTGTTTAATCCCATACATGATCAACAACATACATAAAAATTTAAAACTTTTCTTTCACACATCCAACTCAACCTGAACATGCACTGCACATAACCATAATCATAATCATGATCCCTCTGTGGGATCTCATCAATACCCCAATGGGCGATACATCAGAAGATGAGTTGGCTTTCATGAACATAATAAAACATTTTTGATCATGTAATAAAAGAGATATCTCATACACAATGTCAAGCACAATATCTAATCCTCAATATCATTACATGACTGAAACTGTACTTTTACATAACATTAATACATCTATCATGTCCACACTAACTATTACATACACGTGACTTCATTACTCTTGTAAACCTCCTGGTCTACCCTGTACCTGCAAATCCTGGGGAAATTGGGAGAGGGGTGAGCTACTAGAGCCCAGTAAGCAGAATAATAAAACACTTAAAACATATGAATACATGAAATGCATCACATCACAGCTAATCACATCAAGGATGAACTTGTCACCAATAGCCCTCTACATGGTCCAACTGTGCCAGAACGTAGAATGGGTCCTGGTCTTTCCCTTACATATCATAACATAACAGTGTCCAACTGTGCCAGAACGTAGAATGGGTCCTGGTCTTTCTCTTACATAGTGCCAGCGAACGTAGAATGGGTCCCACTGGTCTTACTTTCCGTACCGTACATATCATATCGTCATATCATAGATCGAGGGCTATGGATCATTCAACATTCATCCACATAAACATCAAAATGTGCAATGCAACATATTCGTGAATTCTAATGCAAGCAACCTAATTCATCACATGGCATTCATGATGCATGAACAATGCTCAAAACTTTGAAATTTATTTACTTTAAACGTAAAGGTTTATTCCACTCACCTCTGGATAGCTCTGACCAGACACTGGGCAACAGACTCACTGCGGGGGTCCTCGGTTCCTCGGGTCCGAACCTACACAGGTGGACTCAAATGAGGGACCAAACATACATGAACATAACTCTAAAATATTCCCCAAAAACCCCCTAAAACATCATGGAATAATCATAGAAACACATGCAAGAAATGGCTGAACAGGGCACTTTCGGCAGCAGGTTCGGCGGCCGAAAGTCCCTCCAGAGCCGAAAGTCAGGCAGGTTCGGCGGCACCTTCGGCGGCCGAAACTCCCAGACAGAGGTGAAACTCATGCATGTTCGGCGGCACTTTCGGCGGCCGAAAGTCCCAGACAGAGACGAAAGTCTCCTTTCGGGGGTAAGCTTCGGCAGCCGAAGGCTGCCTCCACAAGCATGTTCGGCGGCCGAAAGTTCCTTCGGCTGCCGAACTTGATTTCTCCCAGAATGGCAGAAACTCAGCTCCCCTATGCATTTGTGCCTCCTATCTCATCCAAACATGCATAAACCTATTCTACAACATTCCTCAAACATACACAAGCAAACATACAAGTTCCTAGGGGCATCAAACCAACAAAAACCCCAACTACAACACACAAGCAACTCACATTGTTCAAAAACACAAATAAAACCCATAAACCTAACCATGAGCTAAACATGCATTCTACCCCATAGATCTTGCATAAAACTTACTTTAAACATGAAATGAGCTTAAGATCGGCTCTTACCTCTTGAAGATCGAGAGAGAGACGTCCTAAACTCGAAGGTGGGAGATTTTTGGGTTCTTGAACCTCAAAACTCCAAAACTTGCTCAAAACTCAGAAATCTTCAAAACAAGATGAAAACTAGTGAAAAACTTGAAAGATCTGAAGGAAAAGACTCAAGATCGGTGAGGGGTGGCGGAGAACTCACCTTGGCCGAAAATGGGGAAAAAGCTCGCCCGTTTTCAGCTAAGGGACCCTTTTATAGTGGCTGGCTAGGCCACGTTCGGGGGCCGAACGTGCCTCCGCATGCATGCCATGTTCGGCGGCCGAACCTGGAATTCCGATACCGGAGTCTAGCCGGGTATTACATTTTGGCTCTGGAGTGGGGTTTCGGCCGCCGAAGGTGCCGCCGAAGGTTAGAGACTTTCGTCTCTGGAGTGCCTTTTAGCCCCCGAACCTTACCCCCAAAAGGGTTCGGCTGCCGAAAGTAAAGTTCGGCCGCCGAAGGTGCTTGAGTTTCGTCTCTGGAAGGGACTTTCGACCGCCGAACCTGCCGCCGAAAGTGCCCTGTCCAGCCTTCTTTTGCATGTTTTATGTGATTGTTGTAGGATGGTTTAAGGGGGTTTTGGGGAGTTTTATAGAATAGTTCTTGAGTTAGTTTGGTCCCTCATTTGAGTCCACCTGTGTAGGAACGGACCAGAGGAACCGTAGAGAGCAGCAGTGAGCACTGCTTCAGAGTATTCAGAATCAGTACAGAGTCAGCCAGAGGTGAGTAGACCTAAACTTAATCTTTTATTGCACGAAATCATATGCCTAAAGCATGTTCATGCATCATGATGATATGTAATAGGTTGATTGCACTAGTATCACGAATATGACGCATTGCATAAGATGTTGAGGATGTGGATGGACCAAGGCGACCCCAATAGCCCTAGAGATGTTGTAAGACTTGGTTGGGCCAGGCATACTGCTGTTGTAAGACCTGGCCGGGCCAGGCATACTGTTGTTGCAAGACCTGGCTGGGCCAGGCATACTGATGTTGTAAGACCTGGCCGGGCCAGGCATACTGACACTGGAGGGAGTTTTGGTGGTCATGTCCATCCGTGATGTGAAATGTTTGTGTTGTGACGCATTTCATAAGAGCATGTAATGAATGAACCGTTTTCAATGTTTCTACTCACTGGGCTTTATAGCTCACCCCTTTCCCCTAACCTAGTTTTGCAGGTTCAGTGTACAGGGGAAATCTAGCAGGGTACAGGAAGAGAAAGAGTAAGAGATATGTACTAGCATAGTGTGGACATGTAATGATGTAAGGAGATGTAATGGATCTGTATAGAGTTTGTATCTAGTATTGTGCTTGACCCATATGTAATGAAAATCCCTTTTTGTATACATGGTCTATTATGTATATGGCTAGTTGATGAGTATGGATGACCAGGTTTGACATATAATGTGTGGACTCAGCTAGGGCTTTAATGAGTGCTCTGGCAAGGGGGTCTGTGTACAGAGTTAGTGCATGCACAGGTTGAACCATGGGACAGGGTTGAGTTTTCAATGTTTACAGGTTATGTTGATCATGTATGGGGTTTTACAGGTACACAGAGAGTATAGCAGGCTTGCTACGGGTCCCGGCGACCTTAAGTCGATCTGGATCCTAGCGTCGGTAACGGTCCGATTTTGGGTCGTTACAAATTGGTATCAGAGCAGTAGGTTCATATGGTCGGACCTAGATAGAGAGTGTCAGGCTCATAGAGGTTATAGTAGGTCAAGCACAATAGGAAATCATGTCCACTAGGATAGGATGTTGAGTCCTGTCTAATGGCTGAGGTGTAATGCCATGAGTTATGCATGTGCATTGTTGTTATATGATGTTTATATGCTGATGTGTGCTGTTATGTGTTGTTTTCCAGAAAGTTAAGATGAGAGGAACTCGTCGATCTGCACGATTGACTGGAGTCCCACCAATGAATGAGGGCTCAGATGCTCGTCCTCCTGCGTTGCCAAGGGCAAGGTCTCAGAGATCAAGCAGGGAGGGTACGTCAAGGGACCCTAGAAGGTCTTTTGATGAGAGCAGAAGAGGAGCAGATAGAGGAGGGAGCTCAGAGGAAGTGAGGGAGGCTATGGATGTGGACCAGTCAAGAGAGGAAAGCATGGGTTTGGGCAGGTCTGAAGAGGGTATGGGAGAGTCTCAAGGAGGCGCTCAGGCCTCGGGGTTCGGTTATCCACCCTTTCCACAGGGCCCAGGGTATCCGATGGGGGGTACGTCGGATTACTCTAGTTTTACCCCATATCCTACCTACATGCCTTATATGCCTTATCCTTCTTTTTACCCACCATATCCTATGTATCCACCCACACCTTTTCATCCCAGTACAGCATACCCAGAGCCAAGTTCAGCACCTTCTGCTCCACCACCAGAACCAGAATCAGTAGCCCCAGTTGTCCAAGCACCTCAGCCTAGCTCATCTGGGGGAAGTAGGGTGAAAATGACAGAGTATCTGAAGTTGGATGCTCCCAAGTTCAACACGGGAGATGATCCATTTGAGTACCACAGAACGGTTAAGATGATAACCGATGAGTTAGGAGCTGATGATAGCAGAGCCATTGAGATGGCAGGGTTCACACTCAAATGTAAGAAGGCTCGAGAGTGGTTCAAGAATTATGTGGACCCCAGGTTGGACAGCATTTCGTGGGGAGAGTTCGCCAATGAGTTTGCAGGGTGGGCTTTTCCTGACAGTTCCAGGGAGCTGAAAGTGATAGAATTTGAGCAGTTGAGGCAGACCGAGGAGATGAGTGTAGATGAATACACAGATAAGTTCCTGGATCTGCTTCAGTATGTGGGTCAGGCTTATGACACTGACCAGAAGAAGGCAAGGAGATATACCATGAGACTGCATCCCAGGTATTCCTTCTTGATTCTTCCAGCAGAGAAAGAGAGTTTCCACTCTATAGTGGATGCCGCCAGGAAAATGGAGGCGAGTGCCATTATTCAAGGTACAGTTAAACAGCAAGTGGCACAGTCGTCGGGTTCTAAGACCCCCAGTGCAGCAGCTTCTGGCAGCAAGAAGGGAGAAAAATTTAAAGGTAGGAAGGGCAAGTTCTAGAATAAGATCAAGTCTAGTCTGGGAATGGGTAGTGGCTCAAGCTCTAGCACAGGCAGTATAGTGTGCATGAGATGTGGAAGGCTGCACAAAGGGGTTTGTCGTATGGGATCTACAGCCTGCTTTAAGTGTGGGCAGGAGGGACATTTTGCTCGGGAATGTCCTCAGTTGACCTTTATAGCACCATCCCAGCAGATGAGCTCAGGTAGTGTGGCACAGCCAGCAGCGCCAGCCATGCCTCAGAGTAGTAGCAGAGGCAGAGGGAGAGGGTCAGCCTCTTCTTCAGTGGTAGGTTCCCGAGGTGAAGGTCTGGTAGCCCCAGCACAGATCTTCACTATGACACAAGAGGAGGCAAACACGTCGAACACAGTGGTGTCAGGTAATCTCATAATTGGGTGTTCTGATGTGTATGCTTTGATGGACCCCGGTGCTTCTCACTCTTTTATTGCTTCGAGAGCCGTGGAGAGATTGGGTCTGATAGTTTCTGAGTTAGAGTGTCCTCTCTGGGTCAGTGGACCCAAATGTGACCCATCAGTGGCAGTGTCAGTCTGTCGCTTCAGTCCAGTGTTCATAGAGGGTAGATGCCTTCCAGCTGACCTAGTGGTTCTAGATTTGACGGATTTTGATGTCATTCTAGGGATGGATTGGTTATCTACATATGGAGCTACCTTGGACTGCAGAGACAAGGTAGTTAGTCTCAGAGACCAGGATGGGTCAGAGTGTGTCTTCAGAGGAGACAGGAGGGGGACACCTAGAGGTTTGATCTCAGCCCTTCAGGCTCGTCGTTTGCTTAGGAGGGGTTGTCAGGGGTTTCTAGCTCATGTGAGAGAGCTAGATAGACAGGTTAGGGAACCAGCCTCAGTTCCAGTAGTCCGAGAGTTTCCAGACGTCTTCCCAGACGAGCTTCCAGAACTACCACCTGATAGGGAGTTAGAGTTCGCAATAGAATTGCTGCCTGGTACCAGACCTATCTCTATTCCTCCCTACAGGATGGCGCCAGCAGAGTTAAAAGAGCTGAAAGAGCAGCTGCAGGACTTGGTAGATAAAGGTTTCATCCGCCCTAGTACCTCACCTTGGGGTGCTCCAGTGCTTTTTGTTAGAAAGAAGGATAGATCCCTCAGACTTTGTATCGACTATCGACAGTTGAACAAGGTCACTACCAAGAATAAGTATCCCCTGCCTAGGATCGATGATCTATTCGACCAGCTAGCTGGAGTAGGTTGTTTCTCTAAAATAGATCTGAGGTCCGGGTATCATCAGTTGAGAGTCAGAGAAGCAGATGTGCCAAAGACAGCTTTCAGGACCAGATATGAGCATTATGAGTTCTTAGTAATGCCGTTCGGGTTGACTAACGCCCCTGCAGCATTCATGGATCTCATGAACAGAGTTTTCAACGAGTATCTGGATCACTTTGTGATTGTCTTTATCGATGATATCTTAGTGTACTCCAGAGATGCAGAGGAGCATGCCCAGCATCTGAGGACAGTTCTGCAGACACTGAGAGAGCATGGTTTATATGCTAAGTTCTCTAAGAGTGAGTTTTGGTTGAGGAGCATTTCCTTTTTGGGGCATGTTGTATCAGCCGAAGGTATTGAGGTAGACCCCAAGAAGATAGAAGCTGTAGCTAACTGGCCTAGACCCACCTTAGTGACAGAGATTAAAAGCTTTCTGGGTTTGGCAGGTTACTACAGGAGGTTCGTTCAGAACTTCTCAAAGATAGCTGCTCCTATGACCAAACTGACTCAGAAGAACCAGAAGTTTGTATGGTCAGACCAGTGTGACGAGAGCTTTGAAGAGTTAAAGAGAATATTAACATCAGCACCGGTGTTAGCTCTGCCTGTCAGTAATGAGGACTTCACAATGTTCTGTGATGCGTCCAGAGTGGGATTGGGTTGTGTTCTAATGCAGAATGACAGGGTGATTGCTTATGCTTCTAGACAGCTGAAGAAGCACGAGGTGAATTACCCCACCCATGACCTAGAAATGGCAGCAGTTATTTTTGCACTCAAGATGTGGAGGCATTACCTTTATAGGGTTAAATGCGAGATCTTCACAGATCACAAAAGTTTACAGTACATCTTGAGTCAGAAAGAGCTGAATTTGAGGCAAAGAAGGTGGGTAGAACTGCTCAGTGATTATGATTGCAAGATTCAGTATCATCCGGGTAAGGCGAATGTTGTGGCAGACGCCCTAAGCCGGAAATCACTTGGCAGCTTGTCCCACATAGCAGCAGAGAGAAGACCAGTGGTGATGGAGTTTTATAAGCTCATCGACGAAGGGCTACAACTAGAGTTGTCTGGTACGGGTGTGTTGATAGCACAGATGAGGGTGACACCAGTGTTTCTGGAGCAGGTGGCTCAGAAACAGCATGAGGACCCTGAGTTAGTGAAAATTGCCAGGACTGTTCAGTCAGGCAACAGTGCAGAGTTTAGATTTGACAGCAAAGGGATCCTCCGCTATGGCAATCGACTATGTGTGCCAGATGACATGAATCTGAAAGGAGACATTATGAGGGAAGCTCATAATACAAGGTACAGTGTTCACCCTGGAGCCAACAAGATGTATCAGGATCTGAAAAGAGTGTATTGGTGGCCAGCTATGAAGAAAGAAGTGGCACAGTTTGTGTCCGCCTGTAAAATTTGTCAGAGGGTGAAACTGGAACATCAGAAGCCGGCTAGAATGCTTAACCCACTGCCGATTCCAGAGTGGAAATGGGAGAACATAGCTATGGATTTTGTAGTGGGCTTACCGGCAGCATCCAACAGGGTAGACTCCATATGGGTGATTGTGGACAGACTGACGAAATCTGCTCATTTCATCCCTGTTAGGAGCAACTACTCTGTGGATAAGTTAGCACAGGTTTATTTGGAGGAGATCGTAAGGTTGCATGGAGTCCCAGTGTCTATAGTTTCAGATAGAGGACCTCAGTTCACCTCTAGATTTTGGTGGAGTCTGCAAAGTGCTATGGGTACAAGGTTGGATTTTAGCACTGCTTTCCACCCACAGACTGATGGACAGTCAGAGAGGACCATCCAGACCATAGAGGATATGCTCAGAACGTGTGTGTTAGACTTTGGCGGTTCTTGGAGGCAGCATCTACCTTTGGTGGAGTTTGCTTACAATAACAGTCATCATGCTAGCATCGGGATGGCCCCTTATGAAGCTTTGTATGGGCGGAAGTGCAAATCACCTGTTTGCTGGGAAGAAGTAGGAGAGGCGGCTCTTGCAGGGCCGGAGTTAGTTGAGATTACCAGCAGAGTGGTGCCTATGATCAGAGAGAGGATTAAGACCGCTCAGAGCAGACAGAAAAGCTATGCAGATGTCCGCAGAAAGCAGATAGAGTTTCAGGAAGGTGATATGGTATTGCTAAAGGTGTCTCCAATGAAAGGAGTGGTTCGGTTTGGGAAGAAAGGTAAGCTAGCCCCACGGTACATTGGACCTTTTGAGATCTTGCAGAAGATCGGGAATGTGTCGTACAAGCTGGATTTACCTGCTTCTATGGAGAGAATTCACCCGGTTTTCCATGTTTCTATGCTCTAGAAGTTTGTGTTAGATTCGAGTAAGGTTCTTAGTGAGCCTGAGGTGGAGATCCTTGGCGATCTCACCTATATAGAGCAGCCAGTACGGATCCTAGACACTCAGGTCAGAAAGCTGAGGAACAAGGAAATTCCAATGGTGAAAGTCCTATGGAACCACAACAATCTAGAAGAGTGCACCTGGGAGACACGGGAATCTATGCTCCAGCAATATCCATATCTGTTTTAAGGTTAGTTTCCTTCTTTTTCTGTGTTTCATTGTTTGTGGAACATTCGAGGACGAATGTTCTTAAGGGGGGGAGAATGTAATACCCGGCTAGAGTCCAGCATCGGAATTCTACTTTCCGGTGGAATCTCGGATGTCAAAATCCGCTAGAAGGGTACGCTTTATGTTTTTGTAAAGGAATTTAGTATGTTTTAAATGAGTTTTTGAAAGAAAAGAGCCAAGGGAGAAATGCAAGGTTCGGCCGCCGAACATGCATGAGTTTTGGTTTCACGTTTGGCCGCCGAAGGTGGTCTGGCCAGCCACCTATAAAAGGCCCTAGGTTGGTGAAATGGATAAGTTTCTTCCATTTTCACAGACCTAGGTGAGATTATGAGCTTCCTTGGGTGATTTTTATATTTGCTTTAAATCTTTCAAAGTTTTGATGCATGTTTAGGGTAAGTTGAGCTTTTGGTTGATTTTTGGTCAAAGCATGTATTTGTGTTGTGTTGTGTTGTTTGTTGGGGTTTTCAAGTAGTTTTGGACCCCTTTGTGCTTATACTTGAGTATATGCAGGTTGTGGAATGTTGGTTGCATGTTTGAGTAAAGGTTGGGTGAGTTTTGCATGAAGCAGAACAAGTTTCTGCCTAACTGGAAAATCCAGTTTCGGCCGCCGAAAGAGGGTTCGGCCGCCGAACATGCTAAGGAGGTGGTTTCGGCTGCCTAAGCTTGCCCCCGAAGGTTTGGACTTTCGGCTCTGGAGCGGGGTTTTGGCCGCCGAAGGTTAGAGACTTTCGTCTCTGGAGTGCCTTTCAGCCCCCGAACCTTACCCCCGAAAGGGTTCGGCTGCCGAAAGTAAAGTTCGGCCGCCGAAGGTGCTTGAGTTTCGTCTCTGGAAGGGACTTTCGGCCACCGAACCTGCCGCCGAAAGTGTCCTGTCCAGCCTTCTTTTGTATGTTTTATGTGATTGTTGTAGGATGGTTGAAGGGGGTTTTGGGGAGTTTTATAGAATAGTTCTTGAGTTAGTTTGGTCCCTCATTTGAGTCCACCTGTGTAGGAACGGACCAGAGGAACCGCAGAGAGCAGCAGTGAGCACTGCTTCAGAGTATTCAGAATCAGTACAGAGTCAGCCAGAGGTGAGTAGACCTAAACTTAATCTTTTATTGCACGAAATCATATGCCTAAAGCATGTTCATGCATCATGATGATATGTAATAGGTTGATTTCACTAGTATCACGAATATGACGCATTGCATAAGATGTTGAGGATGTGGATGGACCAAGGCGACCCCAATAGCCCTAGAGATGTTGTAAGACCTGGCTGGCCCAGGCATACTGCTGTTGTAAGACCTGGCCGGGCCAGGCATACTGTTGTTGTAAGACCTGGCTGGGCCAGGCATACTGATGTTGTAACGACCCGAAAATCCGGACCGCTACCGGCGCTAGGATCCAGATCGGCATAAGGCCGCCGGGACCCGTAGCAAGCCTGCTATGCATCCTGTACAGCTGGTATAATCCCAAACATGATCAAACATATCCATAAAACATTTAAAACTTTACCTTTAACCAGTTTGACCTGTGTATGCACTATGACTGAACTCATAGAACCCCTAGGGTCAGCATACCCTATGTCAAACTCGGTCCATCACATGTAACAACATAAAATAAAACTCATGTACAAAGGGATTATCCAACTCGGGCCAAGCACAAAACTATAACTCTGAACATATATCATAATGTTATATTACAACACAACTCTTTTACATCCTTACATAACTTTACATTACATCATGTCCACTACTATTCTATTACATAAACATGACCATGGACGTAACCTGCTGCTCTCCTGACTATCTCTGACCCTGCAAACCTGGGGTTAGGGGAGAGGGGTGAGCTAAAAAGCCCAGTGAGCAGAAACCATAAAGAAAACAGTTCATTTTAACGTATGCTATCATGAAATGCGTCACATCACAAATATATCACCTCAAGGATGAATCTGTCACCAATAGCCCTCTACATATCAATCTCGTACCATAACAAGTCAACAATACTCTATGCCAGGGGCGATACGGCCACGCCTGGACTTCACATACTCTATGCCAGGGGCGATACGGCCACACCTGGACTTCTCATGCTCTATGCCAGGGGCGATACGGCCACACCTGGACTTCTCATCTCATATCATATCGTACATGCCATATCATATCATTCCACATCATGTCATAACATACTGAGGGCTAGAGGATCATCCAGTATCCATCCACATCATTATCATCGTATTATGCAATGCATCATATTCGTGAATTCTAGTGCAAACAACTTATTGCATAACATGGTATTCATGATGCATGAACATGCTTGAACATGCTGAAAACATTTGATTTAAAACATACGGGTTAGTTCCACTCACCTCTGGCTACCTCTGGACTAACTCTGAAGCAGCTAACACTGCTAAACACCTCGGTTCCTCGGGTCCGATCCTACACAGGTGGACTCCAGTGAGGTGTCAAACATACTCTAAACAACTCATAAACAACTACCCAAAAACCCCCTAAAACATCACTGAAACATGCATAGAAAACACTCATGAAAAGGCTGGACAGGGCACTTTCGGCGGCACCTTCGGCGGCCGAAGGTCCCTTCCAGAGACGAAAGTCAGGCAGGTTCGGCGGCACCTTCGGCGGCCGAACTCTCTCTCCAGAGACGAAAGTCAGGCACTTTCGGCGGCCGAACATTACCTTCGGCGGCCGAAAGTCTGCTTTCAAGCCAAAACCCAACTTTCAGGGGCAAGGTTAGGCGGCCAATCCCTGCATCCTCAGGCAGGTTCGGCGGCCGAAACCACCTTCGGCGGCCGAACCTGAGTTCATCCAGAACTCAGCCTTTTTGCATTTCAAGCCTCCCAAACCTTCCATACACCCCAAAACAAGCACCCAACTTCTCAAACACATGCATACATCCCTTAACCATGCACAAAGGAGCTCAATCAAGCTTAAACTCCCAAAAACAACATCTAAAGCATACATAGATAGTTTATGACCCACATAGGCCAAAACCATCAAAACAAACCAAACCTCACATACTCTCTCCCAATCATGCATACTCTCTCCCATATGCTCAAGGGGCTTGAAAACTAACTTAAACCCCAACACAAACATCACAAGAACATACATTATCATACATTGGGCATAAAACCCACATAAACCCTAACATGCATATCTACCCATACTCAACCATCAAAACCTCTTAAAACTCACTTAAAACTTCATGAAACGTAAAAGAAAGCATAGATCTACACTTACCTCTTGAAGATCGAGGGTTTGTGTGAGCTCTAACTTGGAGATGGGAGGAAACTACTCCTTGGGTCTCCAAGCTCCCAAAACTTTGATCTAAGCTTGAAAACTCTTCAAAACAACCATGGAACTCATAAAAATATGAAGGAGATGAAGAGAAAACATGAAAATGACCAAAGGAGGACATGAACACACCTGAGCTCAAGAATGGAGAGAAATCTCGCCCATTTTCGGTCTGAGGGGCTTTTATAGGTGGCCAGCCAAACCTCCTTCGGCGGCCTAACGTGCATGCAAAACACCCCCATGTTCGGCGGCCGAACTTGAGGTTCGGCGGCCGAACCTGGTTTGTTCACACATAGCTTTCGGAGGCCAAAAGCGCTCCCAAAACCAACTCATGTTCGACGGCCGAACTTCACTTTCGGCGGCCGAACCTGGCAAAAACCTCCTTGGTCTTTTCTTTTCAAAACTCACTTCTTTTTCATTTAAAACCATGAAATCAATAAGAATCATTTTAGAAATCACATTTTACCCCTCTAGAAGACTCTGGCATCATCAAAATTCCATATTCCGACGGAGATTCCGCCGGAAGGTAGGGATTCCGATGCCGGAATCTAGCCGGGTATCACATTCTTCCCCCCTTTAAGAACATTCGTCCTCGAATGTTCAAACAAACAAACAGGCAACTCAAAGCGTAGCATCTAACATACATAAGCAAGCAAGCAACAAGCAAGCAAAACCTAAAAACCTCTCTCCTAAAAGAGAGACACGGTCATTGTTGGAGTATAAACTCTCGGTCTCCCTGGTGAACTTTTCATCTTTAGGTGATTCTAAGGGCTTTCACCATCGGGTTTTCCTTGTTTCCACACTTTCTGACTTGTGTGTCTGCAGTCCGTACTAGCTGCTCAACATAGGTGAGATCCTCTATGATCTCCACCTCTGGTTCCTTTAAGAACCTCACTCGGACCCGACACGAACTCATATATTGTGGAAACATGGAAAAACGAATGGATCTCTTCCATAGAAGTGGGTAAATCTAACTCGTAGGATACATTCCCAAATCCCTTGCAGGATTTCAAAGAGTCCAATGTATCTGCGAGCTAATTTACCTTTCTGCCCATAACAAATCACCCTCTCTTTAGGAGACACCTCCAGCAAACCTCAACTTCCTCGAGAACCTCAACACGCTTCCGCCGTGCACTCTGACAAAAACTCTTCTTCTCTTCTGAAACTCTTCATGCCTCTTGGGGATGACTCCATACTCTCCTGCTGACTCACAGCAGTTTTGATTCTTCTCATCTTCTGACTATGCAGCTCTTACTCCTTTTCTCTGCCTCTGATTCTCCTCTCTTGACTCAAGATGTATTGCAAGCTCTTTCGATCTGTAAGGATCTGTCCTCATACCTTATACAGGTACCGCCTCCACATCTTGAGCGCAAGTATTACCATTGCCATCTCTGGATCGTGTGTAAGATGATTCAACTCATGCTTCTTCGGCTACCTAGAAGCATAAGCAAGCATTCTACCACTTTACATTAACACACAACCTAGTCCCACACGGGACGCATCATAGGACACTGTGAAATCTCCATCAATGGCGGACAGAGCCACCACTGGTGCTGACATGAATATTTCCTTTGGCTTTTCAAAGCCCTCTTCACTCTAAGTAGACCACACACCCTCTGGTTCTTCTTGATCCATCTGGCCATAGGAGCGGCAACTCTAGAGAAGTTCTAGATGAACCTCCATTAGGTAACCTGCCCAACCCAAAAAGCTCTTGATCTTAGTCATTACCATGGGCCTGGGCTAGTCGGCTACAACTTCAACTTTCTCAGGCCTACTTCACTTTCTTTTTCTCCGACACACATGACCCAAGAAGGATATGCTCCTCGACCAGAACTCACATTGGAGAACTAGGCATCCAAGCCATGTTCCCTCAAGATCTGCAATCCTGATTTCAGATAATGGGCATACTCTTCCGCGTTTCTGGGACTCACCGAGGTACCGTCAATGAAGAAAATAACGGAGTGATCCAGAAACCGACTAAAACTCTGCTTATGAGGTCCATGAATGATGTAGGGGCGTTCATTAACCCGAATGACATTCCTAGGAACTCATAGTGCCCATATCTGGTTGTAAACACTGCTCTCTGTACATCTTCTTCCTTGATCTTAACTGATGGTACCTAGACTTCAGATCTATCTTGGAAAGGCAACTAGCTCCTGCTAGCTGGCTTAAAATAGACCGTCGATCCAAGGTAACAAATACTTATTCTGGGTAGTGACTTTGTCCAACGACTAGTGGTCGCCACGAAGTCCTAGGGATCCATCCTTCATTCTCATAACAACACTGGAACACCCCAAGGTGAAGTACTCAGTCAGATGGGAACCCTTAACTACCAACTCTTACAACTGATCCTTATAACTCTTCTAACTCTGTTGATACCATCCTGTGGGGAGGGATAGAGATTGGTCCAATTCCATGCATTACTTCTATTTTAAACTCTATCTCCCTGACAGGTGGTAGTCCTGGAAACTCATCTGGGGAAACATCTAAAACTCTCTAACAATGGGCACTGAGGCGGGCTCCCTGACCTGACTGCTATACTCTCTCTGAAGAGCTAGAACCCCTGACAACTTTTCCTGAACAACCTACGAGCCTATAGGGTTGATACTGAACCTCTAGGTATCCCTATTCTGTCCCCTCTAAGGACTACCTCTGATCCATCCTTACCTCGGAACCTGACTACCTTGTCTCTGCAGACTAGGTAGTACCACTAGTAGAAGAACCAATCCAACCCTAGAATGACATCAAACAGTCAAATCTAGAACCACTAGGTCAGCTGGAAGGCATCTACTCACAACACATACTCTGACTATACCGGCAGACTGACTCTGCCACAGATGGATCACACTTGGGTGCACTGACCCCAAGGGAATACTCTAACCCATAAGCTATCAACCCAACCTCACAAGGGCTCATAAGCAAACAAAGAAAAGAGAAACATCAGGGTTCATAAAACAGACACATCAGAACATACCGGAGTGAGATTACCTGATCCCATCGGGTTCGATGTGTTAGCCTCCTGCTGGGTCATGGCGAAGATCTGTGCTGGAGCTGATGGACCTTCCCCACGGGAACCTGCTGAAGAAGGGGCTGTCCCCCTGTCTCCGCCTCTACCACTACCCTGAAACATGGCTGGAGCTGATGGCTGTGCCATACTGCCTGGAGTTGTCTGATGGGACGGTGTCATAAAAGCTGCCTTAGGACACTCCCGAGCTATGTGTCCCTCCTGGCCGCATCTGTAACATGCTGTAGTCCCAAACCGACAGACTCCCTTGTGCGGCCTACCGTACCTCGTACACTCTGCAACTTCTGTGCCTAAGCTCGAGCCACCTCCTAATCCCAGACCAGACTTTATCCGATTCCAGAACTTGTTCTTCTTTGGTCTTCTGAGACCTCTGTCTCCCTTCTTACTTTTTGTGACAGCCTCGCTCAGAGGGGAGAGATTAACATCACTTGTCCTCGGGAGTTTGGAACCCGAAGACTGTGCCACGTACTGTTTAACTGTTCCTTGAATGATGGCACTAGCCTCCATTCTCCGTGCCATATCTACTATAGCATGGAAGCTCTCCCTTTCTGCTGATTGAATCAACGAGGAATACCTGGAGTGAAGCTTCATAACATATCTCCTAGACTTCTTCAGGTCTGTGTCAAGACCTTGTCCTGCAAACGGCAACAGCTCCAGGAACCTGTCTGTAAACTCATCTATACTCATCTCTTCTGTCTGCCTTAGCTGCTCAAACTCAATCATTTTCAGTTCTCTGGAACTATCTGGAAAAGCCCATCCTGCAAACTCATTGGCAAACTGCTCCCAGGATAAGCTCTCCAACCTTGGGTCCACATAGTTTTTGAACCATTCCCTTGCCTTCTTGCATTTCAATGTGAACCCTGCCATCTGAATGGCTCTACTGTCACTTGCTCCTAGCTCATCTGTTATCATCTTTACCGTTCTGAGGTACTCAAAGGGGTCATCGCCTGTTTCGAACTTGGGGGCATCCAACTTGAGGTAATCTGTCATCTTTACTTTACCCCCCAACTGATGAACCAGGTTTGGGTATCCGGACATCAGGGACTATTGGTTCTGCTGGTGGAGGAGGAGGTGCAGCATCCCCTGGGTTAGGGTTTGCTAGACCTGGGAAAAAGGGTGAGGATGGAAACATGGGGTACTGTGGGAAAAAGGGAGGATAGGGCATAAAGGTGGGATATGGGTTATGGCTAAAGAAATCCGATGTACCTCCCATCGGATACCCTGGCCCTTGCGGGTAGGGTGGATACTGTGGTGGAACAAAGTCTGAGGCCTGAGTGCCTCCTTGGGACTCTCCCATATCCTCTACTGACATACTCATGCCCAAACTACTATCTCTTCTCAGGTTATCCTCCTCTGTTTCCATCACATCCGCTGACATACCTTCATGAACTGATCTCCTCCGACCTGCATCAAAAGACCTTCTAGGGTCCCTTGATGTACCTTCCCTGACCGTCCTACAAGATCTTGCCCTCTGCAGAGCAGGGGAATGGGCATCCATGCCCTCATTCTCTGGCGGAGCTCCAGTCAATCTCGCAGATCGACGAGTTCCTCTCATCTTGACTTCTGAAAGCATAACATAGCACATAAACATTAGCATTATATGGTTCATGTGGAAACACATGAACCTACCTCACATACAAGGCATACATAGCATATCATACATAACATACATATCATAGCATTAATGCACATGCTCATTATCATGGCATTTCACATCATTATACAAGACAAGACTCCATATCCTATCCTAGTGGACATGATCTTCCTATTGTGCTTGCCTTACTATAACCTCTATGAGCCCGACACACTATAGGTCCGACCATGTGAACCTAGGGCTCTGATACCATTCTGTAACGACCCGAAAATCCGGACCGCTACCGGCGCTAGGATCTAGATCGGCATAAGGCCGCCGGGACCCGTAGCAAGCCTGCTATGCATCCTGTACAGCTGGTATAATCCCAAACATGATCAAACATATCCATAAAACATTTAAAACTTTACCTTTAACCAGTTTGACCTGTGTATGCACTATGACTGAACTCATAGAACCCCTAGGGTCAGCATACCCTATGTCAAACTCGGTCCATCACATGTAACAACATAAAATAAAACTCATGTACAAAGGGATTATCCAACTCGGGCCAAGCACAAAACTATAACTCTGAACATATATCATAATGTTATATTACAACACAACTCTTTTACATCCTTACATAACTTTACATTACATCATGTCCACTACTATTCTATTACATAAACATGACCATGGACGTAACCTGCTGATCTCCTGACTATCTCTGACCCTGCAAACCTGGGGTTAGGGGAGAGGGGTGAGCTAAAAAGCCCAGTGAGCAGAAACCATAAAGAAAACAGTTCATTTTAACGTATGCTATCATGAAATGCGTCACATCACAAATATATCACCTCAAGGATGAATCTGTCACCAATAGCCCTCTACATATCAATCTCGTACCATAACAAGTCAACAATACTCTATGCCAGGGGCGATACGGTCACGCCTGGACTTCACATACTCTATGCCAGGGGCGATACGGCCACACCTGGACTTCTCATGCTCTATGCCAGGGGCGATACGGCCACACCTGGACTTCTCATCTCATATCATATCGTACATGCCATATCATATCATTCCACATCATGTCATAACATACTGAGGGCTAGAGGATCATCCAGTATCCATCCACATCATTATCATCGTATTATGCAATGCATCATATTCGTGAATTCTAGTGCAAACAACCTATTGCATAACATGGTATTCATGATGCATGAACATGCTTGAACATGCTGAAAATATTTGATTTAAAACATACGGGTTAGTTCCACTCACCTCTGGCTAGCTCTGGACTAACTCTGAAGTAGCTAACACTGCTAAACACCTCGGTTCCTCGGGTCCGATCCTACACAGGTGGACTCCAGTGAGGTGTCAAACATACTCTAAACAACTCATAAACAACTACCCAAAAACCCCCTAAAACATCACTGAAACATGCATAGAAAACACTCATGAAAAGGCTGGACAGGGCACTTTCGGCGGCACCTTCGGCGGCCGAAGGTCCCTTCCAGAGACGAAAGTCAGGCAGGTTCGGCGGCACCTTCGGCGGCCGAACTCTCTCTCCAGAGACGAAAGTCAGGCACTTTCGGCGGCCGAACATTACCTTCGGCGGCCGAAAGTCTGCTTTCAAGCCAAAACCCAACTTTCGGGGGCAAGGTTAGGCGGCCAATCCCTGCATCCTCAGGCAGGTTCGGCGGCCGAAACCACCTTCGGCGGCCGAACCTGAGTTCATCCAGAACTCAGCCTTTGTGCATTTCAAGCCTCCCAAACCTTCCATACACCCCAAAACAAGCACCCAACTTCTCAAACACATGCATACATCCCTTAACCATGCACAAAGGAGCTCAATCAAGCTTAAACTCCCAAAAACAACATCTAAAGCATACATAGATAGTTTATGACCCACATAGGCCAAAACCATCAAAACAAACCAAACCTCACATACTCTCTCCCAATCATGCATACTCTCTCCCATATGCTCAAGGGGCTTGAAAACTAACTTAAACCCCAACACAAACATCACAAGAACATACATTATCATACATTGGGCATAAAACCCACATAAACCCTAACATGCATATCTACCCATACTCAACCATCAAAACCTCTTAAAACTCACTTAAAACTTCATGAAACATAAAAGAAAGCATAGATCTACACTTACCTCTTGAAGATCGAGGGTTTGTGTGAGCTCTAACTTGGAGATGGGAGGAAACTACTCCTTGGGTCTCCAAGCTCCCAAAACTTTGATCTAAGCTTGAAAACTCTTTAAAACAACCATGGAACTCATAAAAATATGAAGGAGATGAAGAGAAAACATGAAAATGACCAAAAGAGGACATGAACACACCTGAGCTCGAGAATGGGGAGAAATCTCGCCCATTTTCGGTCTGAGGGGCTTTTATAGGTGGCCAACCAAACCTCCTTCGGCGGCCTAACATGCATGCAAAACACCCGCATGTTCGGCGGCCGAACCTGGTTTGTTCACACATAGCTTTCGGAGGCCAAAAGCGCTCCCAAAACCAACTCATGTTCGGCGGCCGAACTTCACTTTCGGCGGCCGAACCTGGCAAAAACCTCCTTGGTCTTTTCTTTTCAAAACTCACTTCTTTTTCATTTAAAACCATGAAATCAGTAAGAATCATTTTAGAAATCACATTTTACCCCTCTAGAAGACTCTGGCATCATCAAAATTCCATATTCCGATGGAGATTCCGCCGGAAGGTAGGGATTCCGATGCCGGAATCTAGCCGGGTATTACAGATGTTGTAAGACCTGGCCGGGCCAGGCATACTGACACTTGAGGGAGTTTTGGTGGTCATGTCCATCCGTGATGTGAAATGGTTGTGCTGTGACGCATTTCATGAGAGCATGTAATGAATGAACCGTTTTCAATGTTTCTACTCACTGGGCTTTATAGCTCACCCCTCTCCCCTAACCTAGTTTTGCAGGTTCAGTGTACAGGGGAAATCTAGCAGGGTACAAGAAGAGAGAGAGTAAGAGATATGTACTAGCATAGTGTGGACATGTAATGATGTAAGGAGATGTAATGGATCTGTATAGAGTTTGTATCTAGTATTGTGCTTGACCCATATGTAATGAAAATCCCTTTTTGTATACATGGTCTATTATGTATATGGCTAGTTGATGAGTATGGATGACCAGGTTTGACATATACTGTGTGGACTCAGCTAGGGCTTTAATGAGTGCTCTGGCAAGGGGGTCTGTGTACAGAGTTAGTGCATGCACAGGTTGAACTATGGGACAGGGTTGAGTTTTCAATGTTTACAGGTTATATTGATCATGTATGGGGTTTTACAGGTACACAGAGAGTATAGCAGGCTTGCTACGGGTCCCGGCAACCTTAAGTCGATCTGGATCCTAGCGCCGGTAGCGGTCCGATTTCGGATCGTTACACCTATGATCACTTATCTCCTTTGTTTAAATGTTTAATTTCCTCTCTAGATTTTATTTTTATGCCTAAAACAGTCAAAGAGGCATTGTCTTATTCTAGTTGGCATGATGCTATGCTTAAGGTGAAAAGAGCTTTGGATGATAATCATACATGAGATTTAGTCGCTTTACCTCCAAGAAAGAAAACTGTAGAATGCAAATGGATTTTTGCAATCAAAGTCAATCCAGATGGTTCTATGGCTTGACTCAAGGCTAGACTTGCAGCTAAAAGGATATGTATAGACTTATAGAGTGGACTATTCAAAAACTTTTTCCTCTATGACCAAAATGACTTCTATTCATTTATTCATATCCATTGCTACTTCTCAACATTGGCCTTTACATTAGTTGGATATTAAGAATACTTTTCTTTATAGTGATCTCTAAGAAGAAGTATATATGGAGCAACCATCTGGTTTTGTTGCTCATGGGAAGAATGGAAAAGTTTATTCTTTGAAGAAATCTCTATATGGTTTATAACATATTTCTTGTGCTTGGTTTGGTAAGTTCAGTGAAGTAATTTAGGAGTTTGGATTGAATAAGTGCAAAATTGATCACTCAATCTTCTACAAACAATTAGAAGCTGGAATTATTCTTCTTAAGGTGTACATTGATGACATTGTCACTATAGGAAATAATCGAGGGATATCTTCTCTCAAGTCGTTTTTGCATAGCAAGTTTCATATAAAATACTTGGGCCAACTTAAATACCTCTTGAGACTAGAAGTTTTAAGAAGTAAGAAGGAAATTTTTCTATCTCAGAGAAAGTGTGTTCTTGACTTGCTTGCAGAAACCGAAAAGTTAGAAGCAAAGCCCTATACCATGCCCATGGTTCTCAATGTACATCTTACAAAAGATGATGATGATCCTTTAATAATCTAGAGAAATACAGGAAGCTAGTTGGAAAAGTGAACTATCTCACAATAATAACTCGACTAGACATTGCTTTTTACAGTAAGTGTTGTAAGTCAGTTTCTGTCTGCACTAACAGTCTGTTACAGGTTATATAGGAAGTAAATATGTTAATATAGGAAATAAATATTGATAGATGGGTTAGTTACTTAATCTCAGGGATTGTATAATCATAGACTTAATTTTTCTTCCTGTTTAGATATTGTCTCTCATGTATAAATATATTGTAATCTCTATTGTGAAATATAACAAAATATTATATTTCTACATGGTATCAGAGCCATTCTCATAGAGATTTATTTTTTTCTCTCTCTTCTCAAGCTTTAAAATTTTTGGAGACTTAGGGCTCCTGTTTTTTTTGTGTTACCCATCTGCGGTAATATTTATCTCTCATCATTCACCTAGAGAGGACGCTGAAATTGTCTTGCAACCCGCTTGTCAGATCTGTGGTTCGTTTGCCGTTTAGGTGTTGGGTTATCTTTCTTTAATTTGTTTGAAGGTAAATGAGTATAGAGTGTTGGTTGAAATGGTTTTTAAAAGTAAGACCCATATTATTAAAATTATCCCAATGTCTTTAATAGCCGCTGAGATGGGTAAAATGTGTCTTATTTCCTCTTTATATACATGGGTCATTGATTCTGGTGCCACAGATCACATGACAGGTAATCCTCATATTTTTACTAGCTTTCGATCTCATAAAGCACATTCTCCTGTTATTATAGCTGATGGGTCAACTTATAATATTGAGAGTTCTATGACTGTTAAACCTACTTCTTCTATTACCCTATCATCTGTGCTAAGTTTATCTAATCTTGCCTTTAATTTAATCTTTGTGAGTAAACTTATCAAAGACCTAAATTGTTGTGTTTTCTTTTTTCCTGATCATTGTCTCATTCAGGATCTTGTGACGAAGCAGATTATTGGTAAAGGACATGTATCTGGGGGTCTCTACATTTTAGATGCATGGGTGCCTCAGCTTGTTGTTTGCTCTAGTATCGTATCTCCATTTGAAGCACATTGTCGGTTGGGACACTCTTCTTTACTGGTTTTAAAGAAGTTATGCCCATAATTTCATGAGGTATCTTCACTGGAATGTGAGTAATGTCATTTTGCAAAATATCATCGAATCTCTTTAAGTCCTAGAGTCAATAAACGAGCTGAGTCTGCTTTTGAATTAGTTCATTCAGATGTTTGGGGCCCATGTCCGGTTGGATCTAAGACTGGATTCAGATATTTTATCACTTTTATGGATGATTACTCTAGAATGACTTGGATTTATTTTATAAAGCATCGTTCATAAGTGTTTTCTCATTTTTCTACCTTTTGTGCTGAAATCAAGACTCAATTTAATGTTTTTGTGAAAATTTTGCGAAGCGACAATTTTAAAGAATATATGTCAGAATCATTCCAGGCTTATATGACTCAACATGGTATTCTTCACCAGTGTGTTACCTTTACTTAGGGAGTTCTTTCTCTTGAATTGAATCTTTAAATCTGCTGTGGTCAATAGGAAAGGAAAATAAAAATACATGCAATAAAAAGTTAGTGTAACTCTTTATGAGTTGATTTGCCCAAATTGTTATGAAAAGGAAAAAGAAAAAGAAAAACTCAGTAAATCAAAAAGCACAAAACACAACCTGTTTCGATGGTCTAAGACTATGAACAGAGCTAGTAGCCACTTGGACAAGTAACCAACTGAGTAACCGGGGGTGGGTATCACCAATATCTACCTTCGCGTAAAAAGGTTGGTAACTTTTTCAGGCAAGAATAAAAAGTGCTGCTGAATAAAAAAGCTTAAAAGGGGGCAAGTCACTCTTAGGAGTTGCTTTAAACCTAATATAAAAGAATAAGCATGATCAAATAAAAAACTTTCCCTTGGCCATGGTAGGTGATGGGAAACAAGGAAAGAGGGGACAACCTTAGTACATATATCCTACACTGTGGTGTTTCAACTTAGGAATCTAGGGGGGGCTGATTAAGTGGTACTTAGGCTCAAAAGAAAAAGAAGCTTGATTGACTAAGTTATTTGTTGCTTGAGGACAAGCAAAAAGCTAGGTGTGGGGGTATTTGATCAAACATAATTTAGCCACATCTTTATTATCTTTATCACTGCTTAATTACACATTTTCCAGCTTAATTTATAGTTTTTGTCATGTTTTTACAGAAAAGGAAGAAAATAGAAAGTTGGAGAAAAAGTGCAGAAAAAGCTTTGGGTTAAAGTGATTTGGCCAAATCACTGCCCAAATCAAGCTGAAGCAGAAAACTGGGATTGACTTGCGCAAGCGATTGGGGCAAGTGATTTGGGCAAATCAACTGCCCAAATCAAACTGAAGCAGAGGCGGACAGCAGCGCGGGAAAGAGGCAAAATTCAAAATCCAAAAGCATTGAAGTCCTATCCTACTTCAAAAACTTCAAGATCAATCCTAGGACATCTCCAAGAGTCACTCCAAGAAAGACTTTCTCAAGAAGAAGAATTTATCCATAATTAAATACAAAAGCAAAGAAGGAGTACAAGACCACAAAAAGACCAATTCAAATTAGGATTTCAAGTCCTAATTGGATTAGGACTCTTCACCTATAAAAGGAGGTAGCCTTAAACCAGCAAGAAATCATCTCTTCACCATCAGTTCCTCTGCAGAATCTCTTCGGAATCACTGCAAAAATTCAGCGGCCACTCTCCATCTTCCTTTCTTCTCTTCTTTTTGTGTTTTTGTCCACCATGAATGGCTAAACACTTCTCTTTTCTAGTTGAAGTTGGAATTTCATATTTATGATGAATTGGGAGATTTAAAACTCCAGTCGACTATAGGCTACTGTGTATTTGTTGGAGGAAACCTAGTGTCTTGAAAAAGTAAGAAGCAAAATGTGGTATCCAGATCTAGTGCCGAGTCAGAATATAGGGCCATGGCTCAATCGACTTGTGAGATTTTGTGGATAAATCATCTACTGAAGGAAGTTGGTATGGATGTTGCATCACCCGCGAAACTTTAGTGTGATAATCAGGCTGCTTTTCACATTGCTTCCAATCCAGTATACCATGAACAGACTAAGTATATTGAAGTTGACTGTCATTTCATCCGTGAGAAGATTCAAGAAAATTTAATCTCCACAAGTTATGTGAAGACATGAGAGCAATTTGGTGATCTATTCACCAAAGCTTTAAATGGGCCTCGAATAGAATATTTTTCTAACAAGTTGGGCATGATAAATATCTATGATCCAACTTGAGGGGGAGTGTTACAGGTTATATAGAAAGTAAATATGTTAATATAGAAAATAAATATTGATAGATGGGTTAGTTACTTAATCTCAAGGATTGTATAATCATAGACTTAATTTTTCTTTCCTGTTTAGATACCGTTTCTCATGTATAAATAGGTTGTAATATCTATTGTGAAATATAACAAAATATTATATTTCTACACAATCAAGCATTAGATAACTATAGAATAAATTTTATATTATTTGAAGGGGACTCCTGGACTAGGTATACTGTATAGTAATTATGGACATATGTATATTAAGTGTTTCTTAGATGCAGATTCAGTTGGATCCAAAAGTGATAAAAGTTCCATTACATGTTATTGTGTCTTTGTGGGAGGAAATCTAGTATCTTAGAAAATTAAGAAACAAAATGGTATATCTAGATCCAGTAGAATCTGAATACAGAGCTATAGCTCAATCCACCCATAAAATGTTGTGGATAAACCATTTATTAATAGAGGTTGGTTTGGATGTCTCATTTCCAGCAAAACTATGGTGTGATAATCAAGCTACCCTTCATATTGCTTCCAATCCTATGTATCCTGAGCGAACCAAATACATCAAGATAGACTGCTATTTTATTCGAGAAAAACTTCAAGAGAATGTTATTTCTACCACATATGTGAAGGCAGAACGCAATTAGGTGAGTTATTCATGAAAGCTTTAAATAGACCTCGAGTGGAGTATTTTTATAATAAGTTAGGCATGATTAATATCTATGCTCTAACTTGAGGGAGAGTATTAGAGTATGTACAATTAGCCAATTGATTCTTACTGTATATAGATAACTATAAATCATAGGACACAATCATAGGAAATATCATAGGACATAATTATAGAAATTATTTTTTTTCCATATTTACTCTGTGTATAAACACGTGCTTTCTTAGTGAATGAAACATATAGAAAACCTCTTCAATTCTTTTGTGTTTTATAATATATAATTTTAACACCTAAACTTGTGTAAAAACAGTCAACAACTATTGGAAGAGATGAGTTTTTTACACACACCCTGATGTAGAATCACTTAATGAGATATTAAATTTTCATTTGTCCATATTAAAATAAATTCAAGTCAGATTTATTGATTTTTTAAAAATAAATTCCCAACTAGCCTAACATTCAATTGCCACTATATATTACCTATCCCTAAATTCAACTAACTATTTTCTTCATCAAGAAATTGAAGATCAATATTGTAAAGTGTAATTGCTTGACTATGCAACACAGTTGCTGTAATCAAAGAAGCAAAATACTTTAAGGTTATTAACCACGTAATGTAGTGTTATTTGCTTACAAACACAAAAGCATTTGTGAGGTTATTTGCGTATTTTATACATGAAGTTAGAAGGATTTTATTATCTTTCATTTTTTTTGTGTTTGTGTTTCCGATAAAAATTGCATTGTTCTATTTGTTTATTGATTTGCTTTTCTTTTTTACTACAGAAGGAGTGAGCATATGATAAGAATGAAGCGGCATCATGATGGCAAAAATTTATAAATGGGATAAAGTTTCAATAATTCTACGGATTGACCCTGATAAGACATCTCTTTTGGAGCTAGTTGACAATGTAAATAGGTTGGGATATAGAGCAATTGAAAGGATATACCACAAAAAGATTGGTTATAAGAATGAAGATTTTAGGAAGGCATGGTTAGATGTTGTTCTATTAGAGATCACAGATGGTCTTTATATGTGGTGTTATCATAGATATTTTTATTTGCCATTGCATTGATACTCCTATTCTTGCTTATGTGAATGTACCAATTATTGAATTAGTGATGTATCAATTATTGATGCAAACAAAGTTAGTGAAAATGATTTAGGAGATAACTAATGCTTTATTAATAGCAAAGAGACTTCTAATAGACAACTAATAGTCACAACATTTTATGTTTATTTCAAATCATTAAAGACTGGTATGCTAGAGGATGTAGAAAAGTAATTGGTCTTGATGGTGGTTTTTTTAAAGGAGTTTGTAAAAAGCAATTGTTAGCTATTGTACCAAAAGATAGAAACAATCAAATGTTTTTAGTAGTTTGCGTAGCAGTGAAACTAGAAGACAAAGTCACTTCTAGGTTTAAGTTAATTATTACTATCTCTGAAGAGTTTGGGGTGTAGGTAATGGAAAGGATCCAAAAAATGATAGAATTTACAAATAGTTAGATTTGTGATATATCCCCAGTGGCTATGGAAAAGTTAGAAAAACAAATGAAGTTCAATTAATGAACAATATAATAAAGTAGAATGATGAATTTGGTTTTGATGTTGAAGAAGAAGAACATGGGCATACTGTTGACCTTAAGTTACAAACATGCACTCGCAGAGCTTGCAAATTGGAGTGTATCCCTTATGCACATGCCATATGTGCAATGTACCATAGAAAATTGAATCCTAAGGATTACATTAGCTCATGTTACTCTAAGAAAACTTTTATGAAAGCTTATGGCAATGTTATGCAACCTGTTAGAGGCATGAAGTTATGAGCATAATCAAATCACCCTTGTTTACAAACTACTTGAAGTAACCACAATGTCAGGCAGGCGAAAAAGAATAGAAGGAGAGAAAGATGAACTCAAGGAGAAATATGGAAGCAGTGGCAAAACTAGAGTTTCAAATGATAGGTGGTATATGCAAGCAAGATAGTCATAACAAGAAGACTTGTTCTAAAAGAAAATTATTTAATATTGTAAGTATTGCATTTTAATTATACAAAAATATACACATAAATATGTTTTAATTACACAAAAATTAATATATATAGGGAGTCTACAAGCACTAGATATGCCTTATCATCCATGCATATAGAAGGAGCATCAAGTTTAAGGAAAAATATTACTAATTTTGGAATTGGTTCATCACAAAGAATATGTGCATCAATAGCTAGTAGTACTGTGTTTAATGAAGTGAGTAGCAAGGATGGAGGAAGATGTTTAGGCCCTGAATCTAGTGTACCTAGTAGGAGTGGAGAAAAAGGTTTAGGCACTGAAACTTGTGTACTTGGTTGGGTGGAGGAAGAGATTTAGGCATTGAAACTAGTATTCATTCTGGTAGGGGTAGAGGAAGAAGTTTAGAAATAGGTGGAAAGGGAAGAGGTTTGAACAAGTGAATCAAGCACATATGCCCACTGGGGTTTAAACTAGGAGTTCTATTAGTATTAATTTCATAGTAACAAGTAGCGAAAAGAGATTAAAATATACAACAGGGATAACAACAAGTGAAGCAAAGAGAAAGAAAACAATAGGCTATAATTGTTATATTAATCTGCATGCAGAAAAAACTATTAAAAATGTAAGTGAAAGAAAAATCTAGATACTATTTTTTGAGCTTTTACATTTATTATATTATTTACTAAAAGTTCAATATGCAAGTGTAACTAAGGAGACTAGCAAAAAGACTAATAATTGGTGGGCCAAAAGTTAAAACATGTATTAGAGGCAACAAGTGACCTTGGCTTAAAACAAATAGGTTTAAGATGGAAGGAAAAAAAAAATGTTATCACCTCTAGACAACTCTATTAACAGAGAGCTGAAATGGCAATAAATAGAAGGCAAACACAGTTAGGTTCTCAGCTACACCAAACATCAGCAGCAAGCGAGATAGTTGGCAATCTGACTCAATCCAATGGAAATACTTGAAGATATTATCATGCATAAATCTAATAAGAATTAGCAAAACTTGAAACCCGATTGTATTTATATGTTTTGTGGAACTTGTTAGTTTTTTGGACATTTATTAATATTTTGTGTTTGGAACTTGTTATAAAATTATGGCAAAACATATGTTTTTTACTTGTATATTGGAACTTGTAGTTTTTACTTTTATTTTATAGTAATTATGTCTTTATAATATATTGTGCCACAATAGTTAATTACTTTGATATTTTATGCAAATTGCTAAATGCTTATGATGTAATTTGTACAAATTGTAATGCCAATAGTATGTTGTGAAATTTTGGAAAAACATATAGAGTAAATTACACTTTAGTCTTTAAATTTTAGCGTAATTAATAGATCAATCCATTTATTTTTAAAATTAAATACTTAAACCTCTCCATTTTCATTCGTCCAAATGTACAGTCCTTATGTCCTTCGCTTTGTGAGTTACCTATTAAAAGAAAATTTTCTTCCTAAAATACCCTTCTCTACTTAAAGAAAAAATTTTACATTTAAGTCCTTATATTTTATACATTAAAACACATCAACCCTTAAAAACAAAGTCAGAAATTTTCTCAGATTTGCTGGCATTTTCAATTTTATTGGTATTAAAATTCAACTAATTTTAAACACTTGAGTCCTTTCATATCTATATGTCAACACACGTCAATCCATGAAAATAAAATTTGAAATTTTCTCAATTTTGCTGCTATTTTCAATTTCATTTGCTTCAAAATTCAAGTAATTTTAAATACTTAAATCCTTCCATTTTTATACATTAAAACACATCAGCTCTTGAGAATAAAATTTGCATTTTTCTTAGGTTTCCTACCATTTTCAATTTTCTTGATATAAAATTCAACTACTTGTATATTGTTTAACTCCTTTCATTTTTATACACTAAAACACATGTCCCTGTCCCATACAATTTGAAAGTTTCTAGACTGCTATCATTTCTCAATTTTCTAGGTATAAAATTCAACTAATTATAAATATTTAAGTCATTCATATTTTATATATTAAATCACAGCAGTCCCTGATAATAAAATCCGTAGTTTTTTCATACTTTCTGCCATTTTCAATTTTTCCTATCTTTCACAGCAATAATAACCATTAAAAAAATTAACACTTTCATTCATTCAAACTTTTCATAAAACTAAACTATTTTTGCTACTACCATAAGCAATAAAAATATACAAGTTAAAACTAAAGTTTTCAAATTTCTTAATACACATTTAACCTTCCCAAACTTTTTTAAAATAATTTTATAATATTCCTTAGCTTTCTTCACATTATAAAATGCCCTAGAACCATTTGAAGTATATATTTCTCTACATGCAACGATCCTTCTGAAGAGAATGAGAGAGGAAGAAGGAGGAGTTGTATTTTCAAATGTAAAAATTTCCTTTAAATATGTTGTAGGGTATAGTAAGAGCATTGTGGGAAGAAAAATATCTTAGGTTAGGTTTGACCAGCTATTTACCTTCGAACTCACAAAGAAATGGATGAAAGGGCTATGCATTCAGACATAATGAAAATAAAGGGGTTTAAGTGTTTATTTTTAAAAATATAGGGACAAATTCTTTAATTACACTATAATTTAAGGACTAAAGTGTAATTTATCCAAAAAATATTCACATTACTCTATTGTAATCTATATACTTGCAATTTGAAAGGTACCAATCTTGACTTTATCTCATAATAAACAATAAAGGCAACACTTGCAAATAATAAAAAATATAAAATGCATCTTCTATTTTATAATCAAGTGTATTTTCATTACATTGAACTACTACAACCTTGATAAACCAAAAGCAGATTTTATATAAAATTTTTTACAAATCTAGACCTATGTAAACAACTTATGACACTAAATACATATTGCATTATAGTACCACTAACTAAGGTCATGACAAAATATACATTTGCAAGGCCAAATTAGCCCATCGTTTTATTTTCCTATTTGCTACTAGATTAGGTTAAATATGGTATAAGTGCAGAAACTATGATAGCAACAACACATATTAGCCTCCATATTTTTTTACCCTTCTTTGCTCTATCCTTCTCTACTTCATAAACTTTAACTCTTGATAGCAACCTCATGATTACTTGCTTAGCATGAGCTAGCATAGTAGGGTCTAGCTTACAATTTAAAACCATATTTCATGCATTACAGTTAACTTACATTAAACTCTGAAATCCTTTATTTAAACTTACTCCATACTTACAATACCCAAAGAATCTCTTTCTTGGGTTCATATTGGTCCATGAATACTTTAGCATAGAAGTCTCTCCATGATGGCATACGAGAAAAAGAAAACTAATGTTGCAGGCCTTCCATTTCTCTAAACCTATGCAAAGCTTCAAGGAGGCTTTGATGAAGGTGTTAAGGTTGATATATGAGACAATAATGTATTAGTTAGATGAGAAAATGAAGAGGTGAGAGAGAATTTTTGATATCCTTTTATTCCAATCCCTAGAAGTCGAATTTGGAAATTAGGGATTAAATCTAAGAGTTTTAATTTCGAGAAATTGTGAATTTAAAAATTTTTAAAATTATTTCTTATCATTTTCTTTTTCCACATCAGGTCAATTGCACCATCCTCAATCCCATGTAGACAATTGACTAAACGTGTATTACTAACTAGGATGTTGAGTCTTAAAAATTTACACTTTATACAAGTTTAGGTATTAAAAATGCATATATTAAAATTCAGAGGGTCAACTGATCTTTTTGTAAAAATCCAGGGGACAAATGATGTATTCGCCTTTCACTATTAAAACTATCAATTACATATTTTCCAATATATGTAATCACAAAATCAGTCAAGAATTGATCTCAGTATTCAACTCTGCAATGTTTAAATACTTGAGGTTATAACAAGTAAGATCTTTTTTTTTTTTTTTTGAATGAATAGCAAGTAATATCAATACCAATTTCAAAAGAAAATAAACTAATGGATATATCAACTTTTCTTTGTTTGGACTAACTTTGAGCAAAAACACAAACCCTTATTTTACCCATGAAACTGAATTTGTCCATTAGTATTTATTGATGCAGAAATGGAAGGACAAAATCAAATGACTGAGGATAAGAGAAATTCTATATTAAAAAAGATAGCAAGGAGAAATATTATGAATATTTTACATATGAGCATAATAAAAAGAGGTAAAGGTTATTTTTTTTTTTTTTAAAAAAAAGTCAGAGAAGAAGAAAACTTTTTTAAGTTTTATCATTTATTTATAAAAGAAAATTTGTAGGTATTTAGGATAAAAAGCCAATCAAATCTATAAGTTTATTAAATTTAAGGCCTATTTGCTTTAAAAGACTATAATTTTATAATTTTTCACAGTTAAAGTTTTTAATTTTAAATTAAAAGTTTTAATTTTTTAATTTAATATAACTGTAGTAACTTTTTAAATTAATTTTTAATAAAAATTAAATTAATTTATACGGTATACTATGTATCATAATTTTAAATAATTAGAAGATTTAAAGTCTTAATTAAAATTTAATTCAAATTATATATATGTTAAAAATAATGATATATGATATGACATATAAACTGATTTTTAAATTTTATTAAAATTAATTTAATATATTGTTCCAATTATAATAAATTTAAAATTTTAAAATTTTTTATTAAATTAATTTTTTATGGATAAACAACCTGTATTAAAATAATATTTACGAGTTTAATTTAATAATAAGTAGAGTTAACTAAATTTGAAAAGTGTAACAAGCACTTCACGTGACACCTTCGATAATGATGACGACAAGTTAATTGGAGAATGTTCTTAAACATTTTTTTTTTAAAAAAAAAAAGAAAGATATTTCGTAAATGTGCATACAAAATATCTGGCGATTTTTGAGATAGACTAGATATGAGAAATAAGCATATGATATTGATATAATAAAATCTAACACAAAGCGATGGAATGTTGAATTTGGTGAGCTACTCATCCTTAAACACCTGTGTGTGGGTGCTCATCAGATCACAGATATTTGGGCTTTATTGCTTTGAAAGCAGAGAGCGACTAATGCAAAATCAACTCAACCACACCACACATTTGTCTCTATTTTACTCGTCTATTCCTCTTTGTGCTCTGTCTATTCTCAACAATATAATATATTATTTTTTTGTATTTTTCGCACCAAATATCTCACCTTCTACTCTCATTCTAATTTTTTTTTTCATATCTGTTCTTATTCGATTAATGAAATTTTAAATTTATAAATCTATTAAAAGGGTAATAGTTTACTTTATAAGAATTTATTTAAATTCTTTTTCTTATAAAATAAATCATACTAAATTAAGAGATTAATATTTGATTTAGTATAAATTCATAAAAGTGATTTGATTTTTCTAATTTTATTATTGTTTTAATGTTAAAAATTTTAAAATATACTATTTTAAAATAAACATAAAAATATTATAATTTTATATAAAATAATTAAGATTTAAATACTTCTTTTATAAGGACTTATATTCCAAATTCACAAACTTCTTTTTTATCTGAAAGTTATAAAGTTCCATTGAAGCCATTAAAGTAACAAAGAGTGGAATACAAACTCCATCTATAAGGATTGGTTACATATGAAGGAGAAATCCTAAAGAAACTTTTGAACAAGACAATGGACAACACCGTTAGATTGTCTCCTAACAGCATTGAATGATACAAAATTCAGACCTTGAACTAAGACAAGATAATCCTCCACAATGTTAAAAATGACAAGAGGAACAAATTTCTCCTTACATGCATCAATGACGATCGAAGAGTCCCCTTGAACAAAGACATTATGAAAACCTCTATTGTTAGCAAGAATTAAGAACTCCCTACAAGCTAAGCCTTACAACAAAAGAGGGTCCTGCACATGAGGCCATAGCTTGCAACTCCAATCGAAAACCTGTCCAGAACTATTCCTGCAGATTACTGTCGTTGCACCCATATGTTTTTGCTTATCCAAACCTGCATCAAAGTTGATTTTAATATTTTGGCTTGTTGGAGGTTGCCATTCCTCAAAGATCTCAACACTTTGGTGTTGTGGATTATTCGTGGTATTTGCTAAAGAGAAATCTGCTTGATTTTTCAATGCCACTTCAATGATTTTATTAGCAGAAAAAGAATAAAGAAATTGTATATTTCAAGTAAGTAACTTTACAGAAATTTTACAAATAGATATACTGATATGCAAGGATAATCAGTCACTAAAATTTGGCTAATTAAATATCCTAAAATCACGTAAACTGATTTTCTACAATCAAGTTAACACCTCCCCTCTCAAACTTAAGATAGCAGTACATATGACAGATTGAGTTTGCTAACAAGATCATGAAAACGAGCCGGAAGATGTGATTTGGTGAAAATATCAACGGTTTGATTTGCAGAACATATGGTTTGTTAAACAACAAAATGGCGAAAAAATAACAATCAATTTCGATATGTTTAGTGCGTTCATAGAAAACATCATTATGTAAAATTTATATGTCACTTTTGTCATCACAATGAAGCATGGTGGCAGAAGAATGGGTGAGGCCCATATCTATTAACAACCATCGTAACCATAGCAATTCAAATGTAGCATCAGCAAGAGCACGATATTTCGATTCTTTGCTAGAACGTACAACCACTATTTGCTTTTTGCTACGCCAAGAGACAAGAAAATCACCCAAAAAGAAATAGTAACCAGTTGTAGAATGACGATCCGTTGGATCACCAACCCAATCAGTATCAAAGTAGATAGATAACACTAAAGATGAGGTAGCTGAAAAATATAAACCATGAAAAATAGTTCCTTTAGTATAATGAAGGCCGTGAAGGACTGCAAAGAAATGAGTTGAGATAGGAGCAGATATAAATTGGCTGACCAAATGAACTGCATAGGAAATATCAAGGCGAGTAACTGTAAGATAAATCAGAATCCCAAGGAATTGTCTATATAAAGTAGGATCAGCCAGAGGAATGCCACCAAATGATGTTAGTTTGCAATTGAGCTACAAAGGGTTTAATATAGTTTTGCTCCAATGGCTATTATCTCTCTCAACCCAAGTATGCTTCTGAATTAATCTCTAAAGTAGCTATCAGTATTTCTTCATGGTGATTTAACAAAAGAAGTTTATATGCATCCTCCTGAAAAAGTTTTCATTTTCAAACCGTAGCAATAGCCAAAAGACTACGAACAGATGTTATGCGGGCTACTAGAGCAAAAGTTTTCTTCATAATCAATTCCATACTCTTAATTGTACCCTTTTGCTACTAAACAAGCTTTATACCATTTAATAGTTCCATCAGATTTGGTTTTAATTTTGTATACCCATATGTAGCCAATAGGAGTCTTGTTTGGCGGAAGGTCAATTGAATCTCAAGTATGAGTTTTCTCTAAAGCCTGAAGTTTGTTAGCCATGACTTGCTGCCAATAAGGATCAATACTTGCCTCACGATAAGAATGAGGCTCATGTAGGGTGGCAATAGCAAAGTAAGAATGAAACTTAGAAAGGTGAGGTGGAGTTTATCTTACCCTAGTAGAACAACAAGTAGAGACAAAAAAAGACAGATAAGGCTCATTGACCAAGACAGGATCAGCGAAAGGAGATGCAGATGTAGGCACAAGATCATCAATTGTAACTGGATCAACAAAAGTAGGTGAGGGTGAGTGTATATTGAGCACATCACAATCACCTATATCAGGACTTGAGAATAATTCGACAAAAGAATCAGTGAAAAAAAAAAGAATTAGAATTAACATAACTATGAAATTTGGAAAGAGAAGAGAACATAATATCTTCCTAAATGACAACATGATGAGAAATATGTAATCTATTGGAAATGGGATCCCAACAACGATAACCTTTGTGTTCAATGCCATAACTAAGAAAACAACATAAACGAGCACAAGGTTCTAATATTGTACGTTCATGAGGTTGTAGAAGAACAAAAGAAACACAACCAAAAGGTTTGAGAATGGAATATTCAGTGGAACATTCAAATAATTTTTTTAAAATGAGATAAATTATCAATAATCATGGTAGGGAGACAGTTAATATTATAAACAACATGAAAAGCTGCTTCCCTCCAAAACTTTTCAGGACATGAGACAAACAAAAGAAGAGTACGTATCGAATCAAGAATGTGACGATGCTTATGTTCAGCTCACCTATTTTTTTGAGAGGTGTGAGAACAAGAGCATTGAATAATGGTACCCTATTGACGAAGATATTGAAGCAATGAAGAATCTCGATATTCCATGGCATTATCAGTTTGAAGAATTTTAATGACACGATAGAATTGAGTTTTAATCATATTTGCAAAAGTAAAATAAGTTTGGGATAATCCAAATTGATGTTTTCAAAAAATAAATTCAAGTAAATCGAGAAAATTCATCAATAAACAACACAAAATAATGATAACCATTCACAAAAGAGATAGGAGAGAGACTCCAAATATCAGAATATATCAAACCAAAAGGAGTATTTGAAGTAGTATTATTGTGAGAAAAAGACAATGCTGGTTATTTTGCAAGCCGACAAGGTAAACAATTAAAGGGCTCAAATTTGGTAGATCCTAGTAATCCATGAGAAATTAAATGTTGTAATTTACTAATTGATACATGCCCAAGACGAAGGTGCCATTTGTAATAACCCGAAACCGGACCGCTACCGGCGCTAGGATCCAGATCGACTTAAGGTCGCCGGGACCCGTAGCAAGCCTACTATACATCCTGTGTATCTGATAAAATTTCATACATGATCATACATTTTCATGAAACTTTAAACTTTTCATATACCAAGCTTGACCTGTGCATGCACCATAACTGCAAACATAAAACCCCTTACTGGAGCCCTCATCAAAAGCTCCAGTTGGGTCAACATTTCATACATCAAGCTTGGCTCAACATATATCATCATTAAAAACATTTCATAAAGAACATGTACAAAAAGGGATTTACAACCAACATTAGGGTCAAGCACAATACTAATCCTCATTACATTACTTTACATTACATCATTTTACATATCATGTCCACTACTAGACTATTACATAACATAGCCATTACCCTTGCTAACTTCCTGCTATCTCTAACCCTGCAAACCTGGGGGTTAGGGGAAAGGGGTGAGCTACTAAAACCCAGTGAGCAGAACAGTAAAAACGGTTCATTAAACATATGCTTTCATGAAATGCATCACATCACAAACAATTCACATCAAGGATGGACTTGTCACCAATGGCCCTCTACATAATCCAATGTGCCCGGCCCACAACGGGAGCTCCTCAGGACTTTCGCTTAACATATCATAACATAACATATCCATATGTGCCAGGGGTGTAGAATGGGCCTCGACCTGGACTTCCATACCATATCATATCATATCATATCAAGGGCCAATGGGTCATCCAACATCCACCCACATCAACATCATATTATGCAATGCGTCATATTCGTGAATTCTAATGCAATACAACCTATTACATACATGGCATTCATGATGCATGAATATGCTTAAAAATTTAATTGCTTCAAAATAAAAAGAGTTGTGTTCAACTCACCTCTGGCTAATACTCAACTGACTCTGGAGCAGCTAACTCACTGTTGATCACCTCGGTTCCTCAGGTCCGATCCTACACAGGTGGACTCCAATGAGGGACCAAACATACTCTATAAGGACTAAACATCTCCCCAAAAATCCCCCTAAAACATCATAAAACATGCATAGAAAACAGGCAAAGAAAGGCTGGGCAGGGGACTTTCGGCGGCAGGTCCGGCGGCCGAAGGTCCCTACAGATCCGAAAGTCAGGCACTTTCGGGGGCAAGGTTCGGCGGCCGAAAGTCCTCCACAGATTCGAAAGTCACAACCTTCGGGGGCAGGTTCGGCGGCCGAAACTCCCCTCCAGAGCCGAAAGTCCCAACTTTTGGGGGCGAGTTTAGGCGGCCAAAACTGCCTCCCCTGGCAGGTTCGGCGGCCGAACCTGGATCCTCCTGTGTGGCAGAACCCAATTCTGCCATCCCACATCTAGCCTCCCAAAACCCTCCAAACTCAAACTCAAACTCAACACTCAAAAGCATGCATAAACATATATTCAAGCATATAAGGGCATAAAACTAGCATACACCCCAACAAACATCACACTTAACATCACATTTCTCATTAAACTAACATAAACCCTAACATTTTACATCTACTCTAAACATGCATTAAACACCCTTAAAATCCCTCAAAACTTACTTAAAACATAAGAGAATGTGAGGATCTACGCTTACCTCTTGAAGATCGAGAGGAGAGGTGATCCAAACTTGGAGATTGGGAGAAATCGAGCTCCGGGGGTCTCCAAACTTCAAAACTTTGATCTTAGCTTAAAATCTTCAAAACAATGGTGAAAACTAATCAAAACTTGAAGGAAAATAAGGAAAACACAAAATCAACCATGGGAGGGCGAAATCTCACCTATGCCCGAAATAGAGAGAGAAAACTCGCCCATTTTCGGACAAGGGGCCTTTTATAGGTGGCTGGCCAAACCACCTTCGGGGGCCAAAAGAGCTTCCGCAAGCTCCCCATGTTCGGCGGCCGAACTTGAGGTTCGGCGGCCGAACTTGAGGTTCGGCGGCCGAACCTGGGTTTTTCCTCCATGGCTTTTTCTTTCAAAACTCAATTTCTTTCTTCATTAAAACCATAAAAACATTAAAAACATTTTATGAAAACCCTATTTTACCCTTCTAGAAGGTTCCAACATCCGAGAATTCTGAATTCCAACGGAGATTTCGCCGGAAGGTAGGAATTCTGATGCCGGGGTCTAGCCGGGTATTACACCATTGATGAATGGAAGAATTGGCTATCGTAGCAGCAGACATAAGTTTTTGAGGTAGATGTAAAGATGTAAGCTCAAATAATTGACCCATCCTGCGACCCGTCCCAAGGATCTGTCCTATTTGTGGATCTTGTACCTGGACAGTAAATGGAGAAAAATTAACATTTAAACCTTTTTTTCACATGGTTGTCCAATAGAGATTAGATTGAGTGCTAAATTTGGGATATATTAGGTTCGGATAGATTAAGTTTGGGGTAGATACATGACTAGTATGAGTGATTTTCATTTCATTATTTTTGGTAGTATGGATTGGCAGTAATGAAGATACATGTTGTGCAAAAGACAAATATTTAAGATTAGTAGTCATATGATTGCAACAAAAGGAATTGAAAAACTAAGAAGAATTACTCGAGTGGCAGACATGTTAGTAGAAGAACTGGAAGAGATAAAATGTTTCAGCAAAGTATAAAGATCACTCATGGTGTAATACCCAGCTAGACTCCGGTATCGGAATTCCTACCGTCCGGTGGAATCTCGGATGTCGGAAGCCTCTAGTAGGGTAGAATCATGTTTTCATAAAATGTTTTAAGGTATTTCATGGTTTTAAGTAAAATGGAAATGAGTTTTTGCATGAAAACAACCTTGAAGGAAAACTCAGGTTCGGCCGCCGAACCTCAAGTTCAGCCGCCGAACATGCATGCCTTCGGGAGCGCCTTTAGGCCCCCGAAAGCATAAGTGAGGAAAGTCCAGGTTCGGCCGCCGAACCTCAAGTTCGGCCGCCGAACATGGCATGCATGCGGAGGCACATTCGGCCCCCGAACGTGGCCTGGCCAGCCACTATAAAAGGGTCCATTAGCCGAAAACGGGCGAGCTTTTTCCCCATTTCCGGCCAAGGTGAGTTCTCTGCCACCCCTCACCGATCTTGAGTCTTTTCCTTCAGATCTTTCGAGTTTTTCACAAGTTTTTACTTTGTTTTGAAGATTTTTGAGTTTTAAGCAAGTTTTGGAACTTTGAGGTTCAAGAACCCAAAAATCTCCCACCTCCGAGTTTAGGACGTCTCTCTCTCGATCTTCAAGAGGTAAGAGCCGATCTTAAGCTCATTTCATGTTTAAAGTAAGTTTTATGCAAGATCTATGGGGTAGAATGCATGTTTAGCTCATGGTTAGGTTTATGGGTTTTATTTGTGTTTTTGGACAATGTGAGTTGCTTGTGTGTTGTAGTTGGGGTTTTGATGGTTTGATGCCCCTAGGAACTTGTATGTTTGCTTGTGTATGATTGAGGAATGTTGTAGAATAGGTTTATGCATGTTTGGATGAGATAGGAGGCATAAATGCATAGGGGAGCTGAGTTTCTGCCATTCTGGGAGAAACCAGGTTCGGCAGCCGAAGGAACTTTCGGCCGCCGAACATGCTTGTGGAGGCAGCCTTCGGCTGCCGAAGCTTGCCCCCGAAAGGAGACTTTCGTCTCTGTCTTGGACTTTCGGCCGCTGAAAGTGCCGCCGAACATGCATGAGTTTCGCCTCTGTCTGGGAGTTTCGGCCGCCGAAGGTGCCGCCGAAGGTGCCGCCGAACCTGCCTGACTTTCGGCTCTAGAGGGACTTTCGGCCGCCGAACCTGCCGCCGAAAGTGCCCTGTCCAGCCCTCTCTTGCATGTTCTTCTATGATTGTTTCAAGATATTTTTAGGGGGTTTTTGGGGAGTAGTTTGGAGTCATGTTCATGTTTGTTTGGTCCCTCATTTGAGTCCACTTGTGTAGGTTCGGACCCGAGGAACCGAGGACCCCAGCAGTGAGTCAGCTGCTCCAGTGTCTGGTCAGAGCTATCCAGAGGTGAGTGGAATATCTCATTATGTTTTAAAGCAAATAATGGACTTTTTAGCATGATTCACGCATCATGAATGCCATGAGATGTACTAGGTTGTTTGCATTAGAATTCACGAATATGTTGCATTGCACCTTTTATTGTTGATGTGGATGAACGTTGGATGATCCATAGCCCTCGATCTATGATATGACGATGTGATATGTACGGTACGGAATGTAAGACCAGTGGGACCCATTCTACGTTCGCTGGCACCATGTAAGGGAAAGACCAGGACCCATTCTACGTTCTGGCACAGTTGGACACTGTTATGTTATGATATGTAAGGGAAAGATCAGGACCCATTCTACGTTCTGGCACAGTTGGACCATGTAGAGGGCTATTGGTGACAGGTTCATCCTTGATGTGATTAGCTGTGATGTGATGCATTCCATGATCCATATGATTTAAATGTTTTTATCATTCTGCTCACTGGGCTCTAGTAGCTCACCCCTCTCCCATTTTCCCCAGGTTTGCAGGTACAGGGTAGACCAGGAGGTTTACAAGAGTGATAAAGTCTGATGTATGTAGTAGATAGTGTGGACATGATAAATGTATTAATGTTATGTAAAAGTATAGTTTCAGTCATGTAATGATATTGAGGATTAGATATTGTGCTTGACATTGTGTATGAGGTATCCCTTTTATTACATGATCAAAAATGTTTTATTATGTTCATGAAAGCCAACTCATCTTATGACGTATCGCCCATTGGGGCGTTGATGAGATCCCACAGAGGGATCATGATTATGATTATGGCTATGTGCAGTGCATGTTCAGGTTAAGTTGGATGTATGAAAGAAAAGTTTTAAATTTTTATGTATGTTGTGATCATGTATGGGATTAAACAGGTTTTCAGGTTGCAAGTCAGGCTTGCTACGGGTCTTGGCGGCCTTAAGCCGACCCGGATCCTAGCGCCGATAGCGGTCCGATTTTCGGGTCGTTACAGAATGGTATCAGAGCCCTAGGTTCATAGGATCGGACCTAGAGTGTCGGGCTCATAGATGTTCTAGAAGGTCAAGCACAATAGGAAGATCATGTCCACTAGGATAGGATGTGGAGTCCTGTCTTGTATGATGATGTGAAATGCCATGATTATACACATGTGCATTGATGTTATGATATGAATGATATGTTTATGTGATGAGGGTTCATGTGTGCCCACATGAACCATATGATGCTAATGTTTGTGTGATGTGTATTGTTTTTCAGAAAACAGGATGAGAGGAACCCGTCGATCTGCAAGATTGACTGGAGTGCCACCTGAGGATGAGGGCACGAGCGCCCGTCCTCCTACATTGCCTAGGGCAATGTCTTGTAGAGCAAATAGAGAAAGAGTGTCAAGGGACCCTAGAAGGTCTTTTGATGCTGGCAGAAGGGGGACAGATAGAGGAGGAAGTTCTTCAGATGTGAGGGAGGTTACGGATGAGGATCAGAGGAGGGATGGGAACCTGGATGTGAGCATGGAGGAAAAAGGGACAGGGGAGTCTCAAGGAGGCGTTCAGGCCTCGGGGTATGGTTTTCCACCCCATTATCCACCCTTTCCACAGGGTTCAGGGTATCCGATGGGAGGCACATCGGATTACTCCAGCTTTAACCCCTACCCTGCCTACATGCCTTATCCACCTTTCTATCCACCTTACACACAGTACCCAGCTTATCCACCCTCACCCTTCTATCCAAACCCGGCAAACCCCACCTCGGGGAATGCTGCACCCCCACCTCCACCACCTACAGAACCAGCAGCCCCAGTTACTCAACCTCCCAGACCTAGCTCAGCCGGTGGGAGCAAGGTAAAGATGACAGATTACCTTAAGCTGGATGCTCCCAAATACAAGTCAGGGGATGACCCCTTTGAGTATCTGAGAGTAGTAAAGACAATAACTGATGAGCTAGGGGCGGATGATAGCAGGGCCATTCAGATGGCAGGGTTCACTTTAAAGTGCAAGAAGGCACGGGAATGGTTCAAGTGTTATGTGGACCCGAGACTAGACGGTATGACATGGGAGGAATTTGCGAATGAGTTCGCTAGTTGGGCTTTTCCAGACAGTTCCAGAGAACTGAAGATGATTGAGTTTGAACAGCTGAGACAGACAGAGCACATGAGCGTAGAGGAGTTCACGGATAAATTCTTAGAGCTATTGCCTTTCGCAGGGCAAGCTCTAGATACCGATTCGAAGAAAGCCAAGAGATATGTGATGAAGCTGCATTCTAGGTACTCCTCGTTGATTCAGTCAGTTGAGAGGGAAAGTTTCCACACTGTGGTGGATATGGCTCGAAGGATGGAGGCGAGTGCTATAGTTGAGGGGTCAGTGAAGCAGTCAGTGACCCAGTCTTCAGGGGTTAAGACCCCAGGCAGAGGAGGGCCAGGTCTCTCTTCTCAGAGCTCAAGTAAGAAGAGGTGGGATAACACCACCAAGAAGCCGAAAAAGAATAAGTTTTGGAATAAGTTGAAATTCGGTCTGGGATTTGGCGGTGGCTCGAGCTCAGGCTCAGATGGTACAGAATGCCAGAGATGTGGAAGGCCGCACAGGGGAGTGTGTCGAGCTGGGACTACTACATGTTTCAGATGCGGACAGGAGGGACACATAGCACGGGAGTGTCCTAGAGCACCTTTTATGGGCCAGCCCCAGCAGACAGTTTCTGGTAGTGTGGCACAGCCAGCAGCTCCAGCCACAACTCAGGGCAGTGGCAGAGGTAGAGGGAGAGGGGCAGCCTCTTCTTCTGGTTCCCGAGGTGAAGGTCCATCAGCTCCAGCCAGGATCTTCACCATGACTCAGCAGGAGGCTAACACATCCAACACCGTGGTGTCAGGTAATCTCGTCATTGGGTGTTCTGATGTGTATGCATTAATGGACCCGGGTGCATCTCATTCATTTATTGCTCCGAGAGCCGTTAAGAGGTTAGGTCTGATAGTCTCTGGGTTAGAGTGTCCCCTATGGGTCAGTGGACCCAAGTGTGACCCATCAGTGGCAGAGTCAGTCTGCCAGTACAGTCCAGTTTTTGTAGAGGGAAGATGCCTCTCCGCCGACCTTGTGGTTCTAGATTTGACAAACTTTGACGTCATTCTAGGGATGGATTGGCTATCTACCCATGGTGCTACCTTGGACTGCAGAGACAAGGTAGTCAAGTTCAGAGATCAGAACGGGTCAGAGGTCGTCTTTAGAGGAGACAAGAGGGGCACACCTAGAGGTCTGATATCAGCTCTTCAGGCTCGTAGGTTGCTTAGGAAGGGATGTCAGGGGTATTTGGTTCATGTGAGAGAGTTTAGTAGTCGGGCCAGGGAGCCAGCCTCGGTGCCAGTTGTCAGAGAGTTTTAGGATGTCTTTCCAGACGAGCTTCCAGGTTTACCACCTGATAGGGAGATAGAGTTCGAGATAGAGTTGGTGCCTGGAACTAGACCGATCTCTATCCCTCCCTACAGGATGGCCCCAGCCGAGTTGAAGGAATTGAAAGAGCAGTTGCAAGAGCTGGTAGAAAAGGGCTTCATCCGTCAGAGTACCTCACCTTGGGGTGCTCCGGTCTTGTTTGTGAGAAAGAAGGATGGGTCCCTCAGACTTTGTATCGACTACAGGCAGTTGAACAAAGTCACTACCAAAAATAGGTACCCTCTACCAAGGATCGATGATCTATTCGACCAGCTAGCAGGAGCGGGTTGTTTCTCCAAAATAGATCTAAGATCTGGGTACCATCAGCTAAGAATAAGGAATGAAGATGTGCCAAAGACAGCTTTCAAGACCAGATATGGGCATTTTGAGTTCCTTGTGATGCCTTTTGGGTTAACCAACGCCCCTGCAGCATTCATGGATCTCATGAACAGAGTATTTAGTCAATACCTGGATCACTTCGTTATTGTCTTCATAGATGATATCTTAGTGTATTCTAGGAATGCAGAGGAGCATGCCCATCATCTGAGGTTGGTTCTGCAGACCTTGAGGGAACATGGCTTGTATGCCAAGTTCTCTAAGTGTGAGTTCTGGCTGAGGAGCATTTCGTTCTTGGGGCATGTAGTGTCAGAGAATGGTATAGAGGTAGACCCCAAGAAGACAGAAACTGTGGCTAACTGGCCTAGACCCACTTCAGTGACGGAGATCAGGAGTTTCTTGGGTTTGGCAGGTTACTACAGGAGGTTCGTTCAGGACTTCTCGAAAATAGCAGCTCCTCTGACCAGACTAACCAGGAAGAATCAGAAGTTTCTGTGGACCGACCAGTGCGATGAGAGTTTTGAAGAGCTTAAGAAGAGGTTGACTTCAGCACCAGTTTTAGCTCTGCCATCTAGTGATGAGGACTTTACAGCCTTTTGTGATGCGTCCCGTGTGGGACTGGGTTGTGTACTGATGCAGAATGAGAGGGTGATCGCTTATGCTTCTAGGCAGCTGAAGAAGCATGAGTTGAATTACCCCACACATGACCTTGAGATGGCAGCAGTGATCTTTGCACTCAAGATGTAGAGGCACTACCTCTATGGGGTAAAATGTGAGATCTTCACAGATCATAAAAGTCTGCAGTACATCCTGAGTCAAAGAGATTTGAATTTGAGACAGAGGAGATGGGTGGAGCTGCTGAGTGACTATGATTGCAAGATTCAGTACCATCCGGGTAAGGCGAATGTTGTGGCAGACGCCTTAAGCCGGAAATCACTCGGCAGTTTATCCCACATATCGGCAGAGAGGAGGCCAGTGGTGAAGGAGTTTTACAAGCTCATTGAGGAAGGTCTACAGGTGGAGTTGTCTGGTACAGGTGCCTTGGTGGCCCAGATGAGAGTGGCACCCGTGTTTCTGGAGCAGGTGGCTCAGAAGCAGCATGAGGACCCGGAGTTAGTGAAGATTGCCAAGACTGTTCAGTCAGGCAATGATAGTGAGTTCAGATTCGACAGCAAGGGGATCCTCCGCTATGGGAGCAGACTATGTGTACCAGATGACATAGGGCTAAAAGGAGACATTATGAGAGAGGCTCATAATGCAAGATACAGCGTTCACCCCGGAGCCACCAGGATGTATCAAGATCTGAAGAAGGTTTATTGGTGGCCAGCTATGAAGAAAGAAGTGGCACAGTTTGTGTCAGCCTGTGAAGTGTGTCAGAGGGTGAAGCTGGAACATCAGAAGCCGGCTGGAATGCTTAACCCGCTACCTATTCCAGAATGGAAATGGGAAAATATAGCTATGGACTTCGTAGTGGGGTTACCGGCGGCGTCCAACAGATTGGACTCCATATGGGTGATTGTGGACAGACTCACTAAATCTGCTCACTTCATCCCTGTCAGGAGTGGCTATTCTGTGGACAAGTTGGCGCAGGTGTATGTCGATGAGATCGTCAGACTGCATGGGGTTCCTGTTTCGATAGTGTCAGATAGAGGGCCCCAGTTCACCTCCAGATTTTGGCGGAGTCTGCAGAACGCCATGGGTACTAGGTTGGATTTCAGTACTGCTTTCCATCCACAGATGGACGGACAGTCAGAAAGGACCATCCAGACCATAGAGGATATGCTCAGGATGTGTGTGCTGGACTTTGGCGGTTCTTGGAGGCAGCATCTACCTTTGGTGGAGTTTGCCTACAATAACAGTCATCATGCTAGCATCGGGATGGCTCCATATGAAGCTTTGTATGGGAGGAAGTGTAGATCACCTGTTTGCTGGGAAGAAGTGGGAGAAAAGGCCTTGGCAGGGCCTGAGCTAGTTGAGATTACCAGCAGAGTAGTACCCATAATCAGAGAAAGAATCAAGACTGCTGCAAGCAGACAGAAGAGTTATGCAGACATCCGCAGAAGGCAGGTCGAGTTTCAGGAGGGGGATCTGGTATTGCTCAAGGTGTCTCCTATGAAGGGAGTGGTTCGCTTCGGGAAGAAAGGTAAACTAGCCCCACGATACATCGGACCCTTTGAAATCTTGCAAAAGATTGGGAATGTGTCGTACAAGCTGGATTTACCTGCTTCAATGGAAAGGATCCATCCGGTTTTCCATGTTTCAATGTTGAGGAAGTTTGTGTCAGATCCGAGCAAGGTTCTTAGTGAGCCTGATGTGGAGTTCCAAGAGGATCTCACCTATATTGAGCAGCCAGTACGGATCATAGACACCCAGATCAGAAAGTTAAGGAACAAGGAAATCCCGATGGTGAAAGTCCTGTGGAACCACCACAATTTGGAGGAATGCACTTGGGAGACACAGGAGTCTATGCTCCAGCAGTACCTTCATCTCTTTTAAGGTTAGATCTCTATGTGTTTATGTGCTATGTATGTATGTATGTTATGTTTTATGCCATGCTATGTGCTAGTTGAGGAACATTTGGGGACGAATGTTCTTAAGGGGGGGAGAATGTAATACCCAGCTAGACTCCGGTATCGGAATTCCTACCGTCCGGTGGAATCTCGGATGTCGGAAGCCTCTAGTAGGGTAGAATCATGTTTTCATAAAATGTTTTAAGGTATTTCATGGTTTTAAGTAAAATGGAAATGAGTTTTTGCATGAAAACAACCTTGAAGGAAAACTCAGGTTCGGCCGCCGAACCTCAAGTTCGGCCACCAAACATGCATGCCTTCGGGAGCGCCTTTAGGCCCCCGAAAGCATAAGTGAGGAAAGTCCAGGTTCGGCCGCCGAACCTCAAGTTCGGCCGCCGAACATGGCATGCATGCGGAGGCACGTTCGGCCCCCGAACGTGGCCTAGCCAGCCACTATAAAAGGGTCCCTTAGCCGAAAACGGGCGAGCTTTTTCCCCATTTCCGGCCAAGGTGAGTTCTCCGCCACCCCTCACCGATCTTGAGTCTTTTCCTTCAGATCTTTCGAGTTTTTCACAAGTTTTTACTTTGTTTTGAAGATTTTTGAGTTTTAAGCAAGTTTTGGAACTTTGAGGTTCAAGAACCCAAAAATCTCCCACCTCCGAGTTTAGGACGTCTCTCTCTCTATCTTCAAGAGGTAAGAGCCGATCTTAAGCTCATTTCATGTTTAAAGTAAGTTTTATGCAAGATCTATGGGGTAGAATGCATGTTTAGCTCATGGTTAGGTTTATGGGTTTTATTTGTGTTTTTGGACAATGTGAGTTGCTTGTGTGTTGTAGTTGGGGTTTTGATGGTTTGATGCCCCTAGGAACTTGTATGTTTGCTTGTGTATGATTGAGGAATGTTGTAGAATAGGTTTATGCATGTTTGGATGAGATAGGAGGCATAAATGCATAGGGGAGTTGAGTTTCTGCCATTCTGGGAGAAACCAGGTTCGGCAGCCGAAGGAACTTTCGGCCGCCGAACATGCTTGTGGAGGCAGCCTTCGGCTGCCGAAGCTTGCCCCCGAAAGGAGACTTTCGTCTCTGTCTGGGACTTTCGGCAGCCGAAAGTGCCGCCGAACATGCATGAGTTTCGCCTCTGTCTGGGAGTTTCGGCCGCCGAAGGTGCCGCCGAACCTGCTTGACTTTCGGCTCTGGAGGGACTTTCGGCCGCTGAACCTGCAGCCGAAAGTGCCCTGTCCAGCCCTCTCTTGCATGTTCTTCTATGATTGTTTCAGGATATTTTTAGGGGGTTTTTGGGGAGTAGTTTGGAGTCATGTTCATGTTTGTTTGGTCCCTCATTTGAGTCCACCTGTGTAGGTTCGGACCCGAGGAACCGAGGACCCCAGCAGTGAGTCAGCTGCTCCAGTGTCTGGTCAGAGCTACCCAGAGGTGAGTGGAATATCTCATTATGTTTTAAAGCAAATAATGGACTTTTTAGCATGATTCACGCATCATGAATGCCATGAGATGTACTAGGTTGTTTGCATTAGAATTCACGAATATGTTGCATTGCACCTTTTATTGTTGATGTGGATGAACGTTGGATGATCCATAGCCCTCGATCTATGATATGACGATGTGATATGTACAGTACAGAATGTAAGACCAGTGGGACCCATTCTACGTTCGCTGGCACCATGTAAGGGAAAGACCAGGACCCATTCTACGTTCTGGCACAGTTGGACACTGTTATGTTATGATATGTAAGACCAGGACCCATTCTATGTTCTGGCACAGTTGGACCATGTAGAGGGCTATTGGTGACAGGTTCATCCTTGATGTGATTAGCTGTGATGTGATGCATTCCATGATCCATATGATTTAAATGTTTTTATCATTCTGCTCACTGGGCTCTAGTAGCTCACCCCTCTCCCATTTTCCCCAGGTTTGCAGGTACAGGGTAGACCAGGAGGTTTACAAGAGTGATAAAGTCTGATGTATGTAGTAGATAGTGTGGACATGATAAATGTATTAATGTTATGTAAAAGTATAGTTTCAGTCATGTAATGATATTGAGGATTAGATATTGTGCTTGACATTGTGTATGAGGTATCCCTTTTATTACATGATCAAAAATGTTTTATTATGTTCATGAAAGCCAACTCATCTTATGACGTATCGCCCATTGGGGCGTTGATGAGATCCCACAGAGGGATCATGATTATGATTATGGCTATGTGCAGTGCATGTTCAGGTTGAGTTGGAAGTATGAAAGAAAAGTTTTAAATTTTTATGTATGTTGTGATCATGTATGGGATTAAACAGGTTTTCAGGTTGCAAGTCAAGCTTGCTACGGGTCTTGGCGGCCTTAAGCCGACCCGGATCCTAGCGCCAGTAGCGGTCCGATTTTCGGGTCGTTACACATGGTGATGGAAGTAGAACCCTCAATGGTAGCAGCAACAACAAAGGAAGACCCAGGCTTTGAGATGTTTTTGGCTTCAGAATTCTCTCCTTTTGACCTTGGAGAATGTATGAGGCAATTTTCAAGTTATGACCATAGCCATGACAATATCTGCACTTAACAGTGGGACAATAAGCAAAAATATGACCATATTGATTGTTATTCTTACAAAATTGATTGCTAGATTTTGAATGAAAGGAGCGGGTGGCTGTAAGAACTATGTTTAGATGAAAAGATTTATCTAAACTAAGACGAGTTTCTTCGAAAATAAGTTCTTGAATGGCTATATTCAATGATGGCAGTAGATTTCTATGTAACAGAGACGCTCGAACAACTTCATATTCTAGTTGAAGAGCCATTAGAAATTGAATGAGATGAAGATGATTTTCACTGATTTTGGCCTAAGATATCTGATTCCATATTGGTTGTACTTGAGTAAGAAAATCATTCACAGATTAGCCGAATTATTGAGTCAGATTATGAAGAGTTGTGCATAGTTAATAGTACTGAACAAGTCCAGTGGTTCGATATCGATGAGCCAAGAAATCCCAAATTTCTTTTGCAAATTCATAATCAGCAAATTGAATATAAATGGATGGTATAGGACTATTTTGAAACCAGGTAATAACCTGATGATTTTTGCTATCCCAATCCTCAAGTCATTCAGTAAATTTTGCGTCAGTTTAATCTCTTTCTTTTGTTGGCTTGATGATATCTCCCGTAACAATAAGCTAAAGCTTTTGTCCTATTAAAAAAAATTTTATTTCTTGAATCCACATATTATCATTAGAGCCCATCAAAACCGTTGCAATAGGTTTTGAGATATTAGATTTCTCCATTGGATTTGTCATTAGTAAGAAAAACAGGGATAAATAGAGTATGAAGAGGAGAGTTGATTAACAAAGTTTTCAAAAGTTACAAATAAAAGGCTTTAGGTTGTTATACCATATTAGCACAAAAGAAATAAAGATAATGATAAAGAAATTGTATATTTCAAGTAACTTTACAAAGATTTTACAAATATATATATACTGATATACAAGAATAATTAGTTGCTATAATTTGGCTAATAAAATATCTTAAAATCACATAAACTAATTTCCTAATAATAACATATTTCTTAAAAATCAATCAAACTTTTCATTGAAAACCATAGAATTCCGAAATTTTCAAATTTACCACAGAATAAACCCATCAATTGGATCAATTGATCACAATTATCATGAGCAACCATTGAAGCACAAAGTTATGACCATAAATCAATCATGGATGAGAATTAAGCAATGAGGATCGAAGTCTCATAGGTGAATGAAGCCACACAGCTACAACATGAGGGTAACCAAAAAATAGATGATAAGTTGTTTCTCTTACACCGCAATCTAAGTATAAAAGGTCAATATACCTGAATCTTGTACTAATCTCTACGAGGAAGTCTCTTCATAAGAATTGTCAAAGGAAAATATGAATTTTAGAGGAAGAAATACTTTTCAGAATTTTTTCTAAAAAGGAGAAGCATTATAAACTAATTAAGGATCCGGATTATCTTTTGATGATGAAGAGGTATATATATAGTATTGTTTGATTAATATGTAGCCATATTTAACTGTATATCTATAAAATTTAAAAATAAATTTTTAATAAAATAAAATAAATATGAACATAGTATTAATATCTATTCATTTTCTTGTGTTAATTTCATATGTAACTAATAAATTTATGTAAAATTATAATAAATAATTAAAATGTATATAATGTCAAATATTAAAATTTTATTTGATTTTATTATTCTATTGCAATAAATTTGAGGTCGTTTTCATGCAAGAGATAAGGAAGTGAAAACAGAAAACGTGCCTTGTTTCCATTGGATATTCTTGGAGTATATAGTACATATGGCGTGGCGCTGATTCAACAGTGTCAGATCCTGTTCTCATGTGCCACTGACACAATTTTTTAAAGAAAAAAAAAAAGAATGGATATTTTTTGTTTAAATAGGTGAAAAATAAAAAGGATAACTTCATTTTTTTTTATTTCTAAAAGTTAATTAAAAATATTTATATTTTTATAAATTTACAGTTATGTCTTTATTTTTTTCATTTTTTCTATATAAAGTTATATATAATTTAGAAATATATTTTTTCCTTTTATTTTCTCTTTCTTTTATAAATTAATAATTATTAAATATAATTATTGCAAAGAGAATGAAAAAATATTTACCTAATAATTAATAATATTAACAAGTTATTACATTAATCACTAAAAACTTATAATTGATTATATAAGATTGTTTCAATTATCATTTTATATTTGTTGGAATTCTAAGTTAAACAGAACTATTAGTTTAAATAAATAAATATTACTATCATATTTAGAAAGTCTTAAATATTTTAGACTTTATTCAACTAATTGCCAATCATAAAAGTAAAATAATTTAAGTCAATTATAAACTTTAAATAATTTAGATTTTATTTAGCAAGTAAGCAATTATAAAATGAGAAGAATAATATTTTAAATGGGTATATAATAAAGTCAAATTACGAGTGATGAGCCGTGTAAGAAATAATTAGTAATTGTGAAATTTTTTTTTTTTTATGTATTTCACTCTGCTTATTATTTTTAAACTAATAAATCTTTAATTCTGATATTAAATTTATTGTGATAATTATTATAAATAATAAAAATAAATAAAATTTAACATGATTCAATATAAATCTACTTTATAATAAATCTATTGATAAAAATATAATTCATATTTCACTTAGATAAATATGTCGAATTTTAACAAACAACTCAAGCGAGCATATCAAATAACTCTAAGTTAAAATAATTAATAATTGTGAATTATTTTTATTAATGGATTTATTATGGAGTAAATTCATATCGAATCACGTTAAATTTATTATTATTATTATTTATAGTAATTATCACAATAAATTTAATATCAGAGTTTTATAATAATTATCACAATAAATTTAATATCAGGGCTAAAGGTTTATTATGTTAAAAATGGTGAGTATAAAATTTAAAGTGGAGTTGTTCCATAGAAAAAAAAATCATTTTAGTCTATGGCAAAGTACTATAGAGAATATATTTATACAATAAGATTTGATTAAAGATTTAAATAAAAATAACTACTCACGATCAAGGAAAATTAAAAGGAGTTTTAAAAAAAGAGGAGTGAGTATGATTAGAACAACATTAATCGATGTGAAATACAATGTATTAGAAGAGTTTTCACCAATTTTACTATAAAAATATTAGAGAGTTTGTACATACCAAAATCATCACAAACCATTTGTATGTGAAAGATTAATTGTATTAACTCAAAATGAAGGAATGTGTATCTTCAAGATCGCTGTAATATATATTTTTGATAAATTAATTACACAATTAACTAGTATAAGAGTTGAAGATTGATGATGAAAATAAAATTCTCTTATTTTTAGTCTCCGTCACAATCCTTTAAAAATTTGGTGACGGTCTTAACGACAATACAATAATGGTAGAAAAATTTTATTGCAGTAATTCTAGATGAGAAGTTTAAAAAAAAGAAAACTAAATTGGCTTTTGTTGTTAATTCAAATTATATAAAGTAATTCATATAAAAGCAATTCAAGAAATAAATTAAATCTGAGAGATAAATAATGTTTTTCTATTATGAGATGGACTTATCCGGCGCGCATTTATAAGAAAATGAAAAAAGATCGTATAAAGTTTAAATAATTAAAGAAAAATCATAGAAAAGAAGGGATTATTGTAATGAGTTAAGAATGATGAATGTGATGTAATGAATGTGAATGATAATAATGAAGAAAAAATAAAGGATGAATTAAAAGATAAATAAATAATAGATTTTGGTTTACTTTTCATATTTGTTCAACGAATGAATGGATGAATGAAATTAGGAAAAGACAAGATCAAAGTGAAATAGCCCAGGGGAGTAAAATGAAAGCTCTTTGATCGGAGGATCATGAATCAATATAATATCAACAATCAAGTGCAAGGAGCTACTCAAGAAAGAAATTGACTTTTTAACAGAATTTATTAAGACTAATTATATTTTAATTTGAACATGGAGGTCGTTGAAATTTAAGTCAACTAGAATTCATAGTTTAAAATAAATTAAAAAATTATTATCATTAGAATTTTGTTTAGAAAATCTACTACATAATTTTTATTATCAAAAAATTATGGTTAAAGAGTTTAATTTAGACGATATTCAATTATGGGTAATTATAAAAAAAAGAAAAATATCTTGAATGAGAGGATATGTAGTGAGATCAAATTATAAATTATAAATAGTTGAATAATATAATTATTTTTTTTAAAAGAGAGAAAAAATTATTATCGATTGTAAATTATTTTTTATTGATAAATTATTGTGAAATAGATTTATATTGAATCACCTTAAATTTTATTTTATTTTTAATTATTTGTGGTGATGATGAAATGTTTTTTATTTATTTTGTTACATAATTTAATATAATAATTTTTATTTTTATTAATATAAATACATTTATTTTTATAAAATTTTAATTTTAAGCATTTTATATTGTAAATAATTAGATATTATTAGTTTTTTTTTTTTTGAAATGGAGATATTATTAGTTAAAATTTAAATTATTTTTTACAAACAATTTACATATAAAAATTAACTAAATAAAAGTATTAATTAGTGTAAAACATTATTGCTATAATTCTCTAACATTTGCTTAAAAGTAAATTGGTTAAACTCCAATTCAATACTTGTTAAATATTTGATTAACTATTACTTATTTTCTACAAAGCATTAAAATACTCAACACCTTAAATTCTTTTGAAAAGCTTAGTATAAATTAGTTCTATTTTGAAAAGTTTAATATAAATTAGTTCTATTACCACAAGTTAAATCTACTATTGATTGTCATTGGATTTACATTGTCATTATTGACAAATTGATCGAAATATAATTAATAAAAAATAATTTAAATAACTTATCAAAATAGAAAAAAAAAATCCGAAATAAGCCAACCACTTGTAAAAGTGTGGAGAATTTGTTAAAATATCAAAAGAAAAGGCAAAAAATAAGTTGTACAAGGAATGAAATAAAGCAATTAGTGGGAGTAATAGTAAAATATCCAGAAGTAGAAACAGTGAAATTGTGGTTGTTGCTTGAATTAGAAGCATTACTTCTTACTGCTGCACAAGGAGCTGAAGTCGGTGATGAAAATGGAGGCAATCCTATTGATGGCCCCACTGGATTAAATGAGGGAGACCCCAATGGAATCCTTCCATTATTGTAACTTTGAGTATTACCTGTAAATATTAATTAATACACTGTTTAGAGAAAATTAAATAATAATTTTTTTAATTAATAATTTTAAATTTTTAAATTTCATAATTTATTCATATGTATATACATATTTGGCCTTTTAGACCCTTAACTCCGCTGGGTTAATATTAACAGTAAACTGTGTCCATATGCTCACTTCGGTGGATTCTATCTACTTGCACTTTATTTTCTCCAATACTAACAACATAGTTCAAAAATAATTTTCTTTATTTAGTTAAATAGATCGAATATTTTTAGTTAGAGAATAATTATTTTAACTTATAAATTGGTCTAATCAATTTATAAATTCTAAAAATAAATTGATATGTTTATTTATAATATTTTTAAACATATAGATTCAATTTATAAATTAAAAAAATATACTCAGAAAAATTACCATTTTACTGTGATATTTATAAATATTTATAAGTACTAAACTTATAAATTGATTTAATCAAATAAGTTAATTATTTTATTTTTATTTAGAATATGTTTAGCATGGGATTAACAAAATGAAATTAATTGTGCATTCAATTAATGTTTGGTAATAGATAATTCCTAAAAAATTATTCTCTATCATATTTGATTCGATATTGAAAATAATGTTAACTATTATTTGTACATTGAATTAATTTTTTTTTCATGTTTGATATAATAAAATGAGAGATAAAAAAGGTTGAGAGTTAAAATTTAATCCATTTACCATGATATAATGTCATTAGGGGCGAAATACTAATTAAATTAATTTAAATTTTAAATTAAAATTAATATTAAATTATATTTTAGTATCTAGTTTTAACATAATCAATGAATCGGTTCTGTATTTTTAGAATCGAACACTTAAATTACTATATAATTAATCTGTCTAAATTGGAACTCATTCTATCAATAATTCGTTTAATCAATTGATCAAAGAGAGAATAAACATTTCAAATATTTAAATTACACTCATGAACACTTAAATCTTTTTCAATATGGATGAAAATTTTATATTGTATAAATTACACTTTAATTTTTAAATTTTAGCGTAATTGACAGGTCAATCCTTATATTTTTAAAACTAAAATCTTAAATCATCTATATTTAATTCATCTAAAATTATAGTTTTTCCGAAAATTACAGACATTAATTCAAAACTAGTGGATAGTTAAATTTTTTCAGAAAGTATAATTTTTTTTAAAATACTATTTATAAAAGTTTATAATCTATTTAAAAATTATTTGGTACCATTCAAATAAAAAATAAAGGATCAAATTGTTTAAATTATAATAGGCGAAAACAGATTCATCATAGAAAATTGAAGTGTATGATTTTAAAATTATAGGGACTAATTTATTAATTATACTTAATTTTAAAATCTCAAATGCAGTTTATTCATTTAAAAATGATAATAAATATATTTATCCATTTTAACGATAACAATAGATTGATTATTGAGAAATTTAAATGTTGAATTTTAAAAATATAAGAGATTATTCTATTAATTATGCTAAAAGAAACAAAAATATAATTTACCCTGAAATGAATTATAGTTAATTCAGATTAACTATTAACCCTATAATATTAACTCCTTTTAATTTCATATTAAAAGTATTCTTAATTTTAAAACTTTATCATATATTTTATTTGATATTCTTCCTAATAATTTTTTTTATAATTTTTTTTATTAATAAATAAATAAATTATTTATTAGTTACATATAATCATTTTAATCAAATACAAAATTAATTAGAACTTTAGAATCTTACAAACTTGAAATAATTTATGTATTTATAAGCTCATTTTTATAAATTAAACTAAAAAGCCTCTTAATTTATTTAACTTTTTAATAATAATTTTAAAAAAATTAAATTAAAAGGTAAAATTTAATATAGTTCATAAGGAAAGTTAACCTATTAGCTGATAAAAAGTTGACATTCATACCTGGACATTGAACATTTGAGAAATTCACCAAACTGCAAGAATAAAATGTAAAATAAATATATATGCATCTTAATTTAATTAAAAGAAAATAAAAGAATGAGTGAAAAAGTATTCTTATGGAGTACCTTCTGAAAATTTTGCGGCCGTAATGCCCACGATAAACGCAAGCTCTTAGATTGCAGCCATTTGCAGTATGGTTGACACAAGTGTCCCCTATCAAGAGATCAGAGCCTTTGCATTGTAAATGAGAACATGACACCCCAGTCTCTGATGCCATACAATGCAACCTGCCACTTCAAATCACCTCCATTAATTTCTCATAGATTTAATATGAAATGTAATCAAATTTAGACAAGAATTGTCTTAATCGTGATTAGGGATATTAATTATATGATTAGTAATTAATTATTACCTGAAAGTGCTTGCGGAGCAAATGCATTTGATGCAGTTGTTGGCAGTTAGAGCGTAAGAACCATTTGGAACTATTAGACTCTCATTGTACCAGTTCAGATTTGCAGATGAACACGCTGCATTTCCACGCACAGGCAGATAATTAATAAATTACAATTTAATCCCTATAATTTAGTAAAATTTATATAATAATCTTTATGTAAGTTCACAAATTCCAATAATTTAGTCCCAATAATATAATAATTTTTAATTTAACTATATTTTCATGGTTAATATCTTAGACATTATTTTTTTAAAATTATAAAAATTAAATTGCTAATTTTAAAAAAATATAAAAATAAAGGATGTGCTAAGAAAAATAAGTGCTTGTATAATATTAATTTTTCAGCTTATGTCTTGGACAAAAAAGTTAGATACCTGTAACTGTCAACATTAATCGCATAAAAACAAGCAGAAGATAAAGAAAATGCTAGTAAATATTAAAATAAGAAATTTGAAAAAAAAAATCCATAGTCAAATTATGTCAAAAAATCCGTTTGCAATAAATCATTTGTAAGAAAAATTTTTAAATAAATTTTTATAAAATTATTCATAAATTTTATTCGTTTATGAAAAATTTTTTAAATTAAAAAAATTAATTCTCCCATTTCAACATAAGAATTGGAAAAAAAAAATGATTTAATTGAATTACAGATTTATTGATATGAATATAGGATATATACAGACTTGGCTATGGGCCGATTTTAGACAAATTTTATAAGGCTTCACAATTTGATCTAAGTGGTCTCGGGTCGATCTGATCTAGTCTCGCTCTGAATTTTTTTTTAAAGCTACTATAATATTTGTGTTCTATATATTTTATTAATTTATAATAGCACATAGGATGTAAGCAATTTTTATATAATATACAGTTATAATTACTTTCTACAGGGGGACCACGGTGTGACGATTATTGGCTCCTCTTAACCAATTAACCATTGGTCTGTGAGGGATTGCATATGGGGAAACATGGTATCTTTTGTGATCTCTCATCCTTTCTTACATTCTTTCCATTACTACTTCACATTACCAAACCGGGAATCATACACCCAACCTCTTTAATTTCTTTCCGAAACAAACACACCCCATCAATAAATTACCCATTCCTAATTTCATATCATTGATTTATTGAAGCTGAAATTTATTTTTAATGAATTAAATATATAATTCCTCTTTTGTATTAAAAGAAAATGTTTAATTTACTATAATTTTAACTTTTTATTCAAATTAATATAGAATTTGAACTTCATTTATAGCCCAAAAATTAAAATTTTTAAGCTCAATTTCTTGATTTTAAAAAAATTAAAATTTTGGAAATCAAGGAGTGTAATTTCTTCATTCTTTTTTATTGTTGGGCTAAATATTGAATTTAAATTAATATTTGTAAATTAATTTAGATAATTATAACTAAACATGTTAAATTAAATTTTCTCGATAAGTACCGGGATGAGATTAATTCACTATTAATATTGGAATGATCAACAAGCAAGTCCTTGTATTTTAATGTTATTAAAACAATTTTTATATTTGATTTTTTAATTTTTTAAAAAATTTATTAATTAGTTACTTTGTATTAAAAATATTTTAAATAATTTTATAATATTTAATTATACAGATATTTTAAATAATTTTATAATATTTAATTAATAAAATTAATAAAAAGGCTAATTAATAGATTTTTAAAAATTAAAAAAATATTCTAATATATTTTTCTAAATCGAAATATTAATTATAAAAAATAAAAAATAAAAAAGTATAAAACGACACACTAACCTGAAATTGGAATAGCCAGAACGTCACCAGGTTGAACCACCGGTTGGTCAAGTCCATTAACAGCCTCCAAATGTGCAACAGTGGACCCAAACTCCATAGCTAAGCCATCCAAGCTCTCTCCTCTCTGCACCACATATGACATAAACACTGCAGGAACACCATTGTCACTGTTGTTGAAGCACGTGCATGGCAAAGGTATCACCAATGCCTGCCCATTCATTAGCGGATCCTTCACACTAATCCCATTACTGCTACTAATTTGATCTCCACTAACCAGTCCTCCAAATCCCTCCGATATAGAATCGACGGTGTCAGCTGGCCGGACGTGATAAGTGGTTGACATGGACCGTCGGATGCCATCCACACACGGACAAGAAATGGGTATTTTAAGAAGAGATTTAGCATGGAAAATTAGGTTATCAGGGAACGGAGTTGTTAAGTTGATAGAGTTTGCTGCTAATATATCAGAAATTTTTACTTGGAAACGAAAGGCAATCTCAGAAAGCTGTGAATCAAAAGGAAGGGTATAGGAGAGAAGAGAAGGGCAAGAATCTGAAGAGCTGCATGCTTCGATCATAGATTTTGCATGTGTAGTAATGGGGAAGACAATAATAATAATAATAAGTGGTGTCGTAAGAAGAAACTGTGCTTGATTTTTCATTTTTTGTCTTTTAGTTGTGAATTCTAAGTCCTGTAAGCTAAAGAGAACTTGAAGAAGAAGAAGAAGTGTGTGAAGCTGGCGAGTAGTGGATTTGGCCATATCGATCTCTTTTGCATATGAGCTGTAGCTGTTGGGTGACAGTGTCTTTAATGGCACAAAAAAAAAAAGAGATTATTAATCTCTAGAGTAAACTTCTATTTGCAGAAAATATCACATCTTTGTCAAAATTTTAATTTTTTTTTTAATTTTATATATACCTTAATCTATAGCAATACACCAATTTTAATAAATAAATTCAAATTAATAAATATTTTTTGCTAAATTGTATAAAATAAAAATATATATTCTTTTCATTCTCTTCCCTTTTCTCTAAGCCTTATATAGATATATATAAAATTTGCAACCTAAGCCCTCCACTAATATTGGAAAAAACATGGAAAGTATTACTAGAAATACTTGAAAAATAAGAAAAATTAATTTATTAATTAACACATGGAAAGTTTATTATATTAAGGGGTAGATGACATGAAAATCTACAAAATGAAGCTAAATATTATAAATGAAAACCTCATGTTCTGAAACTTTTTAATATTTTAGGATAATATGGGCCTGCCCTTAAGATTTTTTAAAGGGCAGCAGCACTATAATCTTTAGGCCTTTTTCAGTGGGCTATATGTTTGCTTAAATATTTTAAAATGATAAAATATAACTTTTGAAGCCTTTTGTCACGTGCAGGAAGGAGAGAAAAATGTGTTTGAACTTTTTGAATTTCGATTCTTTTTATTATCAATTAAATATAGGAATGCAGATGGTTATTTTAATTAAATGTATTTATTTAGATTTACACGTAAAAATATGTATTAAAAAAATATTGTCTTTACTCTTTCACCTTATTCATTTATCTCATTTCTTTCATTTTAATTTCTTTCCATTATATTCTCCACCAACTCCACATAGACTTAGTTAAATATAATCATTTTTCTTTTTTTCTGAAATAAGAATGATATTGTTTCTAGAACTACAATAAGACGTTTTAATTTTTTTAACAAATTTTTGTTTTTTAATTTATGTTAATTTTTGTTTTTTAATTAATTAAAAGATGAAAGGGTATTATAATTAATATGAAATTTGAAGATAATATCTCACTAAATTTCAAGTTTATTTACTTCTATATTTCTAAGTTTTTTCTTGAGTTACATCAATTAATTCACGTCTTTTTGAAATACCTTTTATCGAATTAAAAACGTAATTGAGGAGATGATTCTGATATGTCCGCTCATAAAAAATTTAAAATTCTTATTTTTATAATAAAACATAAAAATATTAATTTCATATGTTTGTGAAATTTATTATCTTAAAATAAATTAATAAAATAAAAAATCTTGATATAATATGCATCTAAATTCAAATTTAAATATAAAGAGTTTTTTCTAATCTAATTTATTAATAATTACATTATTTAGAGACCAACCTATAACAATATATAGATTAATTTCTATTAAAAATATAAAATTTCAATTAAAAAATTACTTTATTAATAAAATAAAATTTAATAGATTAAATTTAAAAATACAAAAATTAAAATATAACTTTTACTAAATATTAAAAGTAAATTATAATTTTTTAGTAATATTTAATGTTGTTGAAAAAAAATCTCATTTTGCTAACCAACGTAAAAATACATAATCATTTTATTTTAAATTAAAGTGTATGGCCCTACTTAAAAAATAAATTGGATAATTTTTTTTTATAATTATTTCTATTTTATATACTGTATTAACTATTATTTGTGAATATTTATTAATTTTGTTTACACGCTCCGCCAGTCTAAACAATGGATCCAATCTTAATTCATAAATATTATCCGCACATTATCCTAACTTTGGAAGTCATACATATCATAACCAACTAGAAATAAAAGAATAAATATTATATATATTTATTTCAAGTATAAATAAATTATTTCTTACTTAATTTATTTAAAATTTAAATATAATCGATATCGTTTTAATTCTTCTTTTAAATAATAAATTTATAAAATAATTAAAAATACTTAATAATTTGATAGATAAAATTTTTAATATTTTAATCAATAAAAAATTTAAGATGAATTTAAATAAAAAATCGAATAAACCATGTAGTTGAGATTATCTTTTTAAATAAATTTTAATTTTGTAATTGAGTTCCACTATAATAAAGAATTTTTTTTATTTAGTATTTTAGTCTGAAATAAATCTTATAGACAATGATCTATATGCATTTAGTTTTGAAAATATGAAATCAACCACCCTCTATCTATCAACAAGATATATTTGAAAATCCCTTAAAAATCAGAGTTGGATGTTGCTTCTCTCTCATAAATTTTCTTTTAAATGTCTATTTTTCCACTTTTACTTTTAAATAACCACTATTTCCCTTCTCCAAGAATTTTCCATCTATTAACCAATCAAGCAAAAATATCTTATCATCTTTATTTTCCATATAGATTATTTTCTATTCTCTCCTTTTCTCGGCGTCCAAACACAACTTTAAGATAAATTTGCCACTTTCCCATTGCCCCTTCAACTCTCGATAATGACTCAGTTCAATTCCAACGCACCTGATTTTTAAAAGTGAAATAAAATATTAATTATGTTTTATCAAAAATGAAAAATAATTCAATTTATCAGTTATTGTATTTTAAATTATGTTATTTGTGCTTTACATTTTGATAAAATCATGAATTTACCCTTCGAAAATATTTTTTCCAGATTTATTATGAAATTACATTTGATCAAAAATTTTAAATTTTATTAAATCTAATTTTATAAAAGAAGAAGGAAAAATCAAAATATGGAAATCGCATGAACAAGAAAGCGACCCACGGTTGGCCATGGTGGAAGACGAGAGCTTGGTCAACGCGGCGCGTCAATGGGTGTTATCCCCTGTGCTGCCGCTGCGCAATGGACGACAGTGAAGCCTCCTCGAACACTATCTGTGGCCATGGATAGACCGTTATACATATATTGATAAAGTGCTAAAACGATTTAGTATGAAGGAATTCAAAATAAGATTTTTGTCTATGTCACATGGAGTCCAAGATTCCTACCTATGTCACATGGAGTCCATCTCTTCAAAAATATATGTCCTAAGACACGAGTTGAAAGATAAGAATGGAAAGAGTTCCATATACCTCTGCTAAAGGATCCATAATATATGTGATGCTATGCACTAGACTAGACATATCATATGCTTTGAGGGTAGATAGTAGATACCAAGTAGACTCAGGTGCAGGCTATTGGACTGTTGTTAAAAATATCTTCAAGTGCTTAAGAAAAACTAAGGATAATTTTCTGGTTTATGGAGGGACTAATGAACTCAAAATTCATCGATATTCGGATGCTAGTTTTCAATCAGATTTTGATTATAAAAAATTTCAATCTGGTTACATTTTTGCTCTAAATGGTGGAGTAGTGAGTTGGAAAAGTTTCAAATAAGAGATTATTACAGATTCTATGACTCAAGCTGAGTACATTTCTACATCTGAGGCAGCATAGGATGCATTTTAGGTCAAGAAGTTTATTTTTGAACTTGGTGTAGTTCTTAATATTGTTGATCCAGTTATCTTATACTATAATAACAATGGAGCCGTTGCACAAGCAAAAGAATTCATGTCTCATTAATGATCCATGTATGTAATTAGACAATTTCAATTGATCTGAGAGATCATTAAAAGGAAATATATGGAGATAAATCGAGTTCCACTGATGAGAATCTTTAAGATCTTCTCACTAAGGCATTGATCTAGTAGAAACATAATTACTACCTGGATACTTATAGGATAAGACATATGAGTAATTAACTTTAGTGCAAGTAAAAGATTGTTAGTAATATACTCTATAATCAATCGAAATATTGTAGTTGGATACTATCTTTCATGTATTTTTAATTGTTTAATATATTTTAATAAAGACGTTTATTTATCTTTAATGTAAATATAAAGTCCATGAGACTATATTACTATGTAAGGAAAAATTATAATGCGGTTGTAATTATGAGATTCTATTGCATTTAAATAATATCTCTAAATATTCATGATCAATGTTCTTATCATTATTGGACAATTATTAGAGTCATTGATATTGATACATTTTTTTTTTCTTTTAGAGGAAGCAATTAATCTCATAAGTTGAAATATACGAAATATTTAAAACTAATATGTAGGTACTTATTTTATAAATAAGTATATTGAACTGACACATTCGAGGAATCCATATTGAGAATAACCTATGTCTATAGATTACTTAAGTGATGGTTGTGTAAGTAATCCTTTAACTTGAAATCAATAAATCATCTTATATAGGGACCTATATGTTTTAATTCTCTTACACATTATTTGGTTCATGAGTAATAAATGGAGATGATTTGGATATAGTAGAAACTGTAAGAAAGTATTTATGTGATTGAGATAGGATTCATCATCCTAAGTTTTTTAGGAAATGTTCTATTTGTTTTTTGCTAGCATTGATCATGAAATCTTTGCGTAAGGTAAAATGAAATTAGTAAATTAAATTTGAAATTTCATTCAATAGATCGATAGCTAATAAATGAGAACTAATATGATTTAACATACCAGACATACTCCATGTATTAAATGTTAAATCGAAATATTTGTGATAAAAAAATATTAATTATACTGAAAAACTACACAAGGTTAAGTCAAACCATTTTTGATATTTTAAATATTTCTAAACTCTCAGAATTATTTTAAGGGTTTTTTATTTTTAGTTTGTTTAGATATCATTAGAAACTAAATATTTAAATAATTTTTAATTTGCGATAATCCAAGACGAATGATTTCATTTTTTTACCAAAATATTTATTTTCTCTATTTTACTTCTTCATTCGTTTAAATGTGATTTATGTTTATATAAAAATTTTATATTTTTTCATTTTTTCTATTATATTTAATTCAAGTGAAACCAATAGTCCAGACTCGGACTTTTCTATGTTTGTATATAGGCTCGGACTTCTCTATGTTTGTGTGGTGTATAGGGTCAATGCTATATATTTTTATTTTTATTTGGCTTTGATTTTATTTGTGATTTAGTGAATTTTATTTAGATTTATTATTTTTCTATAGACACATATTAAAATTGATGGATTGAAGAGCAATTATTACTCAGTGTCACAACTCATTGGGTTCCAGTTGATTGTTGAATGACTATAAAAACTGAAATTATTATTGGCTTATTTCTTATCTCTGGCAAAAGTCGACAGTGGCCTTCAATGCCTTAACGCCAGTTGATTCTTTCGTCAATAGCGGACTTTTGTTGCTGTGGGTTTTTATCTATTTTATTACTTGTTGTACTCTCTAGTCTTAATGTACTGGACTTGGTAAAAGCTGCCCCTATACGTTACGTTTTGACGATAGAGACACTGCCGACATGATGATCCAACATCAACTAGCCACTTGTGGTTGATGATAAAGCAGTCCATGTTGTGTGATGTTCCTGCATTGTACCTAAACTTTTAAATTATTAAATAAGGCTCTTAAAGTTTTAAAATAATTTAAAGAAGCACTTAACACATATACAAGTCTTTTTAAATAATAAATAATTTTTTAAATTTTAAAAAATAGATTAAAAATACTAGACTATAATTTAGTTATAATTATAATTTAGTCTGAGAATCTTTCTAGCATAAGGTCCTTGTCAATTCTCATTAATTTAATTCCCCATATAATGATGGATTTTATAAAAGCAAATTGATAAATTATTTTTAAAATTTAAAGAAACTATTTATTTTTTAAAAAAAAATTAAAGAATCTATATGTCTTCTAATAATTAAATAGAAAAACAAAAAAAATCATAAATATAAAATTTTACAAATTAATTTAATTTACTTACATTAAATATTAAATATAAATTTTTAAAATTCTTTAATATAAATTGTCTAAACTATTATCTGTTAAAAATATTATTTAATTTTAATATTTTAATATACATTTAAAACTTTTTAAATTTAAAATATAATTATAAGTTATCAAATTCAGTTTTTATTCATTTAGTGGTGTTGATTGTAGTTTAAATTTATTATTATTTAATTTTATTAATTTATAAAAATTTAAAATATAATAAACACAATCAATAATATATGTAATTAATTTAATATTTTTAATAAATAGTTAATTTATATTTAATTATCATATTTTTATAATTTAAAGTATTCAATAAATTGATTTAAACTATTACAGAATTTATATATATATTAAGTTAATAAATTAAATAATTAGTGAATAATTTACTTTATAAATATTTTAAAATTAAAAAAATTTAAGTTGAAATTAAAATAAATTTTTTAAATTAAAAATATATATATATATAAATTAAAAAGTTACTTTAAAATTATATTGATATTAAACTGTATTTATAAGAGAATTATTATTAAATTTTTAATTTTATTAATTTTTATTTTTATAAAAATCACTCAAATATATTTTATGAAATTAAATTATTTAATTCATTTAACAAAATAATAGTTAATTAATTTACTTTATTTTTAATTAAAAAGAATAAATAATGTAAATATTTAAATATATAAATTAAATGACACATATAATTAAAATTATATAAATATTCAAAATATATTAATATATTTATAAAAATTAAAAAATTTATTTTATAAAATAAAAAAATATTTTAATTAAATAAATTTTAAATAAAATAAATTAATAATTTAATAAAAGTTTAAGGATCAAATAATAATTTACCTTTCATTCATAAATAGATGGGCCTATGGCGTCCTTGATCTCCAAGTGGATCCGTCATTAATTATGTACTACAACCAAACAAAACCAACTTCAGATAGAACCACCAATAATAAACTTGCACCATATTTCGAGGAAAAAAAATAAAGAATAAAAGAAATTATGAGAAAAAAATATATTTAAAATTTATTTGAAGAGAAAAAAAACAAGAAAAGAAGTGAAAAAGAGAATATGTTGATAAATTAGTTTTCGTTTTATGAGTAATTTTCTATTCAAATTAAAAAAAATAAAAATTATTTTTTTACCTTTGGAATAATTTATTTTAATTGTAAAAGCAAATAGCAAAAGGGGTATTTTATTATTTAAAAAATAACCTTATTCTTTATTTTCCATCCTAATAACTAAATAAGAAAAGTTGTTTATTCTCTCTTTTTTTTCCTTTATTTTCTCTCTTTCTTAAATAATTTCTCAACCAGAAGGTTGGTGAATGGAATCTGACAACGCACCACCATAATATTTTTTGTTTAAATAATTAAATCAAATATAAAAGAAACAAATCTTTCCAACACGATACCTTGGCTTTAGACGGTTTATTTTTAGAAGGCATTAACTTGATTGTTAATTGTATTTTATTATATTTAAATCGACTAATTGGTTAAAATTCGAATTGGTAATTTTAACACTAAATTGATACATATTTTTTATTTAAATTAAAAAGGAATTCAATAGAAAAATATAGAGTAATTTAATAAATAAAAAAATAGAGAATGAATACCCAGAAACCCAAGAGAAAGAAAAAGTGAAAAATTTCAAGAGAAGCCCTTTATTTTCTTTTCGTCTTAGTTCACCTCGTCTCAAAAATAAGGGACGGTTTATTTTTTATTTGTTTGGTTTTTCTTTAATTTACTGTGAATTGATTTCACTATAAAAAATTATTTTTTGTTTTAGTTAGTCAATTGATTTTGTTCTTTTGTATTATATCTATGGATATTTTGGTTGAGAGTTTTTTATAAGATTTTAGAAATGTTTCTGAGTAGAGACTTCCTCCTAAATTTGAATGGATTGGTGATAGTCATACCTCTAAAATTGGCTTTTCTAAAAGGGCTAGAAAGCAGTCAATGAGGTTTTTCTTATCTCCTCCTATCATCGATGCATGGTGGATACAGGATTTTTAGCTTTACAACTATGGTCGCCTAAATATTTCTTATGGTTGTATAGGTCTGTCATGCATTGATCTTTATCCCAGCGGTAGACATGGCTATGGCCGGTTTCGAATTTGATTTATTTTTAAAATCGAATCAAAATTGATCCAATTTAAAATGATTTAAAACGATTTTTATTTTTTAATGGTTTCGGTTTGATTTTAAAATAATTTCAGCTTTTGTCTTTCACGGTTTCACTTCAATTTCAATTCAAATTTTTTAAAATAAAATTTTAGATAAAATTGAATAATAAAAAAGTATTAAATTTTATAAATTAAGTGATATATTTTGTACGTATAGAAAAGTTTAATTTAATATTTTATAGGTAGAATTTCACTGTGTGGAACTATCTTTTGCATATTTTATAGATTTTATATTATTATCTGGATAATAACGTCTTAATTCTCTTCAAACATTAAATATAATTATTAAAAATTTAATATATTTTTTATAAGCTGAATATATAAATTTAAATTTTTAATTTCATTTTATACATATAAATTAATCACATGATATATATATCTAATATGAAAAATAGCTATCATAAAAAATTAATTGACATATATTTTTTAAAGATGCAATAGTATTATTAAAGCCAATACAAAAAAATTAAAAGTAAGTGAATATTTTTTTAAAATATTTTTAATTAATTGAGTAATATTTTATGCAGTGTGTCTTTTATTAAAAACTCTAAAATATAATATTTTTAATTTACATAACATAATCATTATTAATCTAATAGCAAGTAATTTCTGCACTCCAAAACTTAACCTGGTGGAAAGTGCATCCTGTAGCCTTGAAAGGTTTAAGGTTCGACTCCCCCCAACCCCCTATTTCAAAAAAAAAAAATAGCAAGTAATTTCTATATATGAATTAATTTATCAGTGATCTGTCTGAATATAAAAACTCTATATTTATCAATTGATTTTTAACTTTTTTATAACATGACTTTATATATCTCTTTAAAAAATTATGAGAAATTTCTTTATATTGAGGACAAAAGTAGTTTGGAAAAATTTGCGAACTCGCAATTTTTTATTAAAGGAAAAGGACAAGTGTTCTACGCTTACTAATTTTATCTTTTTTGTTTTTTTTTTAACTAAAGTATCAAACAATTAAAAAATAACAGGTGGTTACATACCACTAAATTTTTAAATTTAAAAAAGTGATTGTAATAATTGTATTTTATCTTAATTTCATTATCACTGAATATTTTAATAAAATGAACTGTATAAATATCATATTTTAACATATGACTTGATTGAATTGATTAAATTGATTTCGTTGTTAGTTTTGTTATTGGTGTTGGTGTTAATGTTAGTGTTGACACTTCATTTTTACCGATATTTATATTTATATGTTGTGATTCAATATTTATTAGATCTATAAAAAAAGTTAGACTATCAAACAATTGATCAGAGTGTCAAAATCTATGAGTTTAAAATAAGGTTCAAATATATCTTGATTGATAAAATTAGTTGTTTTTTCTTTGCCATTATCTGCTCTTCCTACCACGTGGCAAGTTTGTCAAGTGAGGTCCTGTAGTTGAATGTTTTTATTTTAATTTAAATTTAATTAAAATTGAATCGCCAGTTTGAACTAAGCGGTTCCGATTTTAATGTACAGGAGGGAGGCCCGTAATTGACCCTCCTCCTAGAAGGTTTTAGTTCAATCCATAAACCGAAACCGTTTGACCAATTTAGTCTCGAATTTGACCGGTTTGCTGGTTTATAGGTTGATTGATGATAATACTGGGTTATAGTGGGTGGCACATGATTGTTGGTGTGTGACTGCTAGGACTAGATTTTTTTTAGGTATTTAAAAGTTGTTAGAGTTGGATTTTATAACTACATTTGTCTTAGATATAAGTTTCTGGATAAAACTGTATTTTATAGGTCTCTATTTAATGTTTTACTTTTAGTCTTTTGAGTTTTCGTAGACGTAGCTTTAATTCATATTAAAAAAATTATTATATTTGAGGTTGACAATAGATTTAAATATCACTTAATTAGATATTATAAATAAGCTGAGGGTAAATTTTATTTTAATATTTTAAAAATACTAATTATGTAAATATAAAAATAAAATTGAAATATACATGCAAAGAAAAAAAAATCATATCTAGCAGATTGATTATATATATATATATATGGGAAAAAGGGATTTAATCCAAAAAAGTGCCTAAAGGGTGTGCAGTGGCACTCAACATGGAGACGTTACCGTGTGCAGGGTTCTTAAGCTATATAGAATTAAAGTAGTGCCTCTACTAAAAGCTTAAGGTTTTGGTAGAATGGTATGCGCCCTAATGGTATCAGAGTCAGGTCACGGGTTCGAGCCAGCGGGGAAGAAAAGGGGAAAAAGGGATTTAATCCAAAAAAGTACCCACGCGGGGAAGGAAAGGGGAAAAAAGGGATTTAATCCAAAAAAGTACCCAAAGAGTGTGCCTTCCCAAAGTGGCATCCGTCATGGAGACGTTACCATGTGCAGGGTTCCTGGGCTATATAAGATTAAAGTAGCACCTCTACTAACTTCTTAATCTTTTGGAAGAATGGTATGCGCCGTCGCCTTCAGAAATTAAAAGAGTAAATTTTTGTAAAAGCAATAGATGAGTGGAAAATTCCTAAGGTAGATAAGGAACAAATTTATAAAATCTCAAAGTTTAATATTTTTAAAACAGACTATGTAATAAAAACAGAAGAAAGAGATTTTCAGTTAAGCAAACCTTTTGAGAAAATAACACTTTTATCATAAAAAACATAACATTACCATAAGAATGGATTTTAGAAGGTATAGTACCTCCACCAGAATAAGAAAAAGTAAAACCAAATACAAGTTTAAGTAAGATAGAGCAGTTTAAAGATGGTAAAATCTCATTAAAATTTAATAGAAGTATAAGTAATAGATATACAGGATCAACATCTTCAGTAATAACAGAAGATATAGGAAGAGTATCAAGTATACCATCAGTAATATATGCTACCTATAAAGAAGACGAACCTAAACACTATAGTAAAACTCAGGTTCTCAACATCAGATATCCCAGATAGACACCTTAAAATGAAAGCAGTATATTATAGTTCCTCAGTTCCCCAAACAGTATATAATCCGGTAGAAAATTATTTAAATCAGCAGGCTGAAATAACACCTTCTTCACCATCAGCATCTGCTATAACAGAAAATATAAATAATATAAATAGGGAATTAAATGTTCTTAGTAAAGAGAAGATTGAAAAGAAATTTTTAAAAGAAACAACTAAGACAAAAAATTTAAGAAAATTAAATAAAATTGTTAAAGAAAATAATTTTGAAAAATTAAAAGAGGAATATTTTGAATATGTTAATAAAATAGGAAAAATAAAATTCTTTGAATGGTTTGAATTAAAAAAGACAAAAAGTATAAATCCAATAACAGTAAGAGATAAAAGGACAGAATGGATTGTAAATGATAAAATTATTCAGAGTGATTTTCTACCTAAAACGATTAGTAAAATAAAGCATGGAGAAAATGAAATAATTTGTGCACCATATAAAATAGCTAAAGAAAATGATAAAAATAAAAAGGTCATAGAACATAATAATTTTAGTAATGCAAGCTTAATATGTATAGGTACTCAGTTAAAGAAAATAGAGAAAATATTAAAAGAAAAAGAGGTAGAAATAAAAAAAAAAGGAAATAAAACCACATATTTTTAAACTTTATCATATATCTAGTTCGAGTCAAAAGGAATTAAAAGCTAATAAAAATGAATATTTGAAAAGTCTGAAAGACCAGTTAAGTAAAATAGAAACTTCAGAATCTAGTAAAAACATAGTTCCAGAAACACCTCAGTCTAGAGGTATAAATGTAATAGAGGAAAAATCAGAATCTGAGACTGAGCAAAGTGAGCCAGACTCAGAAGATATTAAACAATTTGAAATAAATCCTATTACACATAAATAAATAGTAAGTAGAGCACCAGATCTAGGATTATTAGATAAACCAAATAATATTTCTCAGTTTAAGTATAATGCTTTGACAGTATATGAATGGAATATAGATGGATTATTTGAATATAATATTTTAAGTTTATTACAGCAAATGACTATGGCAGCTAATGCGTATAAAATCTAGTCTTTTGCCTCAGATAAGGCAATAGCTGAAATAATTATAGCAGATTTTACAGGACAGTTAAAAGGATGGTGGGATTACCACTTAACAGACATGCAACAATTAGAAATTTTAAACTCAGTTCAAGTAAATAGTAGATTATGTGCAGATCATCCTAATACTTTTTGAACTAAAAAACAGCATATAGTAGATTTGCCATATGAAGAAGGATTTAATGAAAAATCAATCTCAACTAAATCCATACCATTCACTAGAATTGTTAGAACATTGTAAGAAAGAAATTAAAGAATTAGAGGATAAAAAATTAATTAGTAAATTAAGAAGTCTTTGGTCGTGTGCAGTCTTTTATGTTAATAAAAATACAGAAAAAAAAAGAGGTACACCAAGGTTAATTATAAATTATAAACCATTAAATACGGCATTAAAATAGATTAGGTACCCAATCCCTAATAAAAAAGATCTTTTAAATAGGTTATATAATGCAAATATTTTTAGTAAATTTGATATGAAGTTAGGTTATTGGCAGATTCAGATCCATCCTAAAGTTAGGTATAAAACAACATTTACTGTTCCTTTTGGTCAATATGAGTGGAACATAATGCCTTCTGGATTAAAAAATGCACCATCAGAATTTCAGAGAATAATGAATGATATCTTTAATCCTTATTTAAAATTTTGTATTGTTTATATAGATGATGTATTAGTTTTTAGCCAAAGTATAGAAGAACACTTTAAACATTTAAAGACATTTTGTATGATAATAAAAAAGAATGGATTAGCTCTAAGTAAAACTAAAATGAATCTATTCCAGACTAAAATTAGATTTTTAGGACACTATATAGAACAGGGTATAATTCATCCTATAGAAAGAACCATGATGTTTGGAAATAAGTTTCTTGATGAAATAACTAATAAAACCCAATTACAGAGATTTCTAGGTTGCCTAAATTATACTATAGATTTTTACCCAAATTTAAATAGAATGATAAAACCATTACATGATAGACTTAAGAAAAATGTTGGACCATGGATCGAAGAACATACCAGTATTATAAGACACATAAAATCATTAGTGAAAGAAATTCCTTATCTGTATATCCCAAATTCAACTGCATTTAAAATAGTAGAAACAGATACTTCAGATTTAGGATATGGAGGAATTCTAAAACAGAAAACAGATGATAAAGAAAAAATAATCCAGTTTTAGAAACAGATGCTTCAGATTTAGGATATGGAGGAATTCTAAAACAGAAAATAGATGATAAAGAAAGAATAATCCAGTTTACTTCAGGACACTGGAATTCAGTCCAATTAAATTATTCTACCATTAAAAAAGAAATTTTAAGTATTGTAATTTGTATAAATAAATTTTAGTCTGATTTGTTGAATAAAAAATTCTTAGTCAGAATTGATTGTAAATTAGCAAAAGATGTTTTAAAGAAATATGTTAAAAATCTTGCCTCTAAACAGATTTTTGCTAGATGGCAAGCGATTTTAAGTATTTTTTATTTTGATATTGAGTATATTAAAGATAGTAGTAATAATATACCAAACTTTTTAACACGAGAATTTTTACAGAAAAAATAGGAAGAAAGAAGAATAAGCAGAAGGAAATAAAATCCAGCTCTAGTTCCACCACTAAAGCTCTTTCTGAACACTCGGAAAAACTCAGTAAAACCACCATAAAACCCCAAGTATCAGATAAAAACCCAGAAGACCTAAAGAAATGGATAGAAGAATTAAGTAAATCACCAGAAGTAATAAAAGCTCTGCAGAATATGACGTCTTCTTCGGGAGATTCAGGTATGAATTCTAAAACCAAAGCGATCGTACCCGCTCATGGTACGGCCAGTCTGTCTCAAACGGTAGACAGTAAAGACTTATCAAATCTGTTGAAGGCTGTGGGTTTGCCAAAAATCAAATCTTCCCAAGGATATAACACTAGTTTTCATAAATGGATTTTAAAAAATATTTGAGAGATTGAAATTGAAAATGGTTTTAATGATATAAATCCATGGGAAGTAATTAGAAAGTATTATCCTGAAAATTGGTATTTTACACCGAAGGATTTATCAAAACCTCAGGATTATTATTATAGTATTTTAGAAGAAACAACCTCAGTTAAAATAAAACATAATTTTGATAAAAATCATAAAAATGTAATAGCATATTCCTCTATCCAAATAAAACGGGTTATCCATCCAAAAGATTGGCCGACCTCAAATTTATACACTTCATTATCATTTAAAAATTTAAAAAAGTATTGTTCTTCATATAATTATTTTGACTATATAGAAGCATGGAAAAATATTTTTTATATTCAAAACCCAACCACTACTCATTCATGGTTGATATATTTTGATCAATAGAGTATTAAAACCACCACCAGATTTCCACACTGGTTTTTAAAATGGTGGCAAGGTAAAGGTATTACTGATGATCTTTTATCACCAGAAGTTTTTCAAGTATACCAATATTTTAAAACCAATTATAAACCTGCCCAGACTGAAAAATATATTCCTCTTTTAATGTATTTTTGTACACAGTTTTTTATTCCCTGGGTATATCAATGGTATTTTGATTTTCAGTATATAACAAGAATTAAATATTCCGGTCATAGTAAGAAAGCACAAAGTAAAATGGTGGAGATCATTCAGGAACTCTGCCACAGAAATGGTTGTAAAAAACTAGATACTTAAAAAAACACAGTTCCCTACTGTGTCTTATGCTGATAAATTAATACTGCAAGGAGAGCTATCATTTAGAGTCCAGAAAGCCCAGTGTCAGGGCTTATTGGCAGCAGCTAAAACCCCAGAAGAATATAAGATGATTTGTCAACAAATGTTCAATCATCTTACTGCTGAAGATTCAATAAAGAAAGAAAAAGTAAAACAGTCATCCAGTAAAGAATCCTCGAAGAAATCTTCCAGTAAAACAAGAAAGAAATCCAAAAGGAAGAATAAAAAATAGTCAAGTTCAGAGACGGAGTCGACAGCATCATTAAGTACGTCATCCTCCAGTAAAAATCCAATATCTTCCCACTACGACAGTAATGAAGATGACTGTTATGGAATTCTTCCAGCTATAAAAATCAAAAGCAAGACAAACAAAGTAAACAGAAAAGAAAAAGAAAAGAAAAAATAAAGAAAAAAGGAAAAGGAAAAGGAAAGAAAAGGCAGGACACCTCATCGTCCTCATCATCAGATTCAGACTAAAAGCAGTGGCAGACAAAGTTCTATTCATCAACAGTAAAAGACAAAAACAATAAAAGAAGTGTCAGACAAACTATTCATCAACAAAAAAAAAAGGAACAGAAGAGTGGTAGATAAGTCACTATTCATGAACAGTAAAATCCGCATGAATCAACAGTAAAGCTTTTGTGACTCAATAGTAAAAGCTTAGAAATTCTCTATAAAAAGAGAGCCTCTCCCCTTGTGAAGGCATGCATGTATTTTCCTTTCTCTCTATTTTCTCTATCTTCACATTTTCTCTGTAAACTCTCTCTCTAAACAATTCTCAGAAATCTTGTAAAATTCTCTGAAGTATTATTAAATAGGGAAAATTACTTTTTAGTCCCTGAAGTTTAACGTAAGTAACACTTCTGTCCCTCTATTTTGTCGACCCAACACTTAAGTCCCTCACTTTCTCTTCCGTCTAAATTCATAGTCCTTCCATCCATTTAAACCGTTTGGTCAAAGAGTCAAAGGTGAGAGATGATAATTTTTTTCAAAAATACCCTTCTCTTTTCTCCAGTTGCAGAAGAAGAAGAAGAAGAAGAAGAAGAAGAAGAAGAAGAAGAAGAAGAAGAAGAAGAAGAAGAAGAAGTTGTAGAAAGGGTAGGAAGAAGAAGAAGAAGAAGAAGAAGAGGCATTTGGGTTTGGGTTTAGTGAGGGTTAATTTTGTCAATTCACGTGTCCCAAACGGCTATTTTGGACGGAAGGACTACGAATTTGGACAGAAAATAAAGTGAGGGACTTAAGTGTTGGGTCGTCAAAATAGAGGGACAGAAGTGTTAATTATGTTAAATCTCAGGGACTAAAAAGTAATTTTCCCTATTAAATATAGTAAGTTTTATTTTATATCTGTTACTTTTATAAGCCCGTGTTGACGGCACTTTTCTCTTCTCCCTCCACCCTCTGACTTAATTTTGGGGATCCCAAGTTAAGGTTGCAGGAGCCCTAGCCATAAAATAAATTTTATTATTTGATTTAAGTATGCTCTGTGGTTGCGGTTTAGGCTGATCTTCCACATAAGAAAATTGTTTACTTGTTATAAAGGCCAGTAATATTATACTTTCTTGGTATATCGACTGGAAATCAGACCTCTTCGATTCGGCAAATTGTTGTGCTGTAGAAGAAACTTAGATTACAAAGTCATGTATTATTGAAAGTTATAACCTGTTAAATTTGTTTTTTTTTTAAATTTTTTGTTTCTTGATTCTGAATCTTTAAATGTTCGATCCTTTTTGTGTTTGTTGGTATATGTATATATATATATATATATATATATATATATGTTTTTTTCATAAAAAATTTATATGTTGATTAAGGAAAATTGAGTCAAAAAAGATTTTTTTTTTAAATAAAATTTTATGATAGATAAGTTTTAAAAAATATATATATAAATAAAATGTATTCTCAAAATTGAGTGAGTAAAAATATATAAGAAGTTATACGGTTTATCAAAGATCTATAAAAAGAAATCAAATAAAACTAAATAACGATTAAATCGAACAAAATAACAAAGCAAACTCATATAAACCAATCACATTTTCACCAACCCTAACATCATCGCAACAATCGATTTACATTAGTAACCAATCATTCATCAATCCAAACATTACCGCAATAATCGATTTACATTAGTAACCAATCATTCTTGAGAAAGCTAAAAAAATATCGTTGACGATTATTAAGGCCAATACAATATCCCTATAGCCAACCAAAGGCAAAAAATAACAAATGCAAAAGGATGAAAAAAAGAAGAAGTCCAAGGCAAACAAAGCCAAAAGAGTATCAAGTCACCACCGAAAGAGACAATGCTATAGGGCTCTCACAGGAGCGATGGCTACTAGATGTATCGTTGTGGTCTTGAGTCATTAATGTAGACATTTTCGATAGATAAGCTTAGTGCAACTCTCTGCAATTATGTCCAAAACGAAACTCCTTCCTAACAAACCACAATAGACTTGTAAAAACAAATAAAACAAGGCACACAACTGTCCATGAAGTGGTGAGACCAAAGCAGTCCAAAAGGAAACTCCTTTCTAACAAATCACAATAGACTTGTAAAAATAAATAAAATAAGTCACACAACTGTCCATGAAGTGGTGAGACCAAAGCAAACAATAACAATAAAAAGAAAAAACAAAATAAAATTAAAAGAACTAAATCTTTTCTTGCATAAGGGCAACCAACCAAACCACAAAAATAGCAAGCAAATGCAACCACAAACAAAAAATTCCAGCAAAGAAATAATCTCCATCGAACCTCGTGACTTTTGGCTTCTTTAACTCTCTCTCTTCTCTTTCTCTCTCTTCATTTTCCTTGGTAGATAAGATTTCTTAATATACTAATAGAGTATTTTTCTTTCTTAATTAAAATGTAAAAAAAATATTATTAAATTAAAATATATAATAACTTCAAAAAAATAAATATATTATGTTAAAAATGAAAGTTATTAGTTTTAGCTCAAACAACATTTTATTTATTTTAATTTCAGATTTGTGAATTATTTAACTAAAAATAAAAGTTTGAGAAATTTATTATTTAATTTTTGAATATTTTTATTATTAATAAATTAATTTTTATATTTTAAAAATCTATTAAAATATTTTTATTTTTTATTTCAGTAATTTTTACATCTAATTCTATTTATTTTTACTATTTTTACTCAAAAATATATCAAAAAGGTCAAATTATCTTTTTTTTAAAAATAAATTTTAAAATTAAATTATTAAAAATAAAAAAGTAAATTTTAAAAATTAAATTATTTAATAAAAAGAAGAAGTAAAAAAAGTAAATTTTAAAAATTAAATTATTAAAAAAAGGAGAAAAATAAAAAGAAGAAAAAATTGAGTTATAATAAAAAAGAGATTTATTAAGGATAAAATTAAATTTTAAAAAATTTTATTTTTCAATTATGTTTAATGAATATTTTATTAAAAATAAAAAAATAATAAATTTAAAAATATAAAAATTAATTTATTAATAATGATAATATTAAAAAATTAAATAATAAATATTCCTAAAAAATTTTGCTTCCAAGTTGCAAAACAGAACGGAATGGCTCACAGCTCACCCACCTTATGGCTTATATCACGAGACAAAGAACGCGTCATTGATGCGCGTGAGATGGACGAAATTCTCGTCATGCCCATAGCATCACCATAATTTCACGATCACACGGTCTTTGCAATTCGTCATGTCGATGAGCTGACGCAACTTTACCCAATCTCAATGACGTAACTCCTGCTTTTCGGTCTCCATCCAACGGTTTAAAATCGCCCATCTTAAATACATTATTTTTCAATATTTAAATTTAATTTATTATTTTATATAATAATAATAATAAACATTTTCCTCAAAAGTCCTTTTTCTTTTTTCCTGAAAGTTGAATTAATACCGTTTCTTGTAACTGCTCCATAAAATGCCACTCAGTCGTATATAAGCCAGCCAATGTCAATCCCCCACCAATATATTTATAAAAAATAAAAAATTATATTAAAATATGACCAAATCTTGTCGGTCTGCTTTATCAAAATTAAATTGACCACCAAGCAATTTTTCAGCAAATTCCTAGCGGTGGAAGTCTAATGTGATTCGACCTTCATTCGCAGCGACGACTACAAGCTATTTAGCAGCTGGAGAATTAGAGATTGTGCCTTGCCGGTAACGGATGGATACTAAAGGCAAAGACAAGAGAAGAAGAATGGACAAGGAATCCGATGAAGCCAGGAATAAGAAGGTGAGACAAGGAGATCCGGAGGACGCCACAGAGGAGGAAGTCGAGGAATTCTTTGCGATCCTTCGGAGGATGCAAGTGGCTGTCAAGTATTTCGAGAAGGGGAATGGTGAAGACTGGCGAGCTGCCGTAGAGGCCGAGGTGGTGGCGGCGGCGGATAGTGCAGATGAGGATGAGAAGGACGAGATGGAGAGGAAGAAGGAGGAGTTGGTGGTGCCGGAAAGGCGGCCGATTGTGGAAGATGCTGGAGTTTTGGACTTGAACGTCATGCCAGATGTGGAAAACAACGAGATATAGCCGGGACGGTCGAGATCTAAGCTGCCGCGTGTGGTGGAGCAACAGAATGGAGCATCTGGAGTCTCGCCGCGTGTTTTGCATGAGCTATTGAGCTTAGGTTTTCTTTTTCCCTAATTCCCTTTTTCTTAATTTTATTTTCTGGTATGATCTGTTTAATTATATCTCTTAACAACTCCGCTAATATACAATTAAAGAAAAAAACAAACTCAACTAATATAATTAATTGCTTAATGCTGTAAGCTACATATAAGAAGACTTTGCCTGTAGCAAATGGTATAAAAATTCACACCAATTTATTTTTTTTTCTTGAGTGGTAGTTAAACTATATTTTTAGATTCATCTCACATGTTGCAATCTTCTTTTTTCTTAAAAAAAATTTGGAGTCATCGTTCTTGGTTCCTCAAAGATGGAGTCATGGTTTAATAATTTTAATAAATTTTTATTTTTAGTGAAATTGAGTGCAATAGTAATTAACTTTTATTTTTAAATTAATTAAAATTGGTTATAAAAATTGAATAATTAAAATTATTTATTATGTGTTTGGTTGCAAAAAAAAAAAACTAATAAATGGTAAAACTCTTCAATCGGAGAATTGTGTAGCTAGATAAAAAACAAAAAGGCCTTCATAAACACTTTTTTTTACTTTAAATATTAAATAACTATTTTTACATGAATTAAAAATATGTATATATAATTAAAATATTAAATAATTATATTTCATGAATATAAATATAATTATTTTTACATAAAATAAAAATATGCATATATAATTAAAATTATTATTTCAAATAAATAAAAACAGAGTTATGTAATATTTTGAGAAGTTAATTCATAAATTATGAGTTCAAAAAGGAAAAGTTTTTATAATTTAAAATGAATAAAAAAGAATAAATTTATCCTTAATAAGGTGGAGGAACATTATTATTATTATTATCATTATTATTATTATTAATATTAAGCGTTTCGTTTATAGAAAGTAATTTATATTTATAAAATAATTTTTTAAAAATTATTTTATGAAAATTATTTTTTAATAAGGTAATTTATTTTTTATTATTAATTTTAATTTAAAAAATAAAATATATTAATAAATTTATATATAAAAATTTTAATAAGATTATAAAATGTGAAAAATAATTTTTTTCTTAAAAAATAAATAATATTCCTTAAAAAATAATTTGATTTTTCTATTAAAAAATATGAAAAATATATTTTTTTCGTAAAATAAATAGAACTTAAATTTTACCATAATCATTTACATATAAATTTTGATCACATTTGAATAATAACGAAAAAGAAAGATGTCCGCCCTAATTTTTTTTTAAATTTTTGAATTTTTTTTATTTATCAGGATATTTTCCATCCATAGACTAATCCTTTGAAGTTATTAAATGATCCTTCAAAATGTCGTATTAAAGATCGAATGAGTTACATGCGCCTTACGACAGTAACGAGTAGCAGTTATTAGCAACATATATTGCTAACAAAAAATAAATAAATAAATAAAACCATATATTAACAATAACTTGTTGGTTGTGGTTGTGGAAGGCTATTGATGATTGGTGATCCAATAGAATAGGGTTTTACAAGGGTTTTGGTATTGAAAAATAATCTTCAAAAAAACTTATGCTACCTGGGGAGGGAGCTCCCCTTTTATCCATTTCGCTTTGCTTACTGGTGACGTGTAAAGGCCTCTCCGTGATTGGGACACGCGTCTCTGACATACAGATTCGGGTGTACGAGGGTATCAGCCGCCTGCTCCATGCGTAACGACCTCTGATTCTCCTCGTGCGTACGTTCGAGCGGATCTGCCAGGCTGTCTGAGTAGGGCTCTGGATACTGGGTTGGGCCGAGAGTTGGGCCGGACGCTGGGCCCAAGAGGAGAGGACCTGCTTCGCGTGGGCTGGACCGACCTGAGTGAAGAAGCTTGATCGAGCCCGGCCTTGAAGGATGAATGAGTTGGGCCTTTGGCTGTGGTCAAGGCCCAGGACCGGGGTAAAGAAATCCAGTGGTCATCAATTGCCCCTTCACCTTCTCGGTAGTTATTGCTTTCAACTGCCGAGGGGGGGAATATCAAGAACCATTATGACCGCGTCTGTTCGTGTTCAGATGCCTTCATAACATCCTTTCATCTTTCTGTCGTTGCGCAGTTTTTGAATCTTATCTGCTTTTTCCCCTTTCTGGCTTTTCTCTATTCTCCGTGTCCTCTGTTACCTTTGCTTTCTTGTCGTCATTATCTGGACATGTCCTTTCTTTCCTATCCCATGAACATCTGTCATTGCTAACTTAGAGTCTAATATAACTCTATCTTGTGCTAGGGCCTCAGACTTCCGGGTATATATCAACGCCAGCTTTTCTTCATTCTTGGACCCTCTGTTGGAGTAAGGGATTCTTCCGTTTCCAGTTTTCTGTCTGCTTCCTTCTTCCGACGAGATTGTCCTGTTTTATCTGCGAAGGATCCATTTGACGCCTTCTCCAAATGGCTGGAGGTGAGCCTGAGTTTGTATTGCTTTGTTACTCCATAGATTTGCTTTAATCTTGCCTTTATCATCTTGATAGAAAATTGTTCTGACTTGTCTCTGTTTTGAAACTTTTTGCAGTACCTGAGATAAAAATGGGTCAGCTCAAAATTTTTAAAAATTGGAGGTTACCTCTAAGGAGTCTGAGCGTTGTTTTGGAGGTCCTTCTGGTAGGGAGGTCGACGGTTGAGACCATTCGGCAAGTCGCTGGAACTATTTCACCCAGGTCGTCTGGCCGGCCTCCTCCTTTGCTTGTTGTCCGGATTCCGAAGAGGTTTTGGGGTGTTGAGGGGTTTGCTCTAATTTTACCTTTCTTCGGGAGAGACAAGGAAATTTCCCCGATGCCCCTGTTATCTGCTTTTGATATAAATGGAAGTGGTGAAAATGCTCAACTTATTGTTCCCTTTGGTGTGAAGTACCAGTATTATGCGAGGTTGAGATCTGCTGCATTCAGTCAAGCTTCTGGCGATACCTTCGAATGTATGCTCAGCGATCTCCTTGGAGCCGTAACTAGAAAGCCTGTGTTTTCATGGTACATACGGACAAGCTCGGATATTATATCCTGTCCTTATGTATCGTGAATCACATCTGGGCAATCAGGGTGTCGACCTATTATAGGGGAACAGTGAGAAATACTTATGGGAATCAACTTGTTCAATTCCCTTATAATAGCGAGACAGATCTTGGCCTTTTCTGCCAAACTCACATTCTGAGCTGCGAGAGTTCCTCCGAGCTGAAGATTAGAGTAGTGAGGTAGGTGATGACGATGTAATCGAAGATGGTGAAGTATCCGGACATGTAAATCCTTTAAGGATAGTCTTCCATTCTGTAGGCCCGGACATGTAAATCCTTTAAGGATAGTCTTCCATTCTGTAGACTCGGACATGTAAATCCTTTTAAGGATAGTCTTCCATTCTGTAATGTACTTTTCTTTTAATGAAATTCTTGTTTTTCGTTCATACTTGAGCTTGTTCTTTTCTTTGTCGTGGATGGAGTACTGATACTGCTTTCTTCATAGCCTTAGCCAACTAAATTTTATTTTTTCCGAGCTGAACTGACCGTATTTGTGAGCTTTTGCTTTTGATCAATGATCTGAACTCCGGATCCACTTAGCCAACTGAGCTTTCGCGTTACTCTTTCTGAGCTGGACTTACAGACCTGTGAGCTCTGTCTTTACTCGATGGGTTGAGCTTTGAATCTCTTTAGTCAGCTAAGCTCTTAAGTTACGTTTTTCGAACTGGACTGACCGACCTGTGAGCTCTATTTCGGTTTACTTTTTCCGAGCTAGAATGCCGACCTGTGAGCTCTACTGTTATTTCATAAGTTGAACTCTGAGCCCTTAGCTCTGTATGTTTCCGAGGTGCCCTTGTTGCCTCCGATCTCGCAGCATTTGTTCAATAACAATCGAATCAAATCTTATAACTTTTTAAGTGAGAAGCAGGTCTGACTTTTATCATGCTCCCACCTGTTTATACTTTTGAGTCTTTTCATGACTTGCCCCTCTATTTCCTTGGTATTTACCGTGGAAGTGGTGAAGTGGTGAATCTGGCAAGTTGAGTTACTGTGACTGACGAGTTGGGCTTGTATTATGTAGATGGCAAATGGGCTTATGTAGATGGGCTGTCATTGTGGACTTGGCCTTTGACGGATGTGGAGAAGCCCAGCGATCATCCTTTTGCCCCTTTACCTTCTCGCTGGTTATTAGATAACCGTTGAGAGGGTAAACTTCGAGAGTAATTAATGATCGCGCCGCTCCAAGGCAAAACTGTTCAGATCAACGTTTCATCTCATTATTGCCTTTCATTTCGAATTCCTTCTGTCTTCTGAAGAAACTAGCTCTTTTCTGCTCTCTGTCTCCCTGCAACTCCTTCTGCTTTTTTCACCTTATTGCATTTTCAGGTACGCTTCCTTGTTCTTCCATGGCCCTTTCAGAGCTTCCTGATGTTGTTGACATTGAGTCGCATATTACTCCTTCCAACATAACTAAGTACATTTCCCGGAGGCTCTTAGATACTCCTCTGTATCTGATTCGAGCGCCTCTTCCAAATGAAAGGATAGTCCTTCCTTACCCTCCCCCTTCGGGTTTGGTGGATCCCCAAGAGGGTCGTCGTATAGTGTTTTTCTTGAAGCAGAGAGAATTCAGTCTACCGTTTCCTTTTACCCCTTTCTTTATTGAGGTCTTTGAATGTTTCGGGGTGACTCCTTGGATGTTATCCCCAAACTCCATTTTGTTCATGTCCTGTTTTGAGTCTATCTACCTGGGTTGGGGTTTTACACCCACGGCCTGTCTGTTCGTTACTTTTTTCCTCCTGGTTAAGGCGGTTCAAAACTTCTATTACTTTTCCCCCCGTAGGGGGTTATCTCTTTTCACGGGGTATAAGGACTCCATAAAGGGATGGGTGGAGAACTTCCTTGTGGCGGAGTTAAAATTAGGGTCCGCCAGAACGTGGGAGGTGGATCTAAGTTGGGGGGAGATCTTTCCGGGTTGCAACGAGCTGCCCCAATTGAGTCTTATTGAGCAGGTGGGGCTGCTTCGACTGACTTCTGTTGAGAAGAAGTATGACGTCGAGAAGTGTATGTTCGTGTCCAATCTTAGGGATATCCGGGACACGGGTATAGTGCCTTGTCCAATTATTCTGTTTCTTCTTTGCCCGTAATATCAGAAGATATGTTGACTCTTTGTACTTTCGCGTTTTTTGTAGCTTCTGAGGTAAAGATGGATGACATCAAGTTTCCCAAGAACTTTGTCCTATCTCGGGACAATATGCATGCGATTTTTGACGCTTTTGGGGATGGGCGTTCAGTGACTGAGATTGCTGCGGAGATGGTTCAAGCTGCTTCCTCCAAGAAGGTTAGCCGACCTCCCGCCAAAGCTTCTTCTAGAGCTTCGAAGCCGAGCTCCCGCAGCACCAAGCCATCTAGCCGTGGTGGGTCGAGCTCAACTCTTAGGCCTGCTAAAGGGTCTAGGTCTGCCCCAGCCTCCTCGGAGGTCGTGAGGGAAGCCTCCCTAGCTATTGTGGAGCAGACCCAAGGTGCTGAACAAGTGGAGCAGGGTATTGCCCGTTCTCCTGGAGGGGTGTCAAGGGAAAAATCTAAGTCCCCTGTGACTAAAGACAAGGAGGCCTCTGGGACAGGGCTGGAGATCGTCCTTATAGAGGACCCAATTCCAGAGGTTTCTACCCAAGATGTCTCTGCCCCTGTGAGGACTGAACCTGAGGGTTCTGAGGGTATTCCATCAAAGACCGGGGACAAACGCCCAGCCTCTCCTAGAACATCTGCCCCATCTCCTGCTCGGAAGAAGTCCAGGGCTGCCGCAGGAGCTTCTCCAGCCCTTCCTTCCATTGGGAAGGGGAAAAGTGTTGCTACCGATCCTCCGTTGTCTTCTTCTGACAATGCTCTGAACACGTCGGACATTACCTCCGAGTCTCCGACCAGTGCTGTCGTCGAATTTCTCAAGGAGCGAATATTCGGCGGAATCACAGAGGCTTCAGATCCTCGTCTTCTTGCCCTGACTGGTCTCTTAGCCAGTTCTACCAAGGAGCAAGCATCCTTCCGATCTCGCTCTCGTGAGGAGCTCGGATCCACGATCAGGGAAATGCTTCTGATGGTAAATTACTTTTTTCACTTCTTTTCAGTTTGCTTTGTTTCCTTTTCTTGACAGTTATTCTGCCTTTTTAGGTGACAGGCCTCTTTATGGAGGTGGATGCTCGTGATCGCTCCCTCCAGGAGTCCATAGACCGCCGGATTGAAGAGGCGCGTCTGGAGGAAAATCTGTCTGCAACCAGTGATGCGAGGGGTAATCTGGTAGCTGCTCGGGAGCAAATCCAGTCCCTCCAGGTGAATTTGCACTCTGCGCTAGAGGCCCTTAAAAAGGCTGATAAGAAGGCAGCTGAGACAGCAAAGCATACCGAGTCTTTAGAAGCAGAGCTGTCTCGGACTCGTAAGGTTCTCAAAGTGTCTGATGAGAGGGCAGCTGCGATGGAGGTTCGTTGTGAAGAAGTTTTGAAGCAACTGTCCTCTATGACACAGGCTCTTCAAGAGAGAAATGAGGCTGTGAGCCAGAAAGCTGAGGTCCAGCGTCAATGTGATGCTTTAAAGGCCGATTTTGAAGGACTTGAGGCTCATCTCAATGAAGTGAAAGCTCAGAAGGAAAAGGCCCTAGCTCGGATGGAGGTCCTTGAGCAGGAGTTGAGTACGAGCTCTGATCGTATCAGAGACCTGGCTTCATCGGCTGAAGAGTTCAACCTTCGCCACCAGCAGCTCAACCATGAAGTCAGGACCTTGGAGCGTAAGTGTTCAGCCCTGCTTAAGGTAGTAAAGCATTTTGAAGACAAATCTCAGCTGGTGCGTGAGCAATGCATAGCGGAATATCAGGAGTCTGATGAGCTGAAAAGGAAGATCGAGCAGGCCTGTGAGGCTCACCTCTAGGACTATAAGGACTCTTCTGAGCTTAAGGAATTTGTAGCTGAGGCCTGTGAAGCACATCTTGATGAATTTAAGGCTTCTGGTGAGATGAAAGCGGCTATTCTTAAGAAAGCCTTCCGTATGTATGTGACCGGCTATAATCGCGGTTTAAGAGAAGCCAGACACGCTCCTGATACTCCTTTGGCCGAGCTTCGCAAGTATGAAGCGGACTCAGATGGCGAGCCAGTGTTGTATGGGGAGGATGATTTTCCTATGCCCCGAGGGGATTGTCGGAGGGACATATGCGGGCCAGCTGAGTCTTCTTCGGAAGAGTCCGAGCTAGAGAGGGAGGACGTGGAAGTCCTTGAGTCAGGGAAGGATGACCCTAACTCTGAGAAGGAGGATCTCCACCTTGAGTCAGAGATAGCTCCTGTTGTAAACGTTGAGGGCTCTGGTCCAAGGGATTCCGAGCTTCCTTCAGATGTGACTGCAAGTAGAAATAATGTAGGCGAGGGTGTTCTTACTGATGTAAGTCCTTTAAGGACTATTTATCCCCCTACTTCGTCAGAAGGATAATTTGTAATAGTTATTTGTAATGAAATATCAGTTTTCTTTTTCCTCAAAGTACTCTAATATCTTTTTTCTCATATTTGTACACTATGTATTCTTATTCATAAGCTCTGGATTGCTCTTGAGTTGCATGCTCAGCTCTTAGCTAATAGTCTGAGAGATCAAATCTCATACCTTTTAATGGCGACTAGCATGTCTGTTTTTTGCTTTTAGCCTTTCCTTCTTGGTTGTGAATTTGGATGTCTGTTCCCGATAAACTGATTTTGGAGTATGGTCCTTTTCTCCTTCATTTATCCTCTTACAGGTTTCTTTGTTTATGAGCCTTTTGAAAGAGGGAGCCCAGCCTTTTGTTTTGGCCTTCATACCTTGGGCTTTTGAGGATGCAAGTCTATCCGAGCTGGGAGCTCGACCTTGAGCTTAATATAGGTCCATCCGAGCTGGGAGCTCGGCATTTTGCCCGATAGCCAAACTTTTAGCGTTAGCGTCTGTTTCGAGGTCGACGCTTCTTGGCTATTGTGCCCCGAACCTCTTCAGGAGGTCGGAACCTGATTTTGCCTTAGTAGCTCTGGGCTCGGTCGGCGCTTCTTAGCTATTGTGCCCCGAACCTCTTCAGGAGGTCAGAACCTGATTCTTCTTTGGTAGCTCCGGGCTCCTCTCTTTTTGTGAGGTCGGAACTGTGTGTTAAGTTGTCCCTGCATATGATATGGGGAATTTTTATTTCGGGAAGCTCTTAAGTCCTTCACCGACCATTTCTTGTTTTCAGGAGATCTTACGAGATCCTGACTGTTTTGTTCCGGGGTGACCTTGGGGCCCCGCCGGCAGTTTTTTGTTTTGATTTTCCCGGGAGTTCTAGGGGATCCCGGTCTTCTTTGTTTACCCGAGAGTTCTAGGGGATCCCGGTCTTCATGCTCCGGGAGGCATCTTTATGATCCTCACCGGCCGTTCCGGGGTGACCTCGGGGCCCCGCCGGCAGTTTTTTGTTTTGATTTTACCGGGAGTTCTAGGGGATCCCTGTCTTCTTTGTTTACCCGGGAGTTCTAGGGGATCCCGGTCTTCATGCTCCGGGAGGCATCTTTATGATCCTCACCGGCCGTTCCGGGGTGACCTCGGGGCCCCGCCGGCAGTTTTTTGTTTTGATTTTCCCGGGAGTTCTAGGGGATCCCGGTCTTCTTTGTTTACCCGGGAGTTCTAGGGGATCCCGGTCTTCATGCTCCGGGAGGCATCTTTATGATCCTCACCGGCCGTTCCGGGGTGACCTCGGGGCCCCGCCGGCAGTTTTTTGTTTTGATTTTCCCGGGAGTTCTAGGGGATCCCGATCTTCTTTGTTTACCCGGGAGTTCTAGGGGATCCCGGTCTTCATGCTCCGGGAGGCATCTTTATGATCCTCACCGGCCGTTCCGGGGTGACCTCGGGGCCCGCCGGCAGTTTTTTGTTTTGATTTTCCCGGGAGTTCTAGGGGATCCCGGTCTTCTTTGTTTACCCGGGAGTTCTAGGGGATCCCGGTCTTCATGCTCCGGGAGGCATCTTTATGATCCTCACAGGCCGTTCCGGGGTGACCTCGGGGCCCCGCCGGCAGTTTTTTGTACCTCTTTGAGGTTTTGCACAAGATTCGGGCTCATTTACTGTCGCTTCGTCATCTCAGCTGGTTTTGGACCTAACTGAGGTCTTGTTTTTTCAAGGGATCTTTCTGAGCCATGTTCTTTCTTTTTCATGGAAGAATATTATTCATAAAGACAATCATATTGTGTAGACAACTTTATTTACTCATATTCGTCAAAATACAATGTTTTTCTTTACAAATATTTCAAGGAAAATACCTCTTTAGGTGCTGGATGTTCCAAGCGTGGGGCTCGGGGTTTCCTTGCATATCTTCGATTCGGTATACCCCTGGCTTGACCACTTTTGTCACCTTGAAAGGACCTTCCCAGGTCGGTGCTAACTTGCCCGCGGCCGCTCTTTTTCCTGTAGCTTCCAGGTTTCTTAAGGTCAGATCTCCCACTTTTAAGCTTCTTTCTCTGACCTTTTAGTTGTAATATCTCGCCGCTCGTTGTTGATAAGCGGCAGTTCGGACTTGGGCTTCTTCCCTGACTTCCTCAAGAACATCCAGGTTGCTTCTTAACTTATCCTCATTAGTATTCTCACTAACGAATTGGACTCGATGAGTGGGGATCTGCAATTCAACTGGGACTACGGCTTCTGTGCCATAGGCAAGTGCAAACGGTGTTTCTTTAGTGGGCGCTCTGGGAGTGGTTCGGAGTGCCCATAGTATGCTATTGAGTTCTTCTGCCCAATTCTCCTTTGCGCCATCCAGCCGTTTCTTTAATCCTTGAAGGATAGCTCTGTTAGTGACTTCTGTTTGGCCATTAGTCTGAGGATGAGCCACGGAGGAGAACTTATGCCATATGCCCATGTTCGTCGTGAAGGATCTGAAAATGCTACAGTCAAATTGTCTGCCGTTGTCTGAGATAAGTACTCTAGGTATGCCAAATCTGCAGATGATATGTCCCCATACGAAATCTATCATCTTGCGAGCTGTGATTGTGGCTATTGCTTCTGCTTCTGGCCATTTCGAGAAGTATTCCACGGCTACCACCACGAATTTCCTTTGCCCCGTAGTCTTGGGGAAAGGTCCCAGGATGTCGATTCCCCATTGTGAGAAAGGCCATGGACTGGATATGCTCGCTTGAGGAGTGGCAGGGGTTCTGATGGCGTTAGCAAATCTCTGACATACGTCGCATCTTCGGACAAACTCTTCTGCTTCTTTTTTAACGGTGGGCCAGTAGTACCCTTGCCTGAATATTTTGTTGGCTAATGTCCCTGCTCCCTCGTGAGCCCCACATAGGCCTCTATGTATTTCCTCCATTACCTTTGCAGCTTCTTCCGGACTCACACACCGGAGCCATGGGCTGGACTTCCCTTTTCTGTATAAGGTTCCCCTTACTGCTTGGTAGTTGGCAGCACGAGCTGCTATCTTTCTGGCTTCATCTTTATCTTCGGGGAGCTCACCTTCCTCCAAGTATCTCAGGTATGGGGTCATCCAAGTTGGGCTCTGTTCTACCTGCAGTACCGTGTTTGTCTTTTTAAAAGCAGGTGTACGGACATGCTGTATATATACTTCATCGGGAAGCTGTTCTAACTCTTCTTTGGTCAATCGACTAAGCAGGTCTGCTTCCTCATTTTCATCCCGAGGTATTCTTTGAAATCTGACGATAACTCTCTGACCCGTGAGCTCGGCTTCTATAGTTTTTACTTTATCAAGATAGTTTTGCATGATGGGGTCCCTAGCCTGATATACTCCCGTCACCTGGTTGATCACCAACTGAGAGTCGCTATTCACCTCGAGGTCGGTTACCCCTACCTCCGAAGCTACCAACATTCCATTTACCAGGGCTTCATATTCGGCCATATTGTTAGAAGCCGTAAATTCTAGACGCAAGGCATAACATACTTTAAAACCTTCTGGCCCTTTAAGCATTATCCCAGCGCCACTACCCTCAGCACCTGATGCTCCGTCTACATACAGCTTCCAGCTAAATTCTTGGGGGGCTCTCTTTCTTCCCCCTTTCTTGATATCTCTGAGGATGATCCTCCTTTTTCCTCATTGAATGCGCACTCCGCTATGAAGTCAGCCAGAGCTTGAGATTTTATGGCTGTTCGAGGTCGGTACTCTAGACAGTAAGGGCTAATTTCTACAGACCATGCCAACATCCGCCCTGAAGTTTCCGGCCTATGTAGAATCTTCTTTAAGGGTTGGTCTGTCATCACGACTCCTTGGTGGCCTTCTAGATAAACTCTGAATTTCCGGACTGCTAGTAATAAGGCGTAAGCCAATTTTTCAATGTTCGAATATCTGACCTCAGTGTCTCTGAGTACCTTGCTAACGTAGAAAACAGGTTTCTGCTCTTCTTCTTCCACCCTTACTAGCACTGCGCTGACTGCTTGTTCTGAGGCCGCCAGATATATCAGAAGTTCTTCTCCTTTTATGGGACTGCTGAGCACGTGAGGCGAGCTAAGATACTTCTTAAGCTCTATGAAGGCCTTTTGGCAATCTTCTGTCCATTCGAAATTCGGTACTTTTCTCAACTTTTTGAAGAATGGCAAGCACTTTTCTGCCGACCTCGACATGAATCAGTTAAGCGCTACTACTCTCCCGGTTAGTCTCTGAACATCTCTTACACAGGTCGGTTCCGGCATATTTAGTATGGCTTCCACTTTCTCCGGGTTAGGCTCAATGCCTTTACCACTCACCATGTACCCCAAAAATTTTCCTCCCCTAATGAAGAAGGCACATTTTGCTGGATTCAACTTCATTCTGTATTGATCTAACACCCCGAATATCTCCCTCAAATCTGCTATGTGTTGTTGGAAAGTGGAACTTTTGACCACCATATCGTCCACATACACTTCCAGGTTTCTACCGATATGGTGTTTGAAGATTTTATTCATCAACCTCTGATATGTTGCCCCGGAATTTCTCAATCCAAAGGGCATAGCCCTATAACAATAAGTTCCATCTTCAGTTATAAATGAGGTCTTTTCCTCATCCAACCTTTCCATTGGGATTTGATGATAACCCGACATAGCATCCAAAGAAGACATATAATCAAAACCGGCCGTTGAGTCGACCATTTTATTAATATCAGGCAGGGGGTAACAATCTTTAGGGCAGGCCTTATTTAGGTCGGTAAAATCTATACACATCCTGTATTTGCCATTGGCTTTTTTGACTAACACAGGATTTGCCAACCACTGTGGGTATATGACTTCCCTAATAAAACCTGCCTCTTCTAGCTTCTGCACTTCTTCCCGGGTGGCCTGCTGCTTCTCTCTTCCCACTACTCTCTTCTTTTGCTTTACTGGTCTGGCCTCGGGGAGGACATTCAATCGGTGTGTCATCACTTTGGGGTCAATTCCCGGCATGTCTGAAGGCTTCCATGCGAAGGTCGGCACGTGACTTCGAATCAGGGCCATGACTTCACCTTTTTGTTCTTTGGTGAGGCTGGCATTAAGACTGAAGACCTTGTTTGCATCTGCTCCTGATAAAGGGAAAGTTTCCAACTCTCCAACTGGCTCTGTCCGGGCTTCTTTTGTTTCATCTCTGACCTCCAGAACTTCCGAGTCGAGTGCTTCTCCAGTTGAGCTCGGCTCTGTTACTGTGGCCAAGTATACCACCCTTGCTTCTTCCTAGCTGCCCCGGACCATTCCCACTCCTTCTTCCGTTGGGAACTTGAGTGCCAAATACCTGATACTAGTGACAGCTTCAAAGTCGAACAACGCCGGTCTCCCCAAAATCGCATTGTAGCTCAGTGGGAGTTTGACCACCAAAAACACCTCATGATGGGTGCGAGCTCTGGGTGCTTCTCCCAAGGTAAGAGCCAGCTTCACCTTTCCTTCTACAAGTACCGGTGCTCCTCCGATCCCCTTGATTGGTGACTGGTCCCGAACCAGCTGTTCCTCTGGGATTCCCATCTGCTGAAACACTCGGTATGGCAGCAAGTTGACTTTACTCCCATCATCCACTAAGACCTTCTTTACCCGATAATTATGAATGACGGCTTCAACGACAAGCGCGTCATCATGGGGCATCTGAATACCCTGAGTATCTTCTGAGGAGAAAGTGATGATCATGGGAGAGTGGTCAACGATTTGCATGACTTCACTATTGCTGGTCTCTCCTTCCCGGTTTCTCTTCTTTCCTCGACGGCTCATCCGTCCTCCCGTTCCTCCAACAATTATGTGGATGGTCCCACTGGACCCGTCATTCACTGGTCCAGCTCCTATTCTCCTAGGCGTGTGAGTTGTCGGACCAGGGTGAGGCCTCTGTCCCTCTGGTTTCTTCACAAAATTTTTGAGGTGCCCTCTTTTTATCAGCCTCTCAATCTCCGCGATTAACTGAAAACAGTTGTTCGTATCGTGCCCATGGCTCCGGTGGTACTGACAATACTTGTCAGGATTTCTTTGATCTGCTTCCGACTTCATGGGTTTGGGCCACTGGAGGAACTCCTTATCCTGGACTGCCATGAGTACTTCGGCTCTGGAAGCGTTGAGGGGGGTTGGTTTCTCGGGAACCCAAGGAGGAAGCACTCTTGGTTCAAGAGCCCGAGGAGGTGGAGAAGGCCTTTAATCCCTTCTCTCCCAGGTCTGTTTGTACGGCTCAGGCCTCTTTCCATGTTTCTTCTCGTGTCTCTCCGGCCTCCTTTCCTCCGGGGCTTTCTCTTTTCCTGCCATCCCTTTGGCAAATCTACTCGTCACTAAGGCGTCATCCTGCCTTATATACTTCTCCGCCCTCTTCATCAACTCAGCCAGTGAGGTCGGAGGTTTTCTGCTCAAAGAACCAAAGAACTCGGCAGAGGTTGTTCCCTTTTGCATGGCCTCCACCGCCCTTCCTTCATCTAGCTCGGGAATCTGCAAGGCCTCCGTATTAAAACGGGCGACATACTCTCTGAGTGATTCACCTTCTTTCTGTTTCACTGTTTCTAGATAGCTCGTCTTCCTATCTGCTGGCACCCCGGCTATGAACCGGCTGATGAAGCGGGTGGCAAGATCTCCAAAACTTTTGATGCTTCCAACCTCCAAGCTGTTGAACCACGCCCGCGCTGGTCCCGAGAGCGTCGTTGGGAACACCTTACACATTAAAGCATCTGACAGGGTTTGCAACTCCATGAAGGTCTTATAGTTCATGACATGCTCTCTCGGGTTACCAGCTCCATTATAGGCCGCCATCAGCGGCATCATAAACTTCTTGGGAACGGTCTCCTGCTGCACTATCTTTGAGAAAGGAGAAGAGGTGGGCAAGGAGGTTTGGCTCTGATCTTTCTTACCTAGCTCGGCTAAGAGCTGCTCTTTCAACCTTTTCAGCTTTTGGTTCATTTTCTCGTCTTCCGGGCTGGATCCTTTGCCCAAGCTGTATTCCTCCTCCTCTGTTTCAGTTCCCGTTTCCCTGGTTGTTTCGGCAGAATAGTTGTCCGCCTCCTCATTTTCTATCAACTCTCTTGCCCTTCTCCCATGGATTCGGGCCTCCGGTTCTTCCTCTTCCCCGGCATCGTGGCTGTTAGTTTGGAGGCGATCAGAGGTAGGTCGGGGCTCATTGGTTCTGGGTTCCTCCACTACTGGGAGTGTATTTACTGGGGTGCTAAGGCCCCTCTGTTGCATTATCTGCCCCAACCAGTGAGCAGTAGTCTGTAGTTGGAGAGCCATGGTTTGAATGTCCTGGTTAGACAGAATCATGGTGGGAGTATTCCCTGCCAAGCTTGGCGAGGGATTAAGAGGGATAGGCGTTTGGTTATTCAACGTTGTAGGGCTAGAAAAGGAGAACTGCTGCCCATCTTGGGCAGAGCTCAGGTCATTTGGAATGTTAAGGTTACTTTCTTGGTGGTTTGCCATCGTGGATCTCAGTGGGTTTTGAAAGTGAAAACTCCGGTGATGAAAAGATCTCCTTCGTTTCCCACAGACGGCGCCAATTGATGATTGGTGATCCAATAGAATAGGGTTTTACAAGGGTTTTGGTATTGAAAAATAATCTTCAAAAAAACTTATGCTACCTAGGGAGGGAGCTCCCCTTTTATCCATTTCGCTTTGCTTACTGGTGACGTGTAAAGGCCTCTCCGTGATTGGGACACGCGTCTCTGACATACAGATTCGGGTGTACGAGGGTATCAGCCGCCTGCTCCATGCGTAACGGCCTCTGATTCTCCTCGTGCGTACGTTCGAGCGGATCTGCCAGGCTGTCTGAGTAGGGCTCTGGACACTGGGCTGGGCCGAGAGTTGGGCCGGACACTGGGCCCAAGAGGAGAGGACCTGCTTCGCGTGGGCTGGACCGACCTGAGTGAAGAAGCTTGATCGAGCCCGGCCTTGAAGGATGAATGAGTTGGGCCTTTGGCTGTGGTCAAGGCCCAGGACCGGGGTAAAGAAATCCAGTGGTCATCAGCTATTATATATGATTTTTTTTTTTATTCTTAAGATTGGTCTAAATACAAAATAAGATAAAAAAAAAAATATTAGCCTTTAATTTATTTCATCTATTTTTTATTCAATTATGTGTATTTTTATTATTTTTAAGATATAAAAAATGAAAAATCTTGAATTTAAGTCTATTTATCTATTTTAAATTATTTATTTTTACAATAAAAAAGAATAATGATATATTACTTCTTATTATATAGTCTTAACAGTTATTATTTCAGCTCATTAAACTCAATTAAATAAAAAATACAATTCATTCCAAAAATACTAAAAACGACGGAATCATGGTATAGTAAAATAACTGGCTCAAATAAGAGCTTCTTTAATATATGATCTAAATTAATTTTTTTTCGAATATAAAATTTATTAAAATATATGTAAATACATAAATTTAAATATAAATATTAAATTATAATAAACATAACCAACCTCAATGTTCTCATCAAATTACATATTGACCCATCATTTTTTTTTTAATCAATAGATACTGTATGGCATTTTTGTGGTCTATAGGATTATATTACATCTGATGAGTTCTGAGAATGAATTACAGATTGATCCAAATAAAAGTCTACACAATTAAACCAAACAAGCCCAACAAAATCAACCCATATAAGAAAGTAAATTAAATCAACAAATCAAATAAACCAATAAAAATCAGTACCAAACAAATAAACAAAGCTCAACCAAGCAAAACCGTAACACCACTTATCCTGCATTGCAACTATCAAAGAGAATAAAACGTATCCAATGCAGTGACAACGACAAATACAAAGAAAGCGTGCAACAAAACAGAAGTTTGGCCTTCGGAATAAACAGAGAAAATTGCCACCAACAACAGCAAAGTGGGAATGTAGATACAGCAGAGCTCAGTTAAAAAAGTTAAAAAGAGCGGTAACCGTTAGGTAAATCGATGCAATCCCAAACCGATATCATGCATGCAAAGAGACCCACTCTAAAAATCGGAGTAGAAAAAAGCTCCCTAAAAGTAATCTCTCCCCCACGAATAACATTGAACCTACAAACAGAAAATAATCAAATAAAAGAAAATAAAGAAACGCCCACACATCCATCATCTCAATCACGTGACTTATGCAAAGCCTCTTTATATATAATATATATATATTTTCCTTCCTTCAAAGTAGGGCTGAGCAGTATTCGGTTCAAACTAAAAAAACTGACCGAATCGATTTAAAATTTTAGTTCGGTTTTTTATATATTTCGGTTCGGTTCGGTTCGGTTCGGTTTTTAATTTTAGAAATTTCGGTTATTTCGATTCGGTTCGATTTTGATTAGAAAAAAACCGAAAAAACCGAACCGATTAGTGATAATAATATATTTTTTCAATAATATAGAGATATTTTCCTTCTTTGAAAGTAGGGCTGAGCAGTATTCGGTTCAAACCGAAAAAACTGACCGAATCGATTTAAAATTTTAGTTCGGTTTTTTATATATTTCGGTTCGGTTCGGTTTTTAATTTTAGAAATTTCGGTTATTTCGATTCGGTTCGGTTTTAATTAGAAAAAAACCGAAAAAATCGAACCGATTAGTGATAATAATATATTTTTTCAATAATATAGAGAAATTAAATCATATAAAAATTAAAATATTTTAATTAAATTTTAAAATATTAAAAATAAAGTGTAAAAAATAAAAAAATTATTAAAAATCGAAACCGATCAAACCGAACCGAATCGAACCGAATCAGACCGGTTCGGTTCGATTCGGTTTCTGACCAAAATCAGTTCGGTTCGATTTTTATAAATACAAAAATTTTGATTTTCAGTTTATTCGGTTCGGTTCAGTTTTGAACCGAACCGACCGAATGCTCACCCCTACTTGAAAGTATTGCTTTATTTTTTCTTTATTTCATGTCATGAAAGCTTTATGTATTAAAGCTTGTTTAATTATTATTTTTCAAAAAAAGCTTGTTTAATTATTGACCACATTTTTGTTAATTATTTAGGAAAAGTTCATTTTTTAAGTCGTATTTTTGTTTCAAGTCTTTAAATATTTAAGCCATTAAAGAGAATTAACAGAGGAAAAAAAAATAACAATAATAAATGAAATATAAAACCTTAAAATTTTCAAACCACCATCATAGCTTTAAGCAAATCTTTAATTTGTATTCGATTTCAAGAACTATGACAAATTAACTTTGAAATAAAACAAAACAAAAAAAAAAAGAATCCTAAAAAAAGTGCAGCAAAAATAAATTTACAGATCTAACTTCTCCCTGCTTTGGTGGTAGTAACGATCTCTTTGAGCTTGAAAACCTGTTTCTATCCTCTTCTTTATCTCATTCGGTTTCTTCGATTTTCTTTTTAAAATATCAAACTAAGTCCAAATTGAGATTTATCTCAATTCGGTCTCTCTCATTTTCTTTTTCAAAAAATTAAACTGAATCAAAAGTTAGAGAATTATAATTAAAATTAAATTAAACTGATTAATTATAAACTGCACCAAAAAAATAAAATTGATTATTGTTCGGTTCTAAAGTTTGCCTTCCTTTGTAACTGCCATTTAGAAAAGAAAAAAAAAAAATCTCTCCAGATGATATACATTAAGATTGAAGCCCAAGTTCAACATTTACCAAGTTGATCGCAGTCGAGTTAGGTAAGATGTTGAATTTTGCTAAGTTTCTAAAAGTGAGTTATAAGTAAAAAATTTATTTGATGCAAAGTTTTTTTTTTCCCTAAAAGTTGAGTTTCATAGGATTTTAATATTTTTTTATTATAATTTCTAATCTTTCTTGATTCATTTTTTTAAGTTCAAAAAATTTAAATTCTCTCATTTTAAATAAGAGTATTGTTAAATAGAAATTAATTATATTTAATTTTATAAAATTCCTCAAACCAAATGGAAGGCAAGTCTTTTAAGTTTAAAAATTTGATGAATTAGAAAGAGTATTCTTATCATCTATTACTTTAAAGGCTTAGTTTAAAATTAAGAATTTTGTAAAATTTTAATTTAATTAATTTTTTTATAAAATTTTTATTTAAAATAAAATAATTTAAAATATTTTAATTTAAAATATTTTTATTCTATGAATGATTTTATAAAAATTTTTACAAAATCATTTATATCAAACAAGGTAAAAGAATCCCCATTTAAAAATTTAATTGATCAAACTGTGTACTCCGATGGATGAGCAAAACTTTTTTTTATTAATTTTTCTTTTCATAACAAAATTTTCAATCATACTCTATTTTTATAATTATAAAAATAGGTTCAAAAACAATTTATGATTTAAATTTTTTTAAAGTCAATTTAATATTTGTTAGATATATATAATGTGATCAGCTAGAGTTTTATCATACTAATTTTAAAATTTTTACTAAATACAACAAATAAGAGTTTTTAAATAATAATTTTTATATAATGTAAAATTAATAATACTTGAAATTTAAAAAACTATTTAGATAAAATTAATATGAATAATATAACTTTTTATGGGTTTTGATGTTATAATTAGGTCTTTTTAGAATTTAAATTCAAAAATTTTTCAATTTTAAAAATAATTTTTATATCAATAAATTAAAAATTTATATATAATAACTTTTTAAGCATTTTTATCGGGTTAGATAATAAATGCTTAAAAACTATTTTTAAGGTTGGTTTTTATATATATAATAAATTTAATATTTAATTTTTAATAATATATAGTACAATAAGTTAAATTTTTATAAATAGAAATTTTAAAATTTTTAATAAACATAATAAAGAGTTTTATACGATTAAGTTTATATTAGATAGAATTTTAGTACTTAATTTTTAATATAAAAATATATATATATAAAGGAAAAATTATTTTTTAGTCCCTGAGGTTTAACGTAATTAACACTTCTGTCTCTCTATTTTGGCGACCCAACACTTAAGTCCCTCACTTTCTCTTACGTCCAAATTCATAGTCCTTCCATCCAAAATAGCCGTTTGGGACACGTGAATTGACAAAATTAACCATCTTCTTCTTCTTCTTCTTCAACTGGAGAAAACATAAAAGAGAAAAAAAAATAGGAATTTTACATTGAGAGAAGGGTATTTTTGGAAAAAATTATCACCTCTCACTTTTGACTCTTTGACCAAACGGTTTAAATGGACGGAAGGACTACGAATTTAGACAGAAGAGAAAGTTAGGGACTTAAGTATTGGGTCACCAAAATAGATGGACAGAAGTGTTAATTACGTTAAATCTCAGGGACTAAAAAATAATTTTTCCATATATAAAAAAAAAAATTGCCCACGTGACAAATTTTGAAGCAAGTTTATTGGATTAGTTAGATACAAACACACACACGTGGAATTTTTTTTTTTTTACATGTAACTTTCTAATGAATTTCACAATGTCTTATGAAATTAAATTAAGGGTAAACTATAATTTAGTCCCTCTAGTTTAGTGAAATATAACATTTCATCCCTCTATTTTAAAAAATCGTCAATTTAGTCACTGTGATTTTTAAAAATTATGCGATTAGTCCCTCCCGTTAGATTTTCAGTTAAGTCACCGTTAGTTTTAGTTAAAATACTAAAATACCCATTCTTTCACCCACATCATCGTCAACAATGGCAACAGAGAGTGTTTTAAGCGACAGATTTTGATCACATATTTTGCAGCAAGTGTATTCCTCAAATCTCATGTCAAGCCACTAATTCAAGAGTTAATAAAAGATGAAATAATTAGAAACTGCCAAATCAGGAAAATCTCTTTCCCTCGCCCATAAACATAAACACTTTGCTTACAATACAATCAAATTGTAGCCAAAATTAACTAGAGATTCAAACTGAGCTATCAATTCCTATTCCAACCCAACAAATGCAAAATACTAAAAAAGGAATCCGCAAAATAATAATTCAGAAGAACCAAACACAAATTCATAAATTTGAACATACACAATCAAGAATCAGCACCGTAACTAATACCCAGAAAGCAAGAACCGATACAAGAAAAAAGAATGGCAGTTACCTCTATTGCCATGGATGTCTAGAGCTTCCACAAGAAAAACAAGGGTGTTAAGTTAACGGTTGCAAAGAAATCTTACAGACAATTAGTAAGAAATTTTACATGATAAGACCAAAGAACTTGGTCTTGGATCCCACTTTGGATGTTCAGATTTTCAAATCAAAGCAAAATTTTCTTAAATAAGCAACTGATAATCACAACAGAGGGACCAATGACATAACTTTTAAGATGGAGGATCTTGAAGATGAAGGAGTACCCATTTCGAATCATCCTAAAAAAAGCTCGAATCGAGAGTTTTGCTTCGTGGGTTTGCAGATATGGATGCTAGAACTCCATTGAAGTTCTTAAGCACCACAGCTTTGCCGAATAGAGATGAGTGAATGGGTTAGAGAATGTGTATTTTAGTATTTTAACTAAAACTAACCGTGACTTAATTGAAAATCTAACGGGAGGGACTAATCGCATAATTTTTAAAAATCACAATGACTAAATTGACGATTTTTTAAAACAGAGGGACGAAAGGTTATATTTCACTAAACTAGAGGGACTAAATTGCAGTTTACCCTTAAATTAAATATAATATTTTATTAAAAAAAATAAAATATAATGATTTTTAATTCATAAATAAGTGATAATTTTAATATTAGTATTTTAAATAGTTGTGAGTGAATGCTTACTTTTTTAAAAATTTACTTTTTTAAAAATTTAATCGATAAATTTTATCGTTATTTTTTTAATATATAAATTTATTTAAAAAATAAATTTTTAATTTTATATAATTAATTATACTTAAAATCAAATTCGATAGAATAGATTACATATTAAATAAATTTAAGATAACATTTTTTTCAATTAAATTAAAATATCAAAAAAAAAAATCACTCTCCTTCTACCTTTAATTTTTTCTATTTTATGTACAATTTAATTAATTTCATGTTTCATATTTTATCATATCAAATACAAAAATTATAATTAAAAATTATTTTAAATAAACTTTATTTTATAATTAAATTGAACCAACAGAAATTATATATTTTCTTGACTGCCTTCATCTATTTGTAAATTTTTAAGTTTTCTTTTTATTTCAGGATTTCTTGACTGCCTTCATCTATTTGTAAAATAATTACCATGTAATATATTTTAGGATGCTTTAGTTTTATTTTTGTAATTTCTTTTTTCCTAATCGTATGTAATATTCTTGAATCAATTTGTAATACTGATTAATAAAATATATCACTTAGAGAATTCCTTTAAAAAAAAAACTCAAATATATAAAATCAACTTATTAAACATTATATTAAATGTCTATATCTAAAATTCATATACATATAATCTAATTTATATAAAATTCGATCAAATTTATTTTTATATGAAATTAAATTTGTATTTAATGTGTATATTAGTAAAAAAGTGATCCCTCGAATTTATGTGCGAAATGGAAATTAATTTAACTTAAAATTGGGCCCAAAATCAATGATCCAATAGTAAAAGCTCATGAACCCAACAATCACTCTTAGGGCTCTATTTCAATTTTAATGGAAAAAATAAATTTTCGGTCTAATTTTATTTATTACTTTATAAATAATTTGAAATTTCATTTAATTTGATTAATTTTATAATCCTTCATAATTTATTTCGTAAGAAATTAAGTATGATTTCATTTTTTTTTAAAATAAAATTTTGTAATTAAAAAGAAATAATTGTTTTCATTTTAAATAAAAAAAAAATTGAATCAAACTCTTTTGACATCTTTGAAAACATGGGTAAGAGAATCAAATTATTATAATTTTTATTAGAAATGACTTGTTATATTTCTGTAATTTAAAATTTTTCCCGCATTATATATTTTTTAATTATTTAATTATTTTATTTTGTTTAGTTTAAAATTATAGTTCTAACCACCAAGTTAGCAGCAATAAAAAGGTTAATAAAAGACAACAGATATCAATATATTATCAAATTAAAAAAAAATAAAAAAAAAATAACAGAATTAAACTACTCGAATCGATCTAAATAAAAATAATATTAGCAATAAAGAATGAAAATTAAACCAAACCATCACTTTGACCACCATTACAAGTGCAATACTTCGATGACAACAAAAACTAGTAGAATGATGAAAAACATAACAGAAGAAGACACAAACTAAACAGAGTTGTACCAGATATCTAAAATAGAAGGGGAATAAATATGCTCTAGACGAAGCAAACAATAGCACTACATTACATCACATATAAAGAGGGGATATAATAGAGCTCTCAACTAATCTAAGACCTAAAAGAGTAGTAGTCTCCGAATACAGCAACCCTCACATAGTAGGTTTCAGAAGAAAACCCTCATGAAATCATCACCCAGAACCTGTAAAAAGAAAAAAAACTAAACATCAAAATAACAAATAAATTCATTGTGATATCCACCTATAGCGAGAAAGAGAGATGGGTCAATAAAAAAATAAAAAAAAAAATAGAGAAAGCATTACCCTTTCCCTACCTCAAATAAATGCATCCCGCAGAATCTAATCAAAATCTCCAACAGAAAAAACCACTTCACAAACCCCATCTGGCTTTCTCTTTCTATGCTAATTTGTTTGTTTCCTGCATATGATTTCAGATCCAATAATTAAATTTTTTGACATAAAAAAATTATTAAAAATAAATTTAGAGGATTTGCTTTTTTATGAATGAATGTCTTTTAAATGAATAAGCAGGCAGGTAAAATCTAGAAAAGAGTTGAGAGAAAAGTCGAGAGTGTGAAATCGGACGGGACCTGAAGTTTCTAGCTTGTTTTTTGGTTATTTTTGGATTTTGCATCTTGCAATTGTCTGGTTCTTCATCTGTCTTAGTTTATTCTCCTGCCTAAAGGATGGTATTTATATCAGACCACTGTCTCATCTTTGCTCCCCTCATCATAGTTATGCATCATGGCAATCTTTGTTTGTTACTTTTTACTTTTGGATTTTGCAGACTCCTAGTAGTCATTCGTGAAGGTATCTTTTGAATTTGCATTCTTGGATAAGGTATGCTCTATATTTGGCTTCTAGGTGAAATTTTATTATAATGACGTGGTATTCTTGGAAGCACATTTGTCCAATGACAATTATTTTCACAGGCCATTGACCGATTATAAACTCTATAACGTCTCCTTCTTGAGTGTGTTATCATTTTTGGACAATTCAAAACTTATCTTTATTTTGTCGGCCTCTTTGTTATTTTGTATTTGCATGTTTAGTATATGACTTTATCTATTTTTTTCTTTGTATTTTCTTGTTTTTGTATGTGCAAATTATGTGGGGTAATTCCGTTGGTTGTCATTGTAGTATTGTGACTAGTGTGATGGTTATGTTTATAGTGGTGTCATGGTGGTTGGTTGTTAAGTTTGATTTTCTATTTGGTTGGTTTTACTTTATTTTTTTTATTTGGTTTGTATAGTTTGATTTTCTTTCTTTTTAGCCTTTGACTAAATTTTTATACATTTTTTTGACTTTTTAAGATTCGAAATACAATTCTTATTGCATGATTTTTTTTAAAAATATCTTTTGAAAAGTTTATATATCTATTTTTTTAAAATAATGTTAAAGTTATTTTTTTCAAAAATTAAAATAAAATAATTAATAAAAAATGCAAAATCTTAAACACCAAAATTTCATACTATAACTTTTCTATTTATTTATGAAAAAAAAATTCTTATTTAAAGTATATAATTATATTTTAAATCATTAATGTCTACTATTTAACGAAAAATACCTTTTATTTAGTGTCATTTTACTCTATTTGGCTCTAAAATTTTTTTATAAAACATACATAAAAATCATAAATTTTAATTTTCCCACAGAAAGAAAAGCTATACTATAAATTATCATACTTATATTAAAATATATAATTTCGATATAAATAATGAAAAAAAAATTCTCATAAGATGGAGAAATGAAAAAATAAAAGAAAAATTGAATAAGAACATATTTGAATAGAAAATACTTATGTATTCTAGAAGGGTATAAATTTGAAAATTTTATCTAAAAAACTAGAAAATAAAGCCATCAAGAAAAAATTAGCAATAAAGAAAAGAGAAAAGGGAGAAATTTTCATTAATTTAATTTTTTTCTTAGCAATATTCTTTTGGTAATTTCCTCGCAATTCCTTTTTAGTCTTTAATAAGCTGTCCCACTAAATTAATCAAACGACTAAATACCTTTTTTTTTTTTTTTTTTTTTTTAGCTTTTAAGGGTAATGAATAAATACTCTCTTTAATCAAATTCTTTAAATTTATTCCTAAAAGCCTTTGAGTCATCAAGAATAAAACAAATGAAGAATAGTAAATAAAATTCTTTAAAGACACACGTCAAAGAATTATAAACTTTGCGTTTTGCATACAAGAAGTCAAATTCAGATTAGTAAATTCAAGACTAAAATTAATAAAAGCCCACAGACAGCATACATAGAAGCCCAATATCTATGGTCCAATAAACAAATTTCATTTTTTTTAATGGGCGAATATATAATTTAATATTTAATTTTTATTTAAAAAATCAGTTAATATTCTGATTATTTATTGTTAACTTTTAATTTCTCATTTTTATAAAAATATAATTATTTAACATTTAAAATTTATAAAATATTTAATTTTTAATTTTTTTTAAATATAATTATTTAATTTTTAAAAATTTAAACCGCTTATAAACCACATATATGCACATAAGTTGAATGGTTATACTTTTTTTAAACGTTAAATATTAAAATTTAATAATAAAAAAATTAGAATACTAATTTTTTTTAGATAAAATTTAAAAGATAAATTATATATTTAATTTTATTGTGCATATTTACTTTTTAATATTATTATTTTTAAATAAACTAAATAGAATAAAGTGCAACTTTTTTTTTTAAAAAGCAAAACTACTGATTATATTAATAAAATTTCATCAAACAAAGATGTATGTCATTCCAAATAGAGAGCCGACCATATCTAATAAATTTTCTAGTCAAAATATGAGCAGTTAGAACGCGGCATGACGATAAATCCATCTAACAGAAATATCAGTTTTAGAGTCTAACAAAGATTTAAAATTATTCAAAATTAAACTCAATTCAGAAATATCTAAATATGGATATTGAAGAGGTTGAATCACCTGCGCACAGTCCATAAGAATGCAGCCATTAAAAGGCAAAAATTTCATCACAAAGAGTAAACATGGAGAGCTAAAACTTCAACAATTACCGGCATACCATTACCTTTCGAGAAACTAGAAACACCACATTGAAATATATCCTCAGAGTTTTCCACAACAAAACCGTAGCCAATAAAATCTTAAATTTGAAACAAAACTCCATCAACTTGACAAAACTAACTGAAATTATCCAAACTTGATATAAATCCCGGTAGAGCAGAATTGTCGAAATCACGCAATCACAGGCTTGTCGGTCTCTGGTTCCGACGAACAGGTGGTCTGAGGAAATCACCCCAACCAAACTTGATATATTTTTTCTTCAACCTTAGCCGCAAGTCACAGAAAACCTCCATATGACACAATTTTTCATATAGATAGCAAAAATTAATCAGCTTTTCGTATTGAAACTTCACAGTAAACACAGTATCTTCATCTCCAACAAATTTCTTCCGCCGTTTCAAGGGTTTTCGAATATTCAAACAAACTTTAACTCTCATAGGACCCGGCGACATAGTCTGTATCTCTTTCCAAACAAGCTGAAATCGATTGTACAACCAAAAGCTCTCATTCTCTATATCTTCAAAATCAACATTATTAAAAAACCGAAACAGATATCTTTTTTCCTCTAAGTTCATAATAGATATCCCTCTAAACGATGTCATAAATCTGCCAAAGAGGTTTGTATATTCTGAAAATTGATTGGATTGTATGTGAGAAACATTTCTACTATACAGAAATCATAAGTGACGATCAAAATATCCTGGAGCTCTTAATTGGGACAACAACGTCTTTTTCATTGATAGTCAATTAACGTAGATTGTTTTTGAGTCACAAAGAGATCACATAAAAAACTTGCTTCGAAAGTCATAATAGATTGTAGCTTATATTCTAATATTCTAATAAAGATAATTTTATTTAATTTTTTAATAATATTTCAAATACAAAATTAAATAAAAAATAAATATAGAATTTTTAACCTCCTTAATTTAATTAATCTTTGACCTGTTTGACTAGTATCTAATGTATTCACATGTTAGTAGGATTTTAATGGGTCAAAATTTATTTAACACCCACACATAAATATTTTATTATATTATTTTATAATTGGTGGGATTTGCATTGTTTTCTCCCAAACGACAACCATAATGATATCCACTAACAAAAGATTCACCCATATTCTCCTAATATAATATTTTTAATTCTTATATATAGTCCTTGTTCAATAATTATATAAAAATTAATTTAATATAATTCTGTCAAAGGCATCTATAATTTATGTTGGTTTTCATTCGATTAAGTCAATAATGCACAAAGCAATGTCTTAATTAATTTATTTCATATATATATAGTCACATTTGATAAACAACACAATATGTTCATTTTAACATTCTAATATATAAAATAAAGTTAAATCTTTTTTTAACGGATCATAAATATAGTCTGAATTCAAATTTAAATTTATAAATTATATATGTTTAACCACTAAATCAAATAATTTGATGTAAAACTTCAAATTAATAATATAATATAAATTTTCAATATATAATAATATCAAATTATATGTTAAGATTAATTTTTAAATGTTATACTATATTATTAAATAATAAATAAATAAGAATCTAAATAATCGAATAGGAAAATAAAAATGAAATCGCGATGAAATTACTAACATCGATAAAATATTAATTATTGATGCAACACAAATTTAGAAAGTTAGAATTTTGCTAATAAAAAAGAATAATATTATTCACAAAATAAATCTTAATCTATTTTATGGCTCCTATTTAAAGGGGTTTTTGTAACTTTCTAAAATTTTAATTCTTATTGTAAAAAAATTAATTTTAATGTAGAAATATGCTTGATCAAATAGTTAAATTTTTCTTAATAAGGATAACAGTAAAAATATTTTTGCTAATTGACTTAGGAGAACTCTTTTTAGAGTTAATAAATCTAAAATAAGTCCAATAAAATACTAAAGTATCAAAACGGATCTAAGTGCATTTCATCCTTATATACATTATGCTTGTTTTCTTATTCTTTCATACTCCTCAAATATAGTTCTCAATTTCGTAAGTTTTAAATTAATGGTAACTTGATTTTTCAGAATTCAGAAGACCTTTAATTTTTCAGAATTCAGAAATCGAATATGAATTTAGAAACTTGTGTTCTTGAAGGATAATTTAATTCTCTTATGATTTAAATTGTTGAAAAGTATTGCCTCTTTATGCACCTATTATAGCTCCTTTTTCTTTTATTTAGATTAGATGTGTAGTCAGATTCATAACTACTATATCTGATTATTACCTCTCCTCTCAGGTTAGGTTTGTGGTTAGATGTCTTCATTATTCTTAATTTAACCTAATCAGAAGAATTTATAAATGAATCATAATGAATTTTTTTTTTTAATCTATTTGAAACTAATAAATAAATAAATAATATAATAGAAGCATGTAAGATATAAATTTAATGATAATAACCTTATATTAATTTAGCTCACCAAATAGAGTTGATTAATTAATTAGTAGGCAATGGAATGGACTTTAAACAAAAATTAATTTGAATTAAATTGATGTGATTCGATTCAATTCAATTTAATTTGATTGATTGGTTTTTTGAATGGACTTTTTATTTTTTACATTTTATTTTTAGTATTTTAAAATTTAATTAAAATATTTTAATATTAGTTATGACCTAATATTTTTATTTTATTAAAAATCAAATATTAATGATTCAATTTGATTTTATCGATTTTTTATAATTAAAATTGAATTGAAATAAAATAATTAAAATTTTTAAAAATAAAAATAAATAAAAAAATGAATTGAATTATAAATTAATCCAATTTAATTAATTTTTTTAGTTTGAATAGAATATTATTGGCCTTAGTATTATCAACAAGTTGTTTGATCTTTTTCTTATACAGTGGGCGTGTAAAAGATGCTATAATTAGGCTCCGTTTATTCTAAGAAAAATATTTTCTAAAAAAATATTTACTATGTAATATTCATAAAATTTAATTAAAATTTCGATATTTGAATTTTATTTTTTAAATTAAAATTAAATAGTCAATTGAAAAATATTATTTTAAATACAAGTTACTTTTTCATAAATAAAGAGAATTTTAATCTCATATTTGAATTAAAATGGAAAATGTGTCTTAAACTTCTAATCAAACGATTGTGTAAAAGAAAAATGAAAGACAATTTTTCTAGGGTTCATGTCTCCCCCTGGAAGCGTTTCTCCGAGATTCTACAATAATAAAACGTAAATTGCAAGTTTTCTATAGTTGAATATATGATAATCTTAAGTGTGTTTTAAAAAATATATATATTTTTAAAAGTATTTGTACATTTTTCAAATTTGTGAAACTTGAAAATTTTGATTAATGAAATATTTTTCATGATCAGAAAGAGGGAATGAAAACATTATTTGTTTTGCAATATTTAAAAAAAAAACTAAAATAAATATAATTATCATATGGGAAATGAGTTGGTGGAAATTATTATTAATTCTAACTTTCTTAATGGGTTTTTTCAAAGACTTGAATAATGGTTGAGACTTGACCCATCTAGACAAGCAATTTAAGATTTTTGTTAGTGCTTCATCTTAATTAGATGCTAAGAGATGAGATATATTAATCATTAGATGCTGGAACCATAATCCTCATATTATTAATTCAAACTTCCCCAAATCATATTCAGTTTCCTCATATTTTTAGCTTAAAATTTCCTTAATATTTTTTTTCTTTTTTCACTTACCATATTTCTTTGGTTGGATTTGGATGGCTGTTTTCCACTTTTGAAAATTGAAGTACCATTATGACATAATAGGTGACTTTTTTTATTATTATTATTTTAAATTTGACAAAAAGATATTTTGCTTTATTCCAATTGAGTATCTAATCTTTGAATAATTTTATTTCTCCCTTTGAAGTTTCTAATACCTTTCCTAACGGTCACATTTTCTCATTCGAATCCACTTTTGCACGTCATCGATCTAATAATCGTTGATTTTTATATTATAAAATTTGAAATTTTTATTTTACTTGAAATGAATAAATAAACAATTAAGGAATCTTCTTCTTATTTCCAGTATTAAATTTTTTCAAAGTTAAACAAGTCCTAATTAAATTTTTTTTACCATAATTCATAAATAATATTATTACCCTTCAAATCAATTAGCTTGTTTGCCATCTTTTTTCAAAATAATTATATAAAAAAAAAGTGAATAACTTGTTTAAGAAGTCATAACAATGAAACACAAAGGATTTTTCGTATAAAATTCAAGTTAAGTCTTCGTATTCAAATATGAATAATTTTTTTTTTTTATGAATAATTTGTATTTCATTAATGTAGGCAAAACAATTTTTTTCATTTAAAATATTTTTATGAAAAATATTTTTTTAAAAAAATAACTTATTTTTATTAATTTTTTGCAACAGGATAATAATAATATTAATATTAATAAAATTCTCGAATTGACTTTTTTGTTTATTAATTTTTAAAATATTTTAAATATAAAATTTTTTTATTAGTTTTAATAATAAAGTATTATGAATATATTAGTAAAAATAATATAAATGTTATTATTTTAATTATATTAACTATATGAGTGAACAAATAAATAGGTCTATTTTTATGAAAATGATGAAGCAATGAATTAGGCCAAAAATATGATATTTGAATTTAATAAAAAATTAATTAGTGTTTATATATATATAATATAAAATAATATATTTTAATAAAAAATATATTTTATATTTAATAAAATTATAATTTTTTAGTTGTACTTACTATTAAAAATAATTAAATTACTATCATATTTTAGTGATAAAAATAAATATAGCGATTTTCAAATATTACTATTAATCTATGGTTACGATTAAAATATATAAAATAATAATTTATTATTATATTATATATATATTTATAATAATAATTAAAATAAATTAAAATTTTAATAGATAAATTATCACATTAAAAATGAAATTTTTTTTTAATAATTTGATGCAAAGTAAAAAATATTAAGCATATTTTTAATGGGACGAAAACATTATTAATGATGGTTTGGTGTTAATGAATTCGTTGCTAAAAATTATTATTATCTTTTATGGTAATAATGCAATTTAATTATTAATTTCATTTCTTTAAAAAAAATCCTGGCATAAAAAGTAATATTTTTAGAATTGAACATAAATGTATAAATTGTTTTATACAAGGCCTATTTATTTAAATAACTTATTTTTAAAAAAAGTTTATAATAAAGAAAACGTGGATTTTGACTCTACAGAAATTTATAAAAAATGCCAATAAAATAAATAGAGTATTTGTAATTATTAAAAATTTAAAATTTTTAGTTGAATTATAGTAATTAAATAAAGCTTATATATAAATATTTGTTGATGAATATATGCTTATATATATAAAATCATAAATATTTCCAATTTATATAATGAAATAAAACATTATCCGTTTCTAATTAATTTATTAAAAGATAAAATAATTTTAATAAATATTTATTAATATATAAAAATCAAATTATTATAATTTCATGAAAAAAAAAAATCCAACAATTCATCGATCCTCATCGGCGTTAGTGGGCATCTTTGAATTTGAGTTACTATAATTATTATTTTTTTTTTAAAAAGACAAAATATGGTTGTACTGCATAATTAATATATGGGAGTTGGTATAGGTTTGATTCCTTGATAAAATTGATTTTTTCACTTTTGTAATATTATTTGATTCTTTCCGTCAATTCCCATTTGCCCACAAACAACTTTTTCCAAAACGACACGTAATCTAATATTTATAACCATTATTCTTAATGATATATTTTAATATTTCATTATTAAATTTAAAATCTCTGACTTTATTTATGATCTAACCATTTTATATTGTTGAGGATCTAATTTCTAATTAAAATTTTATTTAATAAGTAAAAAAATTGCAAAGATTAAAGCAGCTTGCCAATTCAATTATTTTTTGGATCAACAATTATACATGGGATTGCTTAATCAAAAAGGCAGTGAAGGGCCATTTAGCTCTTAAAATAAGACTATTTTTTATTTTTGAAAAATAAGAATTAAAAAAAAAATCATAAACTGGATATATAGAGCTAATATGATAAAAATAAAAATAAAAAAATAAATAAATGAATACATAAATGGGATTGTTTAAGAAAATATAATACAATTAATTTTAATATTTTAAAAAATTTATTAATTAATTTATTCGTTAATTAATTAATAGGTACTGTAAAAAAATATAAAACATCATTAATATAAATAAATAAATTAATTAATTTTTTATAAATTTAAAAGAGGGGCATGTTCTGCAAAATGGTGAAAGTAGGTTAGGTTAGACATAATTAAAATGAGAAGCTAGATTTGAAAGGTTAAGTTAGGTTAGAATTAAATAAATAATTAAATTAAATCAAGAAGCTAGTAAATTTGTTAGGACTATCTTTACAAAATTTGCTTGCCCAAAAAAAAAAATTATTATTCCTTTGGTTGAAATTAAAATCAAGAGATATATCTCCAGTATTTAAAGAGGGATTATTATCCCCAAATATTTTAATGATAGAGGATCAATGCTTAAGTAATTGTTTAAGAATAAAAAAATAATTTATTTTATAGGAAAATGCGAAAAAAAAATTTACAATTTTATTAATTTTTCATTTTAAAATTTATAATTTAATTTGTATTAAAATTTTACATTTTAAAATTTATGATTTAATTTGTATTATGTTAATAATAATTTTTAGATCTCGTCAAAATGGTAGGACACCGTTACAAATAGGAGCATTTTCTTTAAAGCTTTCAGAAATGTTAATATAAAAATTATATTATAAAATATTAATTTAATATAAATTAAAATAAAAATAAATAAAATTCCATGATGTTTTTTTATTATTATTTAATTAATAATTATATTTTATTTTTTTATTAAATTTTTTTTTTCAATATTAAAAAAATTACTATTATTTGCTAATAAAATAATAACGCAGAAATAAATTTACCACGAATTGAACTATTGATCTAAATGGAAAAAAGAAAATTACAAGTTATATTTTTATATTTTTCTCTATTTTATATTATGAATGTACTCATCATATTTTGCATAAAATAATAGACCAAATTTAAATTTAGATTCATTCAGAATAAAAAAAATAATTTATTAATTTAATTTTAGATTAAAATTTGAGTTAATTAATTAAGTCAAATTAAATGGATCAATATTAAATCGAGTCATCAAATTAATTAAATCCAATTATATTTATAGATAATTCTCAATTTTGTACTGATTAAAATGAATTAAGAAGTATTTTTCAAATCGAATATGTTAAAAGTAAAATAAAAATATATTATGATCATAATTATTTGAAAATAAAACTTCACATCTTAAACCTTTTAATTTTAACATTAATTTTAAATGATGACACGTAAGAAATATTGTTTACGTTGCATTTTATTTATTTACTCGTAGATTACATGTTTTTTCAATCTTAATAAAATATATTAATGCAAACTTATAATAATTATTATTTTTGAAATTTGATTAAAGAAATTTAATTGCATTATAAGTAGGGATTAATTAGTGAAACCACGCTTAATGTGTATTTTTTTTTTTACAATGATGGATATATCATTCGGAGGTAACATTTATATTTAGAGAGACTAAAATATAATTTAATAAATAAAATTAATTTTTAAAATTTTTATTAAAAAATTAAAGAGTTAAATATGGGTATTTATTAAATTATAATTATATTCAACTTATTATTTTCTTTAAAAAAATAACTTATGATTATTTAAATTATAATCCGCAATAATTTTCTCCATAAAAACGAAATATCTCATATTGATAAGAGGCTCAAATTCTAAACCTCACACATTCTCTGCATTTTAAAGATGGAGGAAGACCGTCCAAAATATCTCAGATTGAAACGATAACATTCATTTATAAAAAATATAATGAATGTTATATTTTGCTTACACCACCTAAAATGTGAAATGTTTTTCTCACCAAACTATGAATTTAAATATTTTTTTAAATAATGAGGGCCTATTATAAAAAAATATAAAAAAAAATAATAATTATATTTGAGAATATATAAAAATAAATTTAATATATATATATCACGATCGCTCAAAATAAATTATAAGTTGTCCTCATAAACTAAAGTTACAGTAAAAATTTAATAAATAATAATACAATTCTACTCAAAACAACAAAATCTGAATATTTTAACATTCGATTCGTCATCAAAACTCACTCTACCCTAAATAAGATGAGTCTCAATATAAAATTACCGTTTGAAGGTGCAATGGATTTTCATTACGCTTATAATCATGAAATACCCGATCAGTTAACTCGATAAGATTTCTTATTAAGCAGATCAGCCGAATTATAATATTATATTTATTTCTATCTTTTCACGATATAAAAAGAGAATGATTACAGAGATAAATGTATACAAGTTTTACACTATTTAAGTTTTAAATAATTTTTTACTTTTATCTTATTTTTGGATTTATTAACTTAAATATTGGAGTATTGCTGTGGTCTCCACCACCTTACTTTTTATTTTTTAATTTTAGATTTAATCAATCATAATATAATTATATTTTTAACTGTATTAGTATAATTTTTAAAATAATAACATAATAAATTAATAGAGAGATAATGAATTAATAGAGAGGAAGAAGGAGAAAAAATATATATCAATTCATTAAGTGTTTGTGTCAATAAAAAAACTTAAAAGCAGCTATATAAACTCCATTTAATTCACGAAAGGTATTTTTTAGATAAATATATTTAAATTCTTAAATATTTAAAACACTTATAAAAATTAGTTATACTACCACTATATATAAATTTTCTTATTTTTTTAAAAACCAATAAATTTGACATCACAAATTAAAGTTATGAGAAAATGACAGAGAGAAAAACAAGAGATAAGCACCACCAATTGTCTGCAAACATTTAGGACCTATTCACTTGCACAAATTTTTAGTATTTTCACGGAAAAGAAAACCAGAAATTAAGATTTTATTTAATTGGAATAATTTAATTAAAAAATTTAAAATTTATATGAAGTGTAAAATAAATAGTTTTTTTCACGTCTCGAAAAATTTAAAATTTTACTTTTTTCTAATGAAAGAAAAATAATTTATTTTTTTAAAAATAATATATTTGAATCAAATAAATACTTATAATTAAGTTGCTAATATTTTTAGTCGAGTTAACTCTTTCTTTAATATATAAATATCAATAAATATAAAATTTTATTTTAAATTTAAATTATTATTAAAAAATTAAATAGACTATAATTTACTTCTATTTACTCTTTAAATAGAGTATAATTTACTCTTTAAAATTTAATTTGGATTAATAATCTAAGATATAGCTCAAATATTAAAATTATTTTAAAATAATAATTCAGAAGTAATTAAAATAAAATATGAAATTTAATATTTTTTATTTTATTAATGTTTAGAGACAAATTTAATCTTATTGTTCAATTTATTTGAATGTAAGAGATTCCATCCTTAGCGGCTTCACGTCATTAGTATTTCATTTTTCTTAAAAAATATATTTTTTTATGATTTATTTTTAATTAACAAATTCTAAATATTTTTTTATTATTTTAAATTGCAAAATAATGTTTTCAATATTAACAATAAACATATTTTTTTTATATAAAAAATAAAACTAAAGCGTTTTACAAATGAAAATGCAAAATAAGAAATTATTTTCCACAAGTAAATATGGCCTTTTTTTTTAGTTAGACCTATATTAATTAATATAAATTTACTTTTTAAAAAAAAAATTAAGATAGAGATAAAATACAAAGTTTGATTTTACTACAGTTTTTATAAATATTGCACTTAATAACTTTTATATATCTCCATAATATATTTTCATAAAAGAAAAGGATAATAAATTCTCAAAAAATGAAAAAAAGAAAAACTCAGAATCTATTAATACAAATATAGATTGAACACAAATACAAATCTATTCTAAAAAATATTAATAGAAACTATTAAGAAAACATGATAAGAAAAAATTAAAAGAATAAGATGAAAACACAGTTAAAAAGAGGGAACATGTAACTATTAGTATAAACACTCATGATAAATTCTCAAAATTTAGCAGATGATTTTTCTTTTCTTTAAAAAATACTAAATTTTTTATTTAATTAAAAATTTTCAAGCTCTTCAAAAATTTTAAAAAGTATTTTCATTGAACTAAATAAAGTATTATGCTTCATTTATTTCATAAAAATAACTTTGCATAAGAATATTTTTTTAAAAAAATTAAAAAATGATTTTTTTCATTTTTATTGTAATTTAAAAATTAAAAGTATTAAAATATTTATATATGATAGTGGCTAAAAACAGAGTTATGTCGCGATTAGTATACCTACAAGAAAGAGAATGTAAGGTGATTGGCGCCTACGACAGATGTGGCTGTAAACAGAGTTGTGCCGTGATTGGTCCACCTATAAGAAAGAGAGTGTGAGGTGGTTGACACCTACGACAGCCACTTTGACGTTTGAGTTAGTAAATTAAAGATAAGGGAGAATATAAGGAATTGATTAGGACTTAAGAGCAGTTGTGTAAGAATTGTGCACATGTATTTCCACGATCATTAACTTTTATTACTGTAAAAAAATGGAGTTAATTATAGTTTTTCTTGAAAATCCGCCTTGTGTCGGTTAATTGATGAGAGATCCTGTGATTACAAGTGTAATGGGGATCTGCTGGATAGTGCCTGCTAATTGTATCTTTATATGAAAACTCATCGTCTTCAGGGTAGGGTGAATCTCGATAAAGAATCAGACGCTATAGTGTCCGGATCTTCCTTTTCATGGGTGGAACTGTGTATCAATTTATCAACCTCTTGCTACATGACCCTGTCTTATGATGACAACTCATGACTTATTTTAGGTAGTTGTGTTATATCAGAGGTCTCCCCACTAGTCTTCAATTTTTTAGATTCAAATGTGACAATTGTCTTCACGATCAAGGAGCACTTGGCTCATTTAGATTGCCTTGTCCTGCTCATGTTGCCTTACCTGCTTCTGCCCATAAATGATGATTGTCTTGTTCTTTGAGTCACATTCAAAATATGCTGCCAAAACCGTCATATAAAAATCCCACTTCTCCTCCAGATACCACTTTTGCTTACTGTAACAGCCCGGAATCCGATACCCCTCTGTAACGGCTCGAACCGCTACCGGCGCTAGGATCCAGATCGGCTTAAGGCCGCCGAGACCCGTAGCAAGCCTATCCTAAACTCTGTGTACCTGATAAATCCCATACATGATCAAACAGTAACATAAAAACTGAAATAAAAACTTTCCTTTCCCTTACCAAGCTCGACCTGCATGCACTATGTTTGAAAACATAGAACCCACTCTCATAGGGTCAGCATTTCACAAGTCAGCCTTGGTTCAACATTTCTCATCTTAAAACATAAACATAAAGCATTTAATAAAGATCATGCATGACAAGGGATTAATCATACACTAGGGCAAAGCACAACTCTAGCTATTACATGACATTACATACTAATCCTTTAATTTACATCATGTCCACTACTCTATTACATAACCAACTCATACTCATAACTTTGCCGACTCTAACTTCCCATGGCTAACTCTGGCCCTGCAAAACTAGGGTTAGGGGAGAGGGATGAGCTAAAACGCCCAGTGAGCAGAAATAATGAAAACAGTTCATTAAATACATGATGTCATGAAATGCGTCACTGCACAAACATTTCACATCTCGGATTGGACATGACCTCAAAACTCCCTCTGTCAGCGCCCGGCCCCCCCCCCCCAGGGAGCTCACACAGGACTTTCCTTACTTAACAGATCGTGGGCTATTGAGGTCGCCTTGGTCCATCCACATCAATAGTAAATAATGCAATGCATCATATTCGTGACACTAGTGCAATCAACCTATTACATATATTCATGATGCATGAAACATGCTAAAAGCATTTAATATCTCAATTTAAAAAATATTAAGTTTAGTTCCACTCACCTCTAGCAGACGCTGGACTGACTCTACAACAGCTAACACTGACGGCCTCCTCGGTCCCTCAGGTCCGATCCTCTTGAAGAACAAGAGTTGGTGCGACCGCAAACGTGAAGAGATGGAGAATCCAAGCTCCAAAGTCCTCAAACTTCAAAACCTTGCTCAAAACTCACAACTCTTTTGGCCAAGAACAGGGAGCTCACGCCCCTACCATGTCCGGTCAAAGGGCTTTTATAGGTGGCCAACCGCCTCTCCTTCGGCGGCCAAAACTGCATGCAAAACCATGCAATATTCGGCGGCCGAACTTCACCTTCGGCGGGCGAAACCATGCATTGTTCGGCGGCCGAACTTATCCTTCGGCGGCCGAACCTGTAATTTGTCCCCTTGGTCTTTTCTCTTCCAAACTCAATTCCTTTCTCATTCAAAGCCATAAAACACTTAAAACACATGTGAGAAAACCTTTCTTTTACCCTTCTAGAAACCTCCGACATCCTCGGATTTTATATTCCAACAGAGATCCCGCCGGAAAGTAAGAATTCTGATGCCGGCGTCTAGCCCGGTATTACACTTACAACTAACTTATATGTTTTTGAAAAGCCTCGATCACTTCTCTTATTTGCACACTTAAGATAATTCCTATTCGCTTTAAGTTTCATAGCAATAAATAGGAACACTTCTTCTTCTGCTTCTAGCAGAAGCCCAGCCTAAGGCTCCTCCTTCAGGGCCCAATTTGCTCTCCTGCTCCCATCATTCCGCTAGGGGTAGTCCATGAGAATGAAAGCACCGTAGTCAGTTATATCCCTTCTGTACTAGCTAGGAAGGACATAGACTGCCTATACGATCAATACCACATCTTTTGAGAAATCTTCCGTATCTTCGCTTCATCTCCGAGCGTTCGCGTGGATGACCAGATTCTCATGGAGGATATCATCATGGTCTACGAGGAGCAGCTGAAGGCGGATCTTCGGTTTTCAATGGACCTGCTCTTCATTGAAGTCCTTCATTTCCATAACCTGGCAGTCGCCCAACTACACCCCAACAGTTGAAGGATCTTGGTGGCTTTTTGCTTCCTCTACTTCAACAACAACATCAAGTCGAGTGTTGATCTATTCTCCCAGTTGTACCAGCTAGCAATCCGAAAGAACGAAGAGCTCTGGTATTTTAGCGGGAGAAAACGTCAAACCCTTTTCGACTGGATACCGTCATCCCTCAAATGCTGGAAAAATATTTTTTCATCCTACGTCACCGAGTACCCGGGGGTTTTGGGCGGCTCCAAACTAACTGGAACATATATATGGAGCTTCGGAAGGATGTGGTCCAAACACGGCGGGACGAGGAGGAGTCTTTGGACTTCCTCCAGAGGATGGCCTCGACACAAGGATCGATATCACCGTCGCGATAAGGAATGCCCTTTTGTCTTGGCAAAGCCATACTCAAGCTGACAAGGCTCGGGCTTCATTGTTTTTAAAACTGACTGCCTTACTCACTTTTTGTTTTATGCAAATATGTCGAATCAAAGAACAAGTTTGCCGAGGCAGCACACGCCGATCATAAGGGAAAAGTACTTGCTGAAATGACCAGTCCACCTTCCAAACGGGCTCGTCGTACTGAGGAGATTACCATACTTCCTCCTCCCCCCCCCTTCCTATGACAAAAGAATCGGCCCCTATTCAGCTTGAGTCTTCTACAAGGGGTGACTCTGCAGTAGTCACTGTCTCTATTGAGCCGTCAACCGAGAATGCTGGTGTCGAATCCTAGTGGCCCCGTAGCATCCAACACCTGGCACTAGTGCTTACTTGGACGACCTCTCTTCTTGTGGAACCTCGACTGTCAATCCTTATAGCCAAGAATTCTTTGAGGCATGGGGACTGTCATCGCCTGAACAAGGTCGAGACGGATGACCTCTTCAACAACATCATGCACTCTGCCATGAAGAGTTTTCTCTGTGCATACATGGCCAAAGAGCATAATAAGGCCTTGAGGCGGGAACTCGGGGTCCATGAGAAAGACAAAGGTCACCTGGAAGAGGAATGCTCGAGACTGAAGGCTCGGGTTGAGGAAGTGGAGGGTATGATAAAGGAGACACTGGAGTCGGTGGACAAGCTCTAAGCGAACTTGGACCAGACAAATACTTCAAAGTCAGCCCTTGAGAATCGGGCAAAAGACCCCGAGGATCAAGTAGCCATACTTCAGCGCCAAGTCCAGGAGCTGCAGTCACAGATTGAGGAGAACTGGACTGCCTCCAACAGAATTGTTGAATTAAAGGCCAAGTTTAAGGGACAGTGGCCCGGGGAGGGGATATATTTGTCCAAGGCTAAGACTCAGTCAAGAAGGAGCTGGTGAAATAGTTCCCTTCTAAAGATTTTTTCTGGATAGATGACTTCTCCTGGAGGAGGAGGGAGATGAGGACGAGCAAGAGGAAGAGGGACAAGCTGAGGACATTGACTAGGTCTCTGCAGATAATATAATAAATATAAAAAATACTGATATACTAGAGACTCGGGAGGAGAAATCTGAAAATGTCCCTCTTCCTATGTAATCTTCTATGATTTTAATGAAAAGTATTTTCTCTCATATATTGTCATTATTTGCAGTAAGCAAATAACATCAATTTTCAGACACTGTTAAAATATATTAACGTAATAAATAAAAAAAATATTAATTAAATAAAAATATAAAAATATTTTAATCATTTTTATTTTAAGATATGTAATTTAATTTATATTAAAAAATATAAAAGATTGACTACAAGAAAATTGATCTATTCCAGATTATTCAGAAGATTAATGACAATACTTATGTTCTTAACTTTTCAAATGAGATGAAAATTAATGAAAATTTCCAAGACGTTTAACGTAGCGGATCTATTTTAGTACTATTTTACTGATGACAACTCGAAGTCGAATTTTTTATAAGTAGAAGGGAATGACACGGACTAATTAGTTTTGGATTTTACGGCAGATTTAGACTGAAATTAACTTTTACTGCTGACATCTGATGAAAACGTACAATAACATTTCAAAAAAAAATTTTCAAGATACGACTTTAAAAAATGTAATAAGAACGGTAAATTTATCACATAATTTAATATATAAATTCCATCGTTTAAAAAGTTAATTTTATATTTTAATTAATTTTTTAAAAATTTTTATAATTTTAAATATTAAATTTTTTTTCTATTATAAAAAAACTTTTCATCCGAAACTGACTTTTCAAATTTTAAAATATTTTAATAAATAAATTATATAAATTAATAAATAAATTGATAAATATTTTATATTATAAATAATTTAAAATAATTAATATTAATAATAATATTAATATAGTTTTTATAATTATATTTATATAAATTTAATATATAATTAAATAAATAATAAAAATTAAATTAATAATTTAAATTAGTTTTTTTTTTTTTGAAATAGGGGATTGGTGGAGTCGAACCTTAGACCTTTCAAGACTACAAGATGCACTTTCCACCAGGCTAAACCTTGGAGTGCAATAATTTAAATTAGTTGAAGTGTGCAATACCGTACCCCACTTCAAATGTCCGGTATATATTACATGCAGTTTTTAAATGTTATTATACTTAAAAAATTCAGTAATATTTAAATTTTTTTAATTAATTGTTTACTGTACTCTTAAATTGCAGTAAACAATAACATTCTCTTTTTAAACTGCGGTAGATTTTACCAGACTTTAAAAATATGATAAAATTAATTTTCACTCAAGGTTTGAATTTTTTTTTTTAATTTGAAAAAGAAAGTAAAAAGCTTTAAACTTGTAATGAGCACTCCATATTTTAAATATGGGTATTAATTAAAAAAATAAAATAAAATAAAAATATATTAATAAATTAATATTTACAAAAGAAATAAAAGTAATATATAAAATGAGATTAGTAAAACTCACGACTTGATGAATAATATTTCCATGTTTTTATCGGATTGATTATCATAGTAAATGTGGAGTTTTGATAAAAACATTTATAGTATTTGATTTAAAAACAATATGAAATGTTATAATTTGATTTTTTAAGTTGAAATTTTGATTTAAAAACAATGTTTATAGTGTTATAATTTAATATATATATATATATATATTTAAAAAGTCATGTTTCCAACCTCCTGACCAAGAAAAATAATTTGATTTTAAGTTGAATATTTTATTATAAATAAAAAAATAATTTTACAATATAATCTCTTAGATTTAACAAAATTCACAATTTAATTTCTATTTTTATAATAAATAATTAAATTTTTAAAATTAAATAGATTAGATTGTTATGTTTAATATTTAATTTTAATATATTTGAGGGGTTGAGTTCTCTTAGTGATTTATGTTAATTTTAAATAACTTTTTTATTTTTTATTATGTCTATCTCTTTTATATTTAAAAAATATTAAATTTTAATAAAAAAATTATTTTATTAATAAAATAAAATCATAAAAATTAAGTATTTATTTATATACACAAAATAATTTATATTTAAAGAATAATTTTTGCGTAAAATATTTTTCCTGAATTATATTTTTTAGAAAAATATTTTTACAGAAAATTTATTTTTTATTATCTAATTTTAATTTAAAAATAAAATATATTAATAAATTTATATATACAAAAATATTAAGAAAATTTTTAAATAATAAAAAATAATTTAATTTTTTAATCAGAAAAAAGTTTTAATTAATTAATTTTTCAAATATTTTAAATCTAAAAAATTAAAAAATATTTTATATAAAATAAACGGAGAGTACATTATTTCTTACTAAAAAGCTAGGTTATGACTGCTATTAAATTTAAGAGACTGTTGATATGTTTTTCTTCAAAGAAATTTGTGTATATGGGTAAAACTTTAGCCGGAAAAGCTCGAACATTCACATAAAATAATTAAATTTAAAAAATAATTAATTTTAATTTTTCAATAACAAAATTAAAAAATAATTAGTTTAAATTTTGAATAAGCTTTTTTTTTAAATAAAAAACGCGTTTGTGGAATAATTTATATTTGAAATATATTTTTTATGAAAATATTTTGTAATGAAATAATTTATTTTTATTGTTTAATTTTTTAAAAAATAAAATATATTAAAAAATTTTATATATAGATATTAATAAATTTTCTAAAAGTATTTCAATTTTTTTAAATATAATAATATTTTTTATTAATTAGTTTATTGAGCATTTTAAATGATAAAAAATATAAAAAATATTTTACTTAAAATAAAAGTGAATACTTTATGCTCTAATGAGTCTGTCTAATAAAATTCAAATTAATTGAAAAATAAAATTTAAATATTAAATGGAGAGATTATTTAGTGCTTCAATGTAACAATTAAAACAATAGAAATGACATGGACGGTTTCTTTTTAAAGAATTATTTAATATTATTTATTATATTAATAAAAAAATAAAAATTAATAAAATTAAAAAAATATATATATAATAAATATTTTTTAATTAGTAAAGTGAAATGTGTGGAATAATTATTTGAAAAAGTAATTATCTTTATTATTATTTAAAAAATAATTATGAATATAATAAATTATTTTTATTGATGTGTTGTAATGTAAATGACTGAAATTATCATATCATTATGTTTTCGGTGTATTGTATTAAATCCTTTGAAAAAAGTATCCAAACAACTAGACAGCGGAAGGAAAAGGAAAGTCGGCGAGCCGCTGACTTTTTGACAGATTCGGCTTATCCTGGAAAACTTAAAAATGAAAAAAAAAAATAAAAATAAAAATAAAAATAAATACAAATCAAATTAAATTTAGATAGATTTATTAAATTTTTTTCGATATTATTATTATTAATAAATTAATTTTTATATTTTTAAAAATTTATTAAAATATTTTTATTTTTTATTAACAAAATAATTTTTTATTTTTTTAAAATAAATAAAAAAATTTTAAAATTTAATTTTATTCTAAAATAAAACACTTTATTTAATTTTTAAATATTATAATTATTAATAAATTAATATCTGTATTTTTAAAAAATAAAATATTTTTATGTTTTTTCATCGATTAAATAATCTCTTTTTCTTTTAAATAAGAAGAAAAAAAGAAAAAAAAATAAGAAAAAGCTGAAGATGAAAATAAAAATGAAGAAAAAGAAGAGGATGCATTTAGGAAAAAGAAGATGATGAAAATGAAAATGAAGAGAAAAAAGAAGAAGAAAATCTAGAGGAAGAAGAATTAAAATCAAGAATCAAAATTAAAAAAAAAAACAGTGAAGAAAAAAATAAAAAACAGAAAGAGGAGAAAACGTTCAGAAAAAAGAGAATAATAATTTAATTTTTTAACGGTAAAATAGATAGAATAATTATTTTATTAATAAGAAAAAAATAAAAATATTTTAAAAATTTTTTAAAAATAAATATTAATTTTGTTAAATTAATTAAATCTATAATATTATTTTTTTCATAATATAATATTATTTTTAATAATAAAAATATTTTTTATATAATAAGCTTTATTTTTTATATTTTTAAAATTATTTATTATATTTATATGTTTTTTAAAATTTTTATAATAATTAAAATATTAAATTTTTGATATTTTAAATTATAATAAATAGTATTTTATTAATAAAAAAGTAATATTATATTAAATTAAAATTTATTTATTTTTTAATAAAAATATAAAAGTTTAATTAATTTAAAATTTAAAATTTAAAATTAAATTTAGAATATAAGAATTTAATTATAAATGAGAATATAAGAATTTAATTAAATTTATTTTCAAATAAAAATCATCTTCCCAGTGATTTTTGAAGTGTAGATATTTGTTTTTTAAGAAGCGTAGATGCGTTATTTCAATCGGTGAAACCCGCCACATCAAAGGACATTATTGCCATTTCAAATTCACAAATCCCGTCTCCCACTGCGGCCACGTGAATCTCTCTTATCTTTATCTCCAGAACTTATCTATCTAATCTCTTTCAATCGGTAGCCGGTGATTCACGGAAAAATATAAAGGTCATTGCTGTCCTGTCCACGCTTACTTCAAGAGATAGGCTGTAATCCACTCGTTACGTGTACAGCTTCGTGGCACAATTTACGTAAATAAGTTCGTGGCACAATTTATTGTTTACGTGGAGCTTTGCATGAACAAGAGCAGCGAATAAAACGAAACAAAAGCTGGTGCACGGTTTACGTGGAGCTTCGCATGAACAAACGCAGCTAATAAAACGAAACAAAAGCTGGCTTCTTGCGTCGGCGCCGCTTAAATTTCGGCTACAATCTAGATTTCCGGCACTTACCCAGTTTCCTGCATGTTTTGGGAAGTGGTGGGCAGTGGGAACCACCAAAAAAACAGATTTTTATTTAAATAATAATAATAATAAAATTTTATTTTCTCATATTTTTTATTTATTTTAAAAATATTATTTATTTTTATATTATAATAATATATAAATTAAATATGATAATATCATTTTATTTTACTTTTTAAAAAGTTTTTAGAATTTTTTTTTATTTTTTAATATTTTTAAAAATACTATAATTAAAAAATTTTAAAAATATTTTTAATATATATAAAAATATAAAATAAATAAAAATTATTAATATAAATAAAAATATAATAAATTAAGTATTTTCGAATAATCAATTCCACCAAATTTTAATAAAATAAATTTAAATAATTATAATTAAATTTAAAATAAATTTAAATTTAAAAGAAATAATATCCACTAATATTTAAATTAAATTTAAATTTTATACGTATAATACTCACTATCCAAATTTATTTATATAAATAATTAATTTAATATAAAAATATATTTTATAATAATATTTATAATTTTTTATTTAAAAATTAAAATTTAAATATTTTAAAAATACTGAATTTTTTAAATAAAATTATTAATAAATTTTTTTATATAAATTATTAATTAAAATATATAAAATTAAATAAATTCAAATTTTACTCTAATAATAATAATTAAATTTAAAACAAATTTAAATAATTTAAATTAATTTTTAATTAAATTTAAAAATAAATTTAAATATTACTAATATAAATTAAATTTAAATTTAAATAATTTAATTTTCATCATAACAATCCATTTACATTTCTAATTATAAAGAATAATAAGGTTTTGGACGGTTTTTTGGTTTTTTTTAATTACTAGAGAAATTATGAGGTCTGGGCGAGTCTAGTAGCAACTACTTGTTTACGAAGGTAGCACTCAGGTAGATTAAACGCTCAGGAGATTAAAGGCTCAGGCCACGATGTTGACATCAGATTGGCCCTCCAAGGCATATCTATGTGGGACCAACCAAACAAAAAGTGACACGTTGTTCAATGCTGTCTTATAGTAAATCTAAATATTACTACGAGAGATCATTATTAAACTAATATTTTTTAAAAAATTATTTATTAAAATAATATAAAATTAGGACAATTTATAAAATTAATATTTAGTTTAAAAAATATTAATTAAATTAATGTTTTAATTAGTTTAGACGAATACAACGAAACGATAAATCGTAAAAGTCATTTAATTATTTTCAAAATGGCCATGTAACTTTGAGACATTAATGATTTTGTGTTATGTCGAATATTTTTTGTTAACACTCATTGATTTAACTCAAAAATAATACTAACATTTCGGCTCAAGTCTAATTCAAAATTTTATACACTTTGCTATAATATTCAAATTTAGATTTATTATTTGCATATCTTCAAAAAATCTTTTTTCTGATCTGTGTCCGCCAAGGTGAGGGCGAGACTTTAAAAAGTTTTATTTTTCGTTTCAATGCTCAAACCATATAGGTTGAAGAATTAAACCATGAGATAGTGTGTGAGGCATTAAAGAAAGAAACCTGCAATGCCAAATTCATGGATTTCTTAATTAAAAATCCAACCATAATATATCAACAATTGATAAATAAAGCCTAAATGTATATCAAGATGAATGACGAAGTTCAGGCATTGAAAGAAGACAAGAGGGCAAGTTAGAAACAAGGTCAAAAGCCCGAGAGACAAGGACATTAAGGAGATCGCAGTAGCTACCCCATCTCGTGAAAGAAGGACGAATGGGGTAAGTATAAGAATTATACTCCACTAAGTGACTCACAAACTCGTATCTTGATGCGGATCAGGAAGAATGATAAAGAAATTAGGTGGCCACCCAAGCTCAATCTCGAGAAAGAAAAAAAAACGAGACAAGATAAAATATTGTCGCTTCCATGAAGATCATGACCATACAACAGAAAAATATCTATAATTGAAGGACGAGATCGAAAGGTAAATAAGGGAGAACACCTTACGAAAATTCATAAGGAAGGGCAAAGAAGAAAAGGGATTTGAACTCGAGGAAATAACTCTTGAGAAAATCCCTAATAAAGAATCTGTAGGAGTCATATATATAATAACAAAAGGACCTAGCAATGGTTAGGAAAAGTAAGCAGATTACAAACATAATTACCGGGTAGGTAAGGAACCTTTGGAAATCTGGGGAGTCAATCGTCCATGGGAATCATCCGCTCAAAATCTCATAAGATAGTCATTTGGGGGAAATCGAATAGTTCCGCCTCGTATGTAGGTGAAGAATATTCTTTTAATAAATGAGATATTTTCATATGTTTTGTTCTTCAAGGAACAAGAGCAATAGCTTGATTTCCCCTATATCTATTAAACAATTCAAAAATACCATAGGTCACAAGGCGGTTTTTGCTAGATCACTCGAGCGCTGGTCACACTAATCAAGACCATAAGGTAGTTTTTGTTAGGCTAGATCACAAGAAGGTTTCTGCCAGACTGCTCGGGCGCTGGTCACACTAATCAAGGCTATAAGACAGTTTTCGCTAGACCAGGTCACCATCAAAGCCATAAGGTAATTTTCACTAGGTTAAGGTCACAAGGTGGTTTCTGCCAAACCACTCGGGCGCTGGTCCCACTAATTAAGGCCATAAGGCAGTTTTCGCTAGGTCAGGTCATAAGGTGATTTCCGCCAGACCGCTTGGGCACTGGTCCTACTAATCAAAGCCATAAGGTAATTTTCGCCAAGGTAAGTCATAAGGCAGTTTTCGTTAGACCACTCAAGAACTGGTCCCATTAATCAATGCCATAAGGTAGTTTTCGTCAGACTAGGTCGCTAAGTTATTTTTGCCAGACCACTCAGGCACCGATTCCGCCAAACAAAGCCACAAGATAGGAAAACCAATAGAATCATGGTTGGACGACATTAAAATAATAAAGGTAGTTCATCTGCCATATTGTATGGCTGGTTGATAGTCCCATTCCAAAAATGTACTAAGTCCTTTAACCCCTAGACAGGTTAGTAATCAGGTGATATTGAAGGGTGTTAATCCCTTAAAGCAAAAATCTTAAAAGAGATTATTTGAACATACAGTAAGGGCAAAATATTCTCATTAAAATCATAAAAGTTACAAAGGCACCACCTGTGGGAGGTCAAGTGGCATTGAGGAGATCAAAAAGAGAGAGGAGACCTGCCCTTTCTTATGATTACGTTGTGTATCTGCATGAGGATGGTACACTTGTAGATGGCCCAGTCACCTTTTCACAAGCTTGACTCGAACCAACACTTCTTTCTTTCTTCACTGTAGGAGAGCTTCCTAATCCCGACTCGTGAGCACACTACTTTTCTTACACAGCTGATCTTATACTTGCAAAGACTGATTGCAACCGGTCTACCTGATTAGCTATTATTCCTCTACCCCGGAGACAAAAGGCTCTTCAAGTAAGGTTGACTGAATAAGTGGGAAGTCAAATATCTTTTGTAGATTCTATTCTAGATGGATTAGAAACCTTACCTTAACATGATTCCATGCTTGACTTGCCCTCCTGAGAGTAGGTTCTGACGGTAGATGCGGAAATTTCTTTCCATTTCGAGCAAATGTGAGTTTTCCTGGCCCTCTCCTCCATAATGCTTCTTTTAAGCAATTTTTTCATGAGTTTTTACGTTTGTTTTAAAGATTTGAGTTGTGTTTCAAAATTCTAGCTCTTGGAATTTGACTGTGCGGTTGTCGAGACCGGTAAAAAATAACATTTTTGATTATTCACAACTTTACAATTCTATAGTGGTAAAATGATCATATCCACAGGAAATTGATACTTACCTATTCTTCTATCAATGACCAAGTAAATAAACTAAAAAGAAAAATAAAATGGGGGTTTTGAAGTTTGATGAACTAAATTAGAATTAAAAGTAATAAAGTAATGCAAATAATAAAGTAACCAAAATTCAATAATGAGGAGAACCTAGTTGAAGCATTGGATCCATTTCAGTTGTTGGCATTGATCATTGACACTTAGGTTCTTTTATTTGGTTCAGTAAATTAGTTATGGGGGTGAAAGACGCTCCTCACCACCATATCCCTTCTTAAGTATAGATTAATTAGGAAACATTCGCTAATTAATCACTAATTAACAAGTTGCCAAGGAACGTCCTTGGGGCTTTTGATTCATACAACTGTTAATTGCATTAAGAAATAGAGAGACCTAATTCTAGCTAACCAAACGTATGGTGATCTTGAGTTAGATTATGTAATCTCCTTAATTTTTACACCAATAGTTACTTATATTTGAATAATTCAAGCAATTACGGACTTAAACTACCCAAACTAATAAATTATCACTTTGCAATCAAGAATCAATGGGTCCTATTGATCTAAACAACAAAGTAACAATAGAATTAAGCATGAAATTGCATAAATATTGATAAATAAAAGATGAACACGATAGGTTCAAATCTCCCAATTTATTAACAAACTGAAATTTCACCTATACTTCAACTAGAATATAAGGTTTCAGCCACTCATGGTTGAAACTAACATCAAAAATAAAGAAAGAAATCAAGAAGAAGCAAATAGGCCGACTAGGCGGCTGCTGGTGGTGCAGTGAGCTACTGAAGGTGATGATCTCCCAAAATCAATCCTCTTGGCTGCTGAAAGGCTGTCTATTTAGAGCTGAATGGAGAATTCTAAGTTAACTCTTTGATTAGATGGAATTCTTCTCCAATTTGGACTTTAATTTCCTTTGCAATTGTGTTTCCTTATGTTTTGGACTCCTTGGTGGGGTAGAATACTGTTGCTGATGTGTTTGATGTGCTGCTAAGGTGTCTTGAAGTGTTTGAGATAGGATAGACTTCTGAAAATTTGAAATTCTGGGTTTCCCGCATTTCTGCTCAATTCTACTACAAAATTTGTTTGGACGACTATTTGGGCAAACAGCCGGCCAAACAGTCTGTCTGTGCTATTTGCTTCTCTGTTTCTACTCTGCGGAAATTGGTTTGGGCAACTGTTTGTGCAAACAGTTGGCGAAACAACAAGTATGCACTACTCATTATCCTTATTAGTTTCTGCTGTAAATTTGGTTTGGGCAGTTGTTTGGGCAAACTGATCTTGGCACACCAAACTTGACTTCTTGACTTTTTCTTTCATTCTCTTTGAGCAGCTTCCTTAGCCATCCTTAAGGGTGGTTTGGCCAAACAACTTTGGTCAACCTATCTTTTGGGCATTTTTAGGCTATTTTTCATCAATTTATCATTTTACACTATTTTTTGCAAAATAAGATTAAAACCACAAAATTAAATAGAAAATATGTAATTTAACATCAATAATAACATGAAAAATGGATCTAATTTTGGTTTGATTAGGATCTTCTAAGTTCATCCCTTTTCCTTCCTTGAAACCTCCTCTTTGTTGTTGTGGTTGTGTTCTTTCAAAGAGGTAAGTTTGGCTTCTCTAAACCCTTTTGTTTTGGACTAAATATGAGTTATGTGTTGCTGGAGTTACTGTTTTGAGAATGCATGCAAAGGATTGTGTCTTTTCTCCTTTTATGTTTGAACCTAGAATGTCTATATGATGAGTGGTTTTGTTCAATCCATGTAGAATTTTAGGTTAGCATTAAGTGTTTCTTGTGTTTTAGGATGTGCATGGTTGTTTTGAGGCTTCTGCATGTGAGTTTCATTGTGTTTTGGTGGGTGAGTTTTAGGGCAGAATTGGGTTCTGCCTTGCTGGAGAACCCAGGTTCGACCGTCAAACCTGCTTGTGGAGGCAGCTTTTAGGCCGTCGAACCTGCTTCGAAGGATTGACCTTCAGATTTGTAAAGGGACCTTCGGCCGCCAAACCTACCGCCAAAAGTCCTCTGTCCAGCCTTTTCCATCTTATTTTCTATATGTGTTCTTGTATGCTTATAGGGGTTTCTTGGGATAGTTTTAAGTGTTATAAAAGTTATGTTTGGTCCCTCATTTAAGTCCATCTGTATAGGATCGGACTTGAAAGACTGTAGAGACTTGCAGTGAGATAACTGCTTCAGAGTTAGGTGTGCATTGGCCAAAGGTGAGTAGAATTAAACTTAGTTATTATTTTAAAGGAACTAAATGTTTTAAGCATGCTCATGCATCACGAATGCCATGTATGTATCTGTCTAGGGTGCTTCGCATTAGAAATCACAAATATGATGCATTGCATTATTTTTTGTTATTGTGGATGGATGTTGGATGACCACTAGCCCTCGAGTATGCTATGATATGCTATGATATGCTATGACGGATATGGAAAGACTAGGGTTGCCTATTCTACGCCCCTGACACTATGTAATGAAAATACCAGGGTTGCCCATTTTATACCCATGGCACTATGTAAGGGAAAGACCATGGTTACCCATTTTACGTTCCTGGCATTTTGGATATGTTATATTATGTTTAAGAGGAAGTCCTGAGGAGCTCCCGACGTGGGCCAGGCACTATTGGAATATATAAAGGGTTACTCATGACTAGTCCATATTGATTTGAATTGCTTGTGTTGTGGCGCATTTATATGATCATATATTTTATTAAAGTGCTTTTATTTATAATTTTACTCACTAGACTCTTATAACTTATCTCTTTTTCCTAACCCCAGGTTTGTAGAAGTGGAGTTATCACAGGAGGTCGTTGTTGTTGGTATAGTCCGTTGTAATAATATAACTCTGGATATGTATTAAATTGTGGATTAGAATTGTGATTTGCTCGAGTTTTCTTTATAATCTCTGTTTATGATCTTTATATAAAAGTTTGAAAGTTTAAGTTATGTTTAACCAAGTTTAAGGCATGTAACGTTGACCATACTGGAACATTTGATGAGAGCACTAGTATGGGTTTATGTTTTTAGTTATAATGCACGCACAAGTCAAGTTTTGGTTAATAAAATAAAAATATTTTTATATGCTTGTGTGATCATGTATGAGATTATATCAAGATGTAGAGTACGCTTGCTACGGGCTCCAGCGACTTTAAGTTGATCTGAACCCTAGCGCCGATAGCGATCTGATTTCCGGGACGTTGCAACCATACATTAGCGACCTTAGTTTCCTTGGATTCATTAGCCTCCAGAACAACAGTTTCCAAGGTCAGATTCCACAAGAAGTTAGCAGTTATTTCTCCTAGAATATTTCCTTCTTGACAACAACACCTTGGTCGGCGAAATTCTGACCAATTTGACCATCTGTTCTCAACTCAGAAGGATGGCTTGCAAAGGAAAAATTTATCAAGAAAAATACCAGCAGAACTTGGTCCTTTAGTAAAGCTTGAGGAGCTTCGGCTTCAAGTGAACAATCTCAGAGGAGAAATCCCAACTTCATTCGACAATCCTTCTTCGCTCATTATCTTTCATGTGACACTCAACAACTTGATGGGAAATATTCCTGATTCCATAGGAGGATTAACAAGCTTAAAAACTTTTGCAGTTAGAGTTAATCTTCTATCTAGTATAATCCCTCCATCCATTTTTAATATCTCTTCTATAATAAACTTTGAAGTTATACATAACTAGCTCAACGGTAGTCTACCAGACAACATAGGCCTCACTCTCCCAAATCTCAAATTTTTTGGATTTGGTGAGAATAATTTTGTTTGGTCAATCCCAAGAACATTTTTCAATGCATCTCAATTGGAAATTATTAATCTTAGTCTGAACAACTTTATTGGGCAAGTTCCATATTCTCTGGGAAATCTAAAGAACCTGTGGAGGATACAACTTCATGGGAATAATCTAGGAAGCAATTCAACTAATGACTTGGCTTTTGTTTCCTCTCTGATAAACTTTACCAAGATGAGAATTTTGGATTTTAGCAAAAACAACCTTGGTGGTGTTTTTTTCAATTTTGTGGCAAATTTGCCAGCTGAACTCAATATTTTTTATTTTAGGAACAATCAAATCTCTGGCATCATTCCTATAGGATTTGAGAATCTCATCAACTTGGTTGGATTGGTCATGCACTATAACATTTTCACAAGTGTTGTTCCCTCTTTCTTTTGGCAAGTTTCAACAGTTACAAGTTCTAGATTTAACTGAAAATAGATTGTCTGGTCGAATTCCATCCTCCTTAGCAAACCTTTTAGGATTGTCTCACCTCTTCTTATCAGAAAACAAAACAGATTTGAAGGAAGCATTCCTTCAACTATTGGAAACTTAAAGAACTTGAATATGCTTAAAATATTGTGCTTCAATTGATGTCGTTATCAGTGAAAATATCTTACACTCAGAACATTTATGTGAATTTGTCCATTATTTTCTGTCATATCATCATCCTTAGAGTATTTTATAATTGATGGTCTCAAATTCACTGTAAATGGTGGTTGTTATAGTTTTATTTTTTTAATGTTTTGGACTTTGCTTATATATATATATATATATATTTCTGTTCTCATTTTTTTTTTGTTATGGATTGGGAGTTAAGCTTTTTTGTTGATAGAAATGAAAAGGAACCTGTTGGGGTAGATATAATATGTGCTAATTTTTTTTTCTCTTATTGCCATTTGTGTGGGTTGGATGAAGATATGTATGTGAACTTCTGCTTCTTTGAATATAATAGATTAATAGAATTCGTTGCATTGATCTTTTGGAAAATTTTGTAAAGAGAATAAGAATATTCTACTTCTATTTTCCTTTTGCCCAGCGTCTATTAATTGAACAGTCTATGAACAATGCTGCTTTTAGAATTGTCATAATAACAGCGAGATCGAAGGGAGACTACAAATAGCGTCACTGCTTTAAATATTTATTTTCAGTTATCTCTTGACCTTCGATTGGTGAGCTTGCGCAGATACTCGATTCTTTCCTCAATGGGCTTCCATTTTTGTATGATTTATGCTTATGTATTCTCTCTTAGTGGAACACCCAGCCTATGGTAGAAATACGAACAGGTGGTAGTGATCTGATATTTATTTGTGTTGCATTTGACTTTTAGTTTCGTCAGGTGATTTTGGCATTTGGATCTTTAATTTTTTTAAAAAATAACATTTAATAAAAAATTATTTTAAAAATAAAATGTTATATTTCATAGAAATTTTTTTATATAAAATATTTTTACGTAAAAAATATTTTTCAATATAATAGTTAATTTTTTATTATTTAATTTTAATTTAAAAATTAAAATATATTAATAACTTTATCTAAAAAATTTTTAATAAAATTTTCAAATTTAAAGTATAAAAATGACTTTTTAAAAAAACAAGAATTTTTTTAAAAATAATTTTTTAAATAATTTAATTTTAAATTAGTTAATAGAAATATTTTCTGTTAATCATGTTTCTAAATTTTTTAAATGTCATAAAATATTAAAAGTATTTTAAAAAAATATTTTCTTAAATTAAAATAAGTTATAATATAAATTATTTTTGATAAGTTTTAAAAGCTAAAAGGACCTGATATCTCATTTGTTTTATTTTAAATTTCTCAAAAAATTTAATCTATTTTAAATGGAAAAATGCCTATATAGACTAAAAAACTTTATAGGCTTGTTGTTCCTCTGGGAGTGGAAGCATAACCAGGCTAATGAGGCAACTTTAGTATTAAGTGGAGTAATTAAAAGTTTACAAATTCCAAATTTTGCATGGGAGGAAAATAAGAGAATAAAAAAATATTTAAAAGAAAAAGAAATTCATACATAAATTTTGTTGATTATAGATTCCATTTAATACTTTTTGAGTTTATATAAATCAAATTTAAATAAATATTTATTTAAAAGTTTTTTTCCTCTCTTATATAGTACATAAAAAAGAAAAGTTCAATAAAATAAATAAATAAATAAATAAATCTTTCCCATTTTACTAAATATATTGTAAAATTATTTAATATTCAATTTAGAAGTCAAAAATTTAATTATTATAATAATATAAAACCATAAAACTTTGAATGAGCAGAATTTCCTTTGATATGCTGACTAAAATTAATTATAACACTTCAAAGAATGCAAAAGAACAATTTAAACACTTAAAATGTGGGTTCAATTATAAATAAATCATTAAAATTTTGAATTTAAACAAAACCTTTAAAATTTGTAATTAAGTTTTTTAAATTTTGGAAATAGATAAAATAAGTCATTTTTACAAATAAAAAACCCTTTAAATTAAAATTAAAATTAAATACGTCTTTACTTTTAATTTCTATTGCAAAACGAAAAAAATTAATTTTATAAAAATCTAAATTGAAATAATTAAACGATATCGTATTTAAAAATATAAAATGATAAAAATTTTCAGGAGAATTATCAATTTATCCAGTACTAATTATAAAACTGATAAAAACTGAAAATATATTTTTGGAAATTTCAAGGGATTTTATTAGTTTTATTCACCACTAATCTTCCAAGTCCACTTGGGTTTTATTATTAGTGAGATTTTATTTGGATTACATGCGAAATCCATTGAATGATTTTAAAAAATTTAAATGAAAAAAAATACATAAATCAGAATTTTGAGGATAAATTTGAAAAGAAGTATCTGTCAAAAAATAAAAATAAAGTCAAATGCGGAAAAGAAAAAAAAAAAAAAAGGAAAAATCAAAATAAGAAACAGCTAAGCAAAGTAAAATCCAGAATGGGACACCTAAGTAGGAGCCAAGCCAAGCACACCGCAAAATTCGTATATTGTATTTGTATCTGAGACGCTCTCCCTACCACGGTGGGCCCGGATCGGACTTTAAAGACCTTATTAATTTTAGTTAATTGACAGAAAAGCAAAATCCCTCAAACTAAAAATATTAATTTTTTTTAAAAATAAAAATAAATAAAAAAAGCAAAGAATTTGAAAAGTGAGATCAGATGGGCCTTCAAAGACTCCGCTCTGCACGCTGCCTTGTCACTGTCATAAAATTTTGTTTGAGACGCAAAATCCTATCCTTCTTTTCTCACCATTATATATACCCTTCACGTTTCTCTTTCTCTTACCGCCTCAGTCTTTAGTTTTTCTCTCTCTACAACTTCCGCACTTATCCTTAAATCAAGGCTTTTTGTTACTCTTTTCTATCATTTTCTCATCAACCAAACACCTCTCTCTCCTCTTGGCTTAGATTTTTTTTCTGTCCCCTGAGAAGCTGAAACAATTATTGTATTTAATGGACCAAGAATCCAAAGATAACAGGAAACGACCCAGGGATGAGTCCGACCAGGACACTCCTGAGGCTAAACTCGCACGGGTTGAGTCTGATGGAGACTCGCTACATCTCGGTGAAAGCCCTGTGGACAATGAAAACTCGGTTGTGAACACGTGCGAGGACGGTGATAATCATGTAACCTCGAATGTCTCGGGTCTTAACTCTCCAGATGCTAAGCGGATTCAGGACGATTTGCTTAACATTCTTGATGAGTCGGATGAACCGATTATTCAAGGCCTCGATTCGGTTATCAGAAGCTTTGAAGAAGAAATCCTCGTGCCGGATTTTGGTACGGGTACGGCGAATGCGGAGTCGTGTGGAGTTGGGTCCCAGCCGGAGCTTGGCTACCTTTTGGAAGCCTCCGATGACGAACTAGGTTTGCCGCCGACATTTTCCGGTGAGGAAAAGAGTAGCGAAGTGAATTTGGCTGCTGAAACTGGCGGATCTGGTGCCGCAAGTTTCTGTGAAATGATAGAATTCGAGAACGTGATACCGAGTTTTGACTCGTTTGAGTTTGGACTGACATGTGACTCGGATGGTAATAGTTATAACAGTAGCTATAATGACAGCGGAGATTTTGTGGCGTTAGGTGGATTGTTTGACTACTCCGACGAGAACTGTACGCCGGCCGGTGAAGTAGCGGGTTTGCAGTGGCAGCCCGAGTCGCTTTCTGCCCTGTAGAAATAATGACGTTAAAAATAACTAGGAAAAAAAGAAATAAAAACGTTTCATGTTATCCGGAGTTTTGACCGTTAACGATCCGTTTCGTTGAAAGTTGGTTGTGAATAGTGGTAGGTTGTAAATTTGGAGGACAATGAAAGGAAATTCGGAAGCGGAAATATTAATATGTTACTTCTATTATTCCTTTCCATGAATTAACTTGAGGCTTAACAAACCAGTTTTTTTGCCCTTTAAAGACAAAAAAAAGACTTTCTTGTTATCAATGTTTCCAAGTTATCAAACCACAAGAATCAAAATGCCTTTGTAATTAGCACATCCAAGAGTTGTGCATATTTTATGAGCCCAAGATTACTGTAGTGAGTTATGATATGGGACGAGGGTGAAATCATCTTCTAAAGGTTATAGGGTAGTTGATTTTAAAAATAAAAAAAAAAATTCCATTTTGGCTCAATTATTTTTTTTAAAAAAATTATGAGGTAATGGATTCAAGTTATGAATATGAAAAATGAATGACGATATTAATTAATTAATTTTTATATTTTTAAAAATACATTAAATAATTACTGTAATTTTAAAATTTAATTAAAAAGTTTATCTCGTTGAACTTTAACACCGAAAATAGTTTCTACGTAATGAATTAAAAGGCTGAATACAATGGGCATTTATTTTAAAAGCAATTATAAAATGTTAAACATATACACCTTTAATCAAGGACAAGTAAGTTTAATTTAAATTTTTTATCAATTAAATTTTTATATTTTTGGTTAAGTGTTAACTAAGTTATGATTATAATATAATATTATTTTTATAATTTGTATTATAACATAATATTCACTCAAAGTGTATAATGCGCTATGATTATTATGACAGAACTCAACCTCTTTGATAAATTATTTGATAAATTTACTGACTTAAATATCGAAGTGACCGTCTAGAAGCGTCAACCACTTCACATTTTCTTTTTATAAATTAACAGATCATATTCAGCTTCTTTTGGTCATATTATTTGGTTCCATTGCCAGAATCCCCATTGAATTTTTTTATTTATTTGGGATAAATTCGGTTTAGCCTTTTTATTCATCTCTTCTTTTAGAATTTTTTTTACATCTTTTACCCTTAAGATGGCTGAAAATTCACGAGTTGTTGCAAAGTCTGCTGGTAACAGGAAAGCCATCATCTCCTCCACCCCCGGGCAGTGGACAAGATATTCCTTCAATGGTCAATGAGACAAACCTCAATAATTTGAACAACAAGCAGATGATACAATATATCAAGAAGCGGAAGCAACTCTCGAGCAGTATAAGGCTCGAAAGAAGACCTCATTCAAGCCTCTCATAATAAGGGAGGAAGCATCCTTTGAAACTCTAAAAACTCGGACAGAGACAGTTCACACGCAATTCAAAGGTAAAGCAAAAGTGGAGGATGAGAAATTATCGGATGAGGCCCCAAGAGATGCTAACTAGAAGTTGGTTCGTGTCGTACAAAGATACCAAAAGGAACAAGATGAAAATTATGTCTTGAATGATGCCTCGCCCTTATCAGAGGAAATCCTCACAGAGACCTTTTCTACGAAGTTCAAGCTGTCCAGTTTGTATAAGTACAATGGGACGATAGACCCTAGGAGCCATCTGACTATCTTCCATACTATGATGTAGCTCTAAGATGTCAATGATTTTATGTTGTTTCGAGTCTTCCCATCCACCCTTACAGGTTTGGCTCAGAAATGGTACCAACATCTGAGTCTAAGTTCTATCAATAACTTTACTCAACTTGCCATTCTTTTTAAGTCTAAATTTATTACTTGTATACCTTCTAAAAAACTCTCCTTAGACTTGTAGAAAATCTGACAAGAAGAAGGCGAGTCTTTAAGAAGTTTTATCTCACGTTTCAACGCTGAAGCATCACAAATTGAAGAATTAAATCATGAAATAGTCTGTAAGGCACTGAAGAAAGGAACTTGCAACATAAAATTTATTGGATTCATTAATCAAGAATTCAACATCCACTTATTAGCAGTTGATGGACAAGGCACAAAAAAACATATGATTGGATGATGAAGTCCAAGAACTGAGAGAGGATAAGAGGACAAGTCATAGTAGAACCCAAAAGCCAAAAAGGGGAGGCTATGATGGAGATTGGAAGAATAATCCCATATCACAAGGGAGGGAAGATCGAGGTAACTGTAAGAATTATACTCCCCCTGAATGACTCACTCATTCATATTTTGACGTGGATTAAGAAGAACGATAAAAAGGTCAGGTGGCCTTCTAAGCTCAACCCTGATGAAACAACCAAGCAGGAAAAAATAAAGTACTGTCGTTTTCACGATGATCATAGACACACAACTGAAGAGTGTCAATAGTTGAAGGACAAAATTGAAAGGCAGATAAGGGATGATACACTTTGAAAGTTTGCCAGGAAAGACAAAGAGGATAGAAGACCTAAGCCTGAGGTAAGAATATTAGAAAATACTGGTGACAGTGATCCCGTTGGGACTATATATGTGATTGCAGGAGGTCTAGCGATTATAAAAGAAAGAACAAGCACATCCCTGAGAATATCTTGTCTGTAAAGCAAGAACCGTGGCCGAAACAAGAGGTAAACTTCGGGCCAATGGACAAGGTGACAGAAGAGGACCTATTCATCCTTAAGGTAGGGAAGATGGCAGAAGAAGGAATTACCTTTGAAAAATGCGAAAGAGAGGACTAAGTGTTCGAGCCTTTTCAGAGAAGAAGAGAGTAATCAAGAGTAAAAATGATAATCGTAGAAGAAAAGGAGATTTTATACTGTTGTTTTGACGGCTAGTTTAAATACTGCTCAAAGAGCAAAGCAAACATCATTTATCACCAGAACAAGCAAAGAGATGTGAGTATGGAGAACCAATTTGGGCATGCCACATGTCCAAATCATGGAAAACAACTGTAAACTTCAAATTTGAGGAATCAAAAATCAATGGAGGAACTTCTGATATGATATAATATTCACCCGAAGTGTGTCATGCATTGTCAGTATACGATGGAGTCACGTGGAAAAGTCCTAATAATCTGTAACCCTCGGTTACTCAAGTCTCACCCATAAGAAAGAAGACCCAGTCAGCATGATGGTCAGTAGTCAAAACGATAAAAGACTTGCCCCATGTGTCTGGTCGAGCCTCTCATGACATCTAGTTACCATTAAAGGATATTATATAACAAATTCTCATTACACCTACAATTACGGATATCTTATTCACTAGCCAGTATTAGTCAAATTTTCAGGAAAGTCACTAATTAACTCTATCTTATTACAGTATAAAAACAAAATATACACAGAATTCAAGGTATACATTCTTATACTCTTCTAAGAGCTCAAGTTCTCTATTTACACTTGCCCTCTTTGATAAACTTACTGATTTGAGCGTTGGAGTGGTGCATATAAGCGTCAATCACTCCACGTTCTCTTTTTGTAGATTAATATATCATATTCAACTCCTTTTCGACCACATCAATTTGAAATTAAAAAATATATATTTTAATTAATATAAAAATTAAAAAAAATACAATACGACAAATAAAAATTTATTATTAAAAATAATATTATATTATGTTAAACTTTATTTAATTCTAGCAAAAATATATGAGATTAATAAATAAAAAAAATTGAATTTAACTTATTTAATTCTTGAGTAAAAGACATAAATATAATTAGATTTGTTCCTTTTTAAAAAATCACAATATTTTAAATTCTTTCTAAAAACGACTACATTAATCCCAATGATAAAATCTCATATTAGAATTTCAAATAAAATATAATATTATAAAAACTTAAAACATCAACTTCTCACTTTCTCAATACAAAAGAAATTAACGGATCTAAAAATTAAAATTTAAAAATTATATATACAACAATAATAATATATGTCAAGAGTTTTAAGTAGCGTGAACCCTAAAATTGGAGGCGATTTGAATTTTATGAATAGTTGAGAAATTGTATTGGAACAATATAAATGAGATAGCGAGTTGTTGTCAGCAGCAAAATGCTAACTATAAACTAGTAAAAACTAACATTAATAAAGATACACAAACATATGTTGTATTAAGTGTATTATAAAATTTGCTTTAAAAATGTTTTTCTGAAAAGAAACTGTGAAGAAATTAAATCTTTTTCCTGAGATTTTTTTTTTAAATACTCGACTTTAGATTATATTTTATTGTTATCTTTTTTATTTTCTTGCATATTCATCCAATGACTATTCTTATGAAAAAAATACTCTTTTCTTTGAAGCGGTGATATAGGTATTTTTTTTTCATCAATGTTTAAGATGTATTTAATAAGGCATACAGTAGGGTAAAGAAAAATAGAACAGAATTTCAAAGGCCAAAATTGAAATAAATTAAACCACCCAAAAAATTAAAATTACAAATATAAGCCATAACAAAATACAACCCAAATAAAAAATTAAACCTAAGAACAGAACAAGTCAAACAAGACTTAAAGACAAAACCAAATACACAAACGCAAACATACCAAACCGAACAGTAAGAATACCATCCGACTCCACCGCATCGGAACCATCACTGCATCCACTGCCATACTCGCAAAGAGCAAAGGCGGTATAGTGCGATCGGCCAATGATAGAACCAACATAAATGAACCAATAGAAGAAAGACCGATATGCAGAAATAAAAAACCTGAAAACATTAGAGCCCCAAATAAATAACCAACTGGAGAAGGTCGTGATAGAGTTTAGCTGAAAAAAGCCAACGAAAGCGATAGCACCGAACGTATTAGTATGGTCCTAAGATATGTAGGCACTACTCTTTGCCTATTGACACCATTGATTCAAAATAAGCACACAACTTTCTCTCTCTCTCATTCTAAGACCCAAAATCTCAATGCTACTTAAAATTGTATAGTATATATCATTTAGAATAACAAAATCATTACTTTATCTTTTATAGTTAGGAAGTGCTAATGACTTATGACAACTAAGAATATATATGAATAAAATAAATAAGAAAATCACTATATTTGAACCTGAATACTAAAATTTATTTTAAGTTATTTAAATTCTTTTTAAATTTGATTATTATATGAAAAATATTAGTATCTATTTAGTTTTATATATTTTAATTAATAATTTATATAAATATATATTTTTATCTATAATTATCATTCTAACAAATATTTAAATTCTAAATTCAAATAAAAAAATTATAAATATTATTATTATAAAATATACATTTAATACTAAATTAAGTATATATATAAAAGAATTCCATATGTAAATTTGAATCCAACTCCCACAACTTCCGACAACCGCAACACGAGCGATTTCACCAACTCCCATAATCTCTAACAAAGCATCACAAGAGTAGAGCACAAAATCTATCTAGACACAAATGAAACCAATACACCCAAAAATCAGTCTCCAAACACTGAACAAACAAAATCAAACAAAGAAAACAGGAAATCACTGAACAAATATGAATCAAAACTTATAAATTTAATGGTAGATGTGTTAAAAAATTCCAAAATTTTAAATGCACAAAATAAATCAAGGTTAAAAATTTAAGATAATAATTATTAAAATATCTTAAAATATTAATTAATTGTCAAATAAAATTAATAAAATTAAAAAAATTAACAATTTAAATATAATAATACGATAATTATTTTAATATTTTTAATTACTATTTAAATTTATTATTTTAATAATCTTATATCAGAAAATTTAATTTAAATATTACCAAAGTTATTACTTTTTAATAATTATCAAATAAATTAATTAAACTCATAAATATGAAATTTAAAAATATATTAATTTTAAATGATAAATATTTAAAATCATTTTAAATGATATATAAATAATTTATTAATTTAAAATTATTTCAATAATAAAATAACTATTCATTTTAAAAATTAAAGTAAATTTTAAATAGTTAAATAATATAAAAATAAAACCGGTAATTCTATTATTCTCCCTCATTCTACATTTAAATATAGTATAAATATAACTTTGCACTAAAAAATTATATTATAATCCGAAATTATAAATTTAAAATACTTTTATTTATTTTAAATTTGTTATAATATTTTAATTGATAAAATTTTTCATAATTAAATATTGACTTATTAGACACATTTAATGTAATACCCGGCTAAACTCCGGTATCGGAATTCCTACCGTCCGGTGGAATCTCGGATGTCGGAGACCTCTAGAAGGGTAGAACTATGCTTTCATAAAATGTTTTCATGTTTTTAATGGTTTTAAAGTATGAAACTAAATGAGTTTTTGCATGAAAATAACATTGGAGGAAAACTCAGGTTCGGCCGCCGAAAGTCAAGTTCGGCCGCCGAACATGCATGCGTTTTGGAGGCACGTTAGGCCCCCGAAAGCATGAGTTAGGGAAGTTCAGGTTCGGCCGCCGAAAGTCAAGTTCGGCCGCCGAACATTTGCATGGATGCGGAGGCACATTCGGCCCCCGAACGTGGCCTGGCCAGCCACCTATAAATGGGGCACTTAGCCGAAATGGGCGAGCTTTCTCCCATTTTCGGCCACAGAGAGCTTCCGACCTTCCTCTTGCAAATCTAATGTTCTTCCTCCAAATCTCTTCCATTTTTCTTAAGTTTTAAACTCATCTTGCAAGTTTTGAGCATTTAAACCAAGTTTGGAGCTTTGAGAACTCAGGAGCTCATTTTCGTGGATCTCCAAGTTTAGGTCGTCTCCCTCTCGATCTTCAAGAGGTAAGAGCCGATCTTAAGCTCCTTATGTGTTTTAAATAAGTTTTATGCAAGATCTATGGGTAGAAATGCATGTTAGGGTATATGTTGAGTTTATGGGTTATATTGATGTTTTGAACAATGTGGCTTGTTTGAGTATGTTTGAAGTGTTGTAGTTGGGGTATTTGATGTTTTGAGGCCCCTAGGAACTTGTATGCATGTTTTGGTTGAGATATATGCATGATTGGTGAGTTTGGAGGCGAAAATGCACAAAGGAGCCAAGTTTCTGCCCTTTGGCAGAAACCAGGTTCGGCAGCTGAAGGCACTTTCGGCCGCCGAACATGGCTGGGGAGGCAGGCCTTTCGGCTGCCGAAGTTGCCCCCGAAAAGAGACTTTCGTCTCTGTCTGGCACTTTCGGCCGCCGAAGGTGCCGCCGAACCTACCTGAGTTTCGTCTCTGTCTGGGACTTTCGGCCGCCGAAGGTGCCGCCGAAAGTGCCCTGTTCGGCCATTTCATGCATATTTTCATGTGATGTTTTCATGATATTTTAGGGGGGTTTTAGGGGATATATTAGAGTTATGTTTATGTATGTTTGGTCCCTCATTGGAGTCCACCTGTGTAGGTTCGGACCCGAGGAACCAAGGACCCCATCAGTGAGCCAACTGCTACAGAGTTTGTCAGAGTCAGCCAGAGGTGAGTGGAACTAAACTTAACCTTTTAAATTAAGAAATGAAATGCTTTTATCATGCTTCATGCATCATGATCATATTATAGGTTGTTTGCATTAGAATTCACGACTATGCCGCATTGTATTGTTGTGATAGATGATAGTGGATGGACATTAGGATGATTCATTAGCCTTCTGAATATGAAGTCCTGTGGTGCCCATGATAGGGCCGGGCAATACGAAGTCTTGTGGTGCCCATAATAGGGCCGGGCAATAACTCCGAGTACGAAGTCCTGTGGTGCCCATAATAGGGCCGGGCAATACGAAGTCCTGTGGTGCCCATAATAGGGCCGGGCATGGAGTTGAGGGATTTTTGAATCAGTCCATCCGTGGTGTGATTTGTTTGTGCAGTGGCGCATTTCATGACAGCATGTTTTAAATATTCTTTTTATAGTTCTACTCACTAGGCATCTAGCTCACCCCTCTCCCCTAACCCCCAGGCTTGCAGGTATGGGATAGATAGAGAAGACAAGAAGAGAAAAAGTCATATGTATGTAATAGTTAGATTGTGGACATGACAATTGTATCTTGATGAAATGTAAAAATATTCAGGATATTATGTAATGAGGTCATTGAGGATAGAGTTGTGCTTGACCATAATATATTGTTAATCCCTTTTGTATGTACATGATCTTATGGTATGATGTTTATGTAAACTAACTCAACACAGGTTGTTTTGCCTTGAGGCTTGATAAGATCCCACAGAGGGACTATGTTATGTATATGTTCAGAGTATGCACAGGTTGAGTTAGTTGATGACAGTATGTATGAAGAAAAGTTTTAATTTTTATGTATATGGTGGATCATGTATGGGATTAAACATGTTTACAGGTTATGTTAGGCTTGCTACGGGTCCCGGCGGCCTTATGCCGATCTGGATCCTAGCGCCGGTAGCGGTCCGGATTTTCTGGGGCGTTACAGAGTGGTATCAGAGCCCTAGGTTCACATGGTCGGACCTAGAGTGTCGGGCTCATAGATGTTATAGAAGGTCAAGCACAATAGGAAGGTCATGTCCACTAGGATAGGATGTTGAGTCCTGTCTTGTATGATGATGTGAAATGCCATGATTTTGTACATGTGCATTGATGATATGCTATGCTATATGATGTATGTGATGAGGGTTCATGTGTGTCCACATGAACCATATGACGCTAATGTTTGCTTGTTATGAGCTGTTTTTCAGAGAATAGGATGAGAGGAACTCGTCGATCTGCGCGATTGACTGGAGTGCCACCTGAGGATGAGGGCACGAGCGCCCGTCCTCCTACATTGCCTAGGGCAATGTCTTGTAGAGCCAACAGAGAGAGAGTGTCAAGGGACCCTAGAAGGTCTTTTGATGCTAGCAGAAGGGGGACTGATAGAGGAGGAAGTTCTTCAGATGTGAGGGAGGTTATGGAAGAGGATCAGAGGAGGGATGGGAACCTGGATGTGAGCATGCAGGAAGAAGGGACAGGGGAGTCACAGGGAGGCGTTCAGGCCTCGGGGTATGGTTTTCCACCCCATTATCCACCCTTCCCACAGGGTTCAGGGTATCCGATGGGAGGTACATCAGATTACTCCAGCTTTAACCCCTACCCTACCTACATGCCTTATCCACCTTTCTATCCACCCTATACACAGTACCCAGCTTATCCACCCTCACCCTTCTATCCAAACCCGGCAAACCCCACCTCGGGGAATGCTGCACCTCCACCTCCACCACCTACAGAACCAGCAGCCCCAGTTACTCAACCTCCTAGACCTAGCTCAGTTGATGGGAGCAAGGTAAAGATGACAGATTACCTCAAGCTAGATGCTCCCAAATACAAGTCAGGGGATGACCCCTTTGAGTATCTGAGGGTAGTGAAGACAATAACTGATGAGCTAGGGGCAAGTGACAGCAGGGCCATTCAGATGGCAGGGTTCACTTTAAAGTGCAAGAGGGCGCGGGAATGGTTCAAGTGTTATGTGGACCCGAGACTAGACGGTATGACATGGGAGGAATTTGCGAATGAGTTCGCTGGATGGGCTTTTCCAGACAGTTCTAGAGAACTGAAGATGATTGAGTTTGAGCAACTGAAGCAGTCAGAGCACATGAGTGTAGAGGAGTTCACGGATAAATTCTTGGAGCTATTGCCTTTTTCGGGGCAAGCTCTAGATTCAGATACGAAGAAAGCCAAGAAATATGTTATGAAGCTGCATTCCAGGTACTCCTCGTTGGTTCAGTCAGCTGAGAGAGAAAGTTTCCACACTGTGGTGGATATGGCTCGAAGAATGGAAGCAAGTGCTATAGTTGAGGGGTCAGTGAAGCAATCAGTGACCCAGTCTTCAGGGGTTAAGACCCCAGGTAGAGGAGGACCAGGTTTCTCTTCTCAGAGCTCAGGTAAGAAGAGGTGGGATAACGCCACCAAGAAGCCGAAGAAGAATAAGTTTTGGAACAAGTTGAAATCCGGTCTGGGATTCGGCGGTGGCTCGAGCTCAGGCTCAGATGGTACAGAATGCCAGAGATGTGGAAGACCGCACAGGGGAGTGTGTCGAGCTGGGACTAATGCATGTTTCAGATGTGGACAGGAGGGACACATAGCTCGGGATTGTCCTAGAGCGCCTTTTATGGGCCAGCCCCAGCAGACAGCTTCTGGTAGTGGGGCACAACCAGCAGTTCCAGCCACAACTCAGGGCAGTGGCAGAGGGAGAGGGGCAGCCTCTTCTTCTGGTTCCCGAGGTGAAGGTCCATCAGCTCCAGCCAGGATCTTCACCATGACACAGCAAGAGGCTAACACATCCAACACCGTGGTGTCAGGTAATCTCGTCATTGGGTGTTCTGATGTGTATGCATTAATGGACCTGGGTGCATCTCATTCATTTATTGCTCCGAGAGCCGTTGAGAGGTTAGGTTTGATAGTCTCTGGGTTAGAGTGTCCCCTATGGGTCAGTGGACCCAAGTGTGACCCGTCAGTGGCAGTGTCAGTCTGCCAGTACAGTCCAGTTTTTATTGAGGGAAGATGCCTCTCCGCCGACCTTGTGGTTCTAGATTTGACAGACTTTGACGTCATTCTAGGGATGGATTGGCTATCTACCCATGGTGCTACCTTGGACTGCAGGGACAAGGTTGTCAGGTTCAGAGATCAGAACGGGTCAGAGGTCGTCTTCAGAGGAGACAAGAGGGGCACACCTAGAGGTCTGATATCAGCTCTTCAGGCTCGTAGGTTGCTTAGGAAGGGATGTCAGGGGTACTTAGCTCATGTGAGAGAACTAGACAGTCAGGTCAGGGAGCCGGCCTCGGTGCCAGTTGTCAGAGAGTTTCAGAATGTCTTTCCTGATGAGCTTCCAGGTTTACCACCTGCTAGGGAGATAGAGTTCGAGATAGAGTTGATGCCTGGAACTAGACCGATCTCTATCCCTCCCTACAGGATGGCTCCAGCCGAGTTAAAGGAATTGAAAGAGCAGTTGCAAGAGTTGGTAGAAAAGGGCTTCATCCGACCGAGCACTTCACCTTGGGGTGCTCCGGTCTTGTTTGTGAGGAAGAAGGATGGATCCCTTAGACTTTGTATCGACTACAGACAGTTGAACAAAGTCACTACCAAGAATAGGTACCCATTGCCAAGGATCGATGATCTATTCGACTAGCTAGCCGGAGCAGGTTGTTTTTCCAAAATAGATCTGAGATCGGGGTACCATCAGTTAAGGATAAAGGAGGAGGATGTGCCGAAGACAGCCTTCAGGACCAGATATGGGCATTTTGAGTTCCTTGTAATGCCGTTCGGGTTAACTAACGCCCCTGCAGCATTCATGGATCTCATGAACAGAGTGTTTAGCCAGTACCTGGATCACTTTGTTATTGTCTTCATAGATGATATCTTAGTGTATTCCAGGAATGCAGAGGAGCATGCCCATCATCTGCGGTTGGTCTTGCAGACTTTGAGGGAACATGGCTTGTATGCCAAGTTCTCTAAATGTGAGTTCTGGCTGAGGAGCATTTCGTTCTTGGGGCATGTAGTGTCAGAGAATGGTATTGAGGTAGATCCCAAGAAGACAGAAACTATGGCTAACTGGCCTAGACCCACTTCAGTGACAGAGATTAGAAGTTTCTTGGGTTTGGCAGGTTACTACAGAAGGTTCGTGCAGGACTTCTCAAATTTAGCAGCTCCTCTGACCAGACTAACCAGGAAGAATCAGAAGTTTCTGTGGACCGACCAGTGCGAAGAGAGTTTTGAAGAGCTTAAGAAGAGGTTGACTTCAGCACCAGTTTTAGCCCTGCCATCTAGTGGAGAGGACTTTACAGTCTTTTGTGACGCGTCCCGTGTGGGACTGGGTTGTGTGCTTATGCAGAATGAGAGGGTGATTGCTTATGCTTCTAGGCAGCTAAAGAAGCATGAGTTGAATTACCCCACACATGACCTTGAGATGGCAGCAGTAATCTTTGCACTCAAGATGTGGAGGCACTACCTCTATGGGGTAAAATGTGAGATCTTTACAGATCATAAGAGCCTACAGTACATCCTGAGTCAAAGAGATCTGAATTTGAGACAGAGGAGATGGGTAGAGTTGCTGAGTGACTATGATTGCAAGATTCAGTATCATCCGGGTAAGGCGAATGTTGTGGCAGACGCCCTAAGCCGGAAGTCACTAGGCAGTCTATCCCACATATCGGCAGAGAGGAGGCCAGTGGTGAAGGAGTTCTACAAGCTTATTGAGGAAGGTCTACAGTTGGAATTGTCTGGTACAGGTGCCTTAGTGGCCCAGATGAGAGTAGCACCCGTGTTTCTGGAGCAGGTGGCTCAGAAACAGCATGAGGACCCGGAGTTAGTGAAGATTGCCAGGACTGTTCAGTCAGGCAATGATAGCGAGTACATATTCGACGGTAAGGGGATCCTCCGCTATGGGAGCAGACTATGTGTACCAGATGACATTGGGCTAAAAGGAGACATTATGAGAGAGGCTCATAATGCAAGATACAACATTCACCCCGGAGCCACCAAGATGTATCAAGATTTGAAAAAAGTTTATTGGTGGCCAGCGATGAAGAAGGAAGTGGCACAGTTTGTGTCCGCCTGCGAAGTATGTCAGAGGGTGAAGCTGGAACATCAGAAGCCGGCTGGAATGCTTAACCCGCTACCTATTCCAGAGTGGAAATGGGAGAATATAGCTATGGACTTCGTAGTGGGGTTACCGGCGACGTCCAACAGATTGGACTCCATATGGGTGATTGTGGACAGACTCACCAAATCTGCTCACTTCATTCCTGTCAGGAGTGGCTACTCTGTGGACAAGTTGGCGCAGGTGTATGTGGATGAGATAGTCAGACTGCATGGGGTTCCTGTTTCTATAGTGTCAGATAGAGGGCCCCAGTTCACCTCCAGATTTTGGCGGAGTCTGCAGAATGCCATGGGTACTAGGTTGGATTTCAGTACTGCCTTCCACCCCCAGACTGATGGACAGTCAGAAAGGACCATCCAGACTATCGAGGATATGCTCAGAATGTGTGTGCTAGACTTTGGCGGTTCTTGGAGGCAGCATCTACCTTTAGTGGAGTTTGCCTACAACAACAGCCATCATGCTAGCATCGGGATGGCTCCATATGAAGCTTTGTATGGAAGGAAGTGCAGATCACCTGTTTGCTGGGAGGAAGTTGGAGAAAAGGCCTTGGCAGGGCCTGAGTTAGTAGAGATCACCAGCAGGGTGGTACCCATAATCAGAGAAAGAATCAAGACTGCTGCAAGCAGACAGAAGAGCTATGCAGACGTCCGCAGAAGACAGTTAGAGTTTCAGGAGGGGGATCTGGTATTGCTCAAGGTGTCTCCAATGAAGGGAGTGGTTCGCTTCGGGAAGAAAGGTAAACTAGCCCCACGATACATCAGACCCTTTGAAATCTTGCAAAAGATTGGGAATGTGTCGTACAAGCTGGATTTACCTGCTTCGATGGAAAGAATCCATCCGGTTTTCCATGTTTCAATGTTGAGGAAGTTTGTGTCAGATCCGAGCAAGGTTCTTAGTGAGCCTGATGTGGAGGTCCAAGAGGATCTCACCTATGTTGAACAGCCAGTACGGATCATAGACACCCAGATCAGAAAGTTAAGAAACAAGGAAATCCCGATGGTGAAAGTCCTGTGGAACCACCACAACTTGGAAGAATGCACTTGGGAGACACGGGAGTCTATGCTCCAGCAGTACCCTCATCTCTTTTAAGGTTAGATCCCTATGTGTTTATGTGCCTTGTATGTGTGTTATGTTCTTTGCCATGCTATGTGTGCTAGTGAGGAACATTCGGGGACGAATGTTCTTAAGGGGGGGAGAATGTAATACCCGGCTAGACTCCGGTATCGGAATTCCTACCATCCGGTGGAATCTCGGATGTCGGAGACCTCTAGAAGGGTAGAACTATGCTTTCATAAAATGTTTTCATGTTTTTAATGGTTTTAAAGTATGAAACTAAATGAGTTTTTGCATGAAAATAGCATTGGAGGAAAACCCAGGTTCGGCCGCCGAAAGTCAAGTTCGGCCGCCGAACATGCATGCGTTTTGGAGGCACGTTAGGCCCCCGAAAGCATGAGTTAGGGAAGTTCAGGTTCGGCCGCCGAAAGTCAAGTTCGGCCGCCGAACATTTGCATGGATGCGGAGGCACATTCGGCCCCCGAACGTGGCCTGGCCAGCCACCTATAAATGGGGCACTTAGCCGAAATGGGCGAGCTTTCTCCCATTTTCGGCCACAGCGAGCTTCCGACCTTCCTCTTGCAAATCTAATGTTCTTCCTCCAAATCTCTTCCATTTTTCTTAAGTTTTAAACTCATCTTGCAAGTTTTGAGCATTTAAACCAAGTTTGGAGCTTTGGGAACTCAGGAGCTCATTTTCGTGGATCTCCAAGTTTAGGTCGTCTCCCTCTCGATCTTCAAGAGGTAAGAGCCGATCTTAAGCTCCTTATGTGTTTTAAATAAGTTTTATGCAAGATCTATGGGTAGAAATGCATGTTAGGGTATATGTTGAGTTTATGGGTTATATTGATGTTTTGAACAATGTGGCTTGTTTGAGTATGTTTGAAGTGTTGTAGTTGGGGTATTTGATGTTTTGAGGCCCCTAGGAACTTGTATGCATGTTTTGGTTGAGATATATGCATGATTGGTGAGTTTGGAGGCGAAAATGCACAAAGGAGCCAAGTTTCTGCCCTTTGGCAGAAACCAGGTTCGGCAGCCGAAGGCACTTTCGGCCGCCGAAGGCACTTTCGGCCGCCGAACATGGCTGGGGAGGCAGGCCTTTCGGCTGCCGAAGTTGCCCCCGAAAAGAGACTTTCATCTCTGTCTGGCACTTTCGGCCGCCGAAGGTGCCGCCGAACCTACCTGAGTTTCGTCTCTGTCTGGGACTTTCGGCCGCCGAAGGTGCCGCCGAAAGTGCCCTGTTCGGCCATTTCATGCATATTTTCATGTGATGTTTTCATGATATTTTAGGGGGGTTTTGGGGGATATATTAGAGTTATGTTTATGTATGTTTGGTCCCTCATTGGAGTCCACCTGTGTAGGTTCGGACCCGAGGAACCAAGGACCCCAGCAGTGAGCCAACTGCTACAGAGTTTGTCAGAGTCAGCCAGAGGTGAGTGGAACTAAACTTAACCTTTTAAATTAAGAAATGAAATGCTTTTATCATGCTTCATGCATCATGATCATATTATAGGTTGTTTGCATTAGAATTCACGACTATGCCGCATTGTATTGTTGTGATAGATGATAGTGGATGGACATTAGGATGATTCATTAGCCTTCTGAATACGAAGTCCTGTGGTGCCCATGATAGGGCCGGGCAATACGAAGTCCTGTGGTGCCCATAATAGGGCCGGGCAATAACTCCGAGTACGAAGTCCTGTGGTGCCCATAATAGGGCCGGGCAATACGAAGTCCTGTGGTGCCCATAATAGGGCCGGGCATGGAGTTGAGGGATTTTTGAATCAGTCCATCCGTGGTGTGATTTGTTTGTGCAGTGGCGCATTTCATGACAGCATGTTTTAAATATTCTTTTTATAGTTCTACTCACTAGGCATCTAGCTCACCCCTCTCCCCTAACCCCCAGGCTTGCAGGTATGGGATAGATAGAGAAGACAAGAAGAGAAAAAGTCATATGTATGTAATAGTTAGATTGTGGACATGACAATTGTATCTTGATGAAATGTAAAAATATTCAGGATATTATGTAATGAGGTCATTGAGGATAGAGTTGTGCTTGACCATAATATATTGTTAATCCCTTTTGTATGTACATGATCTTATGGTATGATGTTTATGTAAACTAACTCAACACAGGTTGTTTTGCCTTGAGGCTTGATAAGATCCCACAGAGGGACTATGTTATGTATATGTTCAGAGTATGCACAGGTTGAGTTAGTTGATGACAGTATGTATGAAGAAAAGTTTTAATTTTTATGTATATGGTGGATCATGTATGGGATTAAACATGTTTACAGGTTATGTTAGGCTTGCTACGGGTCCCGGCGGCCTTATGCCGATCTGGATCCTAGCGCCGGTAGCGGTCCGGATTTTCCGGGGCGTTACATTTAAATTACCATTAAAACTTTTAAAATTTTAAATTTATTGTAATGGTAACTAACCTTAATATAAAAATATAAAACTTTACATTATATCACAATTACAGTAAAAATTTTTAATTTTAAACTTAATATTTTAAATTTTTTGTAATTATAGCCAATACTTATAATGTTTTTTACCGATTTTAAATTAATGCATATATAAAATTTATGTGTTATTTATTTGATGTGACACAATAATCGATTAAAATAAATTATGAATTATTACCATAAAATAGGTCCATATGGCAAAAGTCTAAGTAGGTAATATACGATCCTACTTATGAAAAGGAAGATCTAAATACCGTAGTTCTCGGTCATTTGCTAAGAATTGCTCTCTCCTCAGTAGGGCGAGTTTTCACGAAAGTTACTATTAGAAAACACTGTAACGACCCGGAAATCCGGACCGCTACCGGCGCTAGGATCCAGATCGGCATAAGGCCGCCGGGACCCGTAGCAAGCCTACTATGCATCCTGTACAGCTGGTATAATCCCAAACATGATCCAACATAAGCATAAACTTTAAAACATAAGGCTGTAAACTTTTTCTTTAACCCGTTTGACCTGTGTATGCACTAAGACTGAACTCATAGAACCCCTAGGGTCAGCATACCCTATGTCAAACTCGGTCCATCACATGAAACAACATAAAATAAAACTCATGTACAAAGGGATTAACCAACTCGGGCCAAGCACAATGCTATAACTCTGAACATATAACATACAACTCTTTTTACAACAATACATAATCTTATATTACATCATGTCCACTGCTATTCTATTACAAAAACACGACCATGGAAGTAACCTGCTGGTCTCCTGACTATCTCTGACCCTGCAAAACTGGGGTTAGGGGAGAGGGGTGAGCTAAAAAGCCCAGTGAGTAGAAACATGAAAACATTTGTTTTAATTCCTCCATTTTTAGGTATATTATTATTCATTTTATGATTATTATCATTATTTTATGCTTTCATGGAATGCATCACAACACAAACATATCACATCAAGGATGAATTTGTCACCTATAGCCCTCTACATACTGTATTACGTCCAACTATACCAGGGGCGATGAGGCCACACCTAGTATTCGCTTACATAACTCATACCATAACATGTCCAACTACACCAGGGGCGATTAGGCCTCACCTAGTGTTCGCTTACATAACATAGTACCAGGAGCGACCTGGTCTTTCTGTCTCATATCATACCATGGCATATCATATCATATTATCTCATCTCATACTGAGGGCTAAGGATCATCCAACATTCATCCACATCAACAACATATTATGCAATGCATCATATTCGTGGGTTCTAATGCAAAACAACCTAATACATATCATGGCATTTTATGATGCATGGATCATGCTCTAAAAACATTTAATGTCTTAATTTAAAACATTAGGTTTAGTTCCACTCACCTCTGGATAGCTCTGGACTAACTCTGAAGCAGCCAACACTGCTAAACACCTCGGTTCCTCGGGTCCGATCCTACACAGGTGGACTCCAGTGAGGTGCCAAACATACTCTAAACAACTCATAAACAACTCCCCAAAAACCCCTAAAGCATCACTTAAACATGCATAGAAAACACTCAAGAAAAAGCTGGACAGGGCACTTTCGGCGGCACCTTCGGCGGCCGAAAGTCCCAGACAGAGACGAAAGTCAGGCAGGTTCGGCGGCACCTTCGGCGGCCGAACCCTCTCTCCAGAGACGAAAGTCAGGCACTTTCGGCGGCCGAACATTACCTTCGGCGGCCGAAAGTCTACTTTCAAGCCAAAACTCAACTTTCGGGGGCAAGGTTAGGCGGCCAATCCCTGCATTCAAAGGCAGGTTCGGCGGCCGAAACCACCTTCGGCGGCCGAACCTGAGTTCTTCCCAGAAGGGCAGAACTCAGCTTCTCATGCATTGAAGCCTCCCAAACCTTCCAAACACCCCAAAACAAGCATCCAACTCCTCAAACACATGCATACATCCTTAACCAAGCACAAAGGAGCTCAAACAAGCTTAAACTCCCTAAAACAACATCTAAAGCATACATAGATAGTTTATGACCCACATGGGCCAAAACCATCAAAACAAACCAAACCTCACATACTCTCTCCCAATCATGCATACTCTCTCCCATAAGCTCAAAGGGGCTTGAAAACTAACTTAAACCCCAACACAAACATCACATTATCATACATTGGGCAAAAACCCACATAAACCCTAACATGCATATCTACCCATGCTCAACCATCAAAACCTCTTAAAACTCACTTAAAATATAAAGGAAAGCATAGATCTACACTTACCTCTTGAAGATCGAGGGTTGGTGCGACCCAAAGCTTGAGATGTGGAGAACCCAAACTCTTAAAGTCTCCAAGCTCTCCAAATCTTGATCCAAGCTTTAAAACTCTTCAAAACACCCATATAGCTTATAAAACGTGAAGGATTTGAAGAAAAAGCAAGAAAACGACTAGAGGAGGACATGAACACACCTGAGCTTGAGAATGGGGAGGAATCTCGCCCATTTTCGGTCTGAGGGGCTTTTATAGGTGGCCAGCCAAACCTCCTTCGGCGGCCTAACGTGCATGCAAAACACCCCCATGTTCGGCGGCCGAACCTGGTTTGTTCAAACATAGCTTTCGGAGGCCAAAAGCGCTCCCAAAACCAACTCATGTTCGGCGGCCGAACTTCACTTTCGGCGGCCGAACCTGGCAAAAACCTCCTTAGTCTTTTCTTTTCAAAACTCAAATCTTTTTCATTTAAAACCATGAAATCACTAAAAATCATTTTAGAAATCACATTTTTACCCCTCTAGAAGACTCTGGCATCATCAAAATTCCATATTCCAACGGAGATTCCGCCGGAAGGTAGGGATTCCGATGCCGGAATCTAGCCGGGTATTACAAACACAATCTAATATATCCCTACTATACTTATAATCACAGGATCTCTTATCTATTAATCGGTGCTAGTCGTATTTTTCAGGATATTTGATAATCAACTCTATTTTTTTACCGTACAAAAACTAATTAATGAATACATAAATCAAGATATGTATTCTTACACAACTACTTTTGAGTTCAAAATATTTCATTACACTCACTATTTTCTTTAGTTTACTGACTTGAGCGTCAAACTGACTGTCATAGGCGTCAATTGTAATACCCGGCTAGAATCCGGCACCGGAATTCCTATTGTCTGGTGGAATCCGGGGTGCTGGGATTCGAGAAAAGGGTAGGAGTTTTGTTTTCTAAGTGTTATGATGTGTTTTAAGGTTTATAAGTTATATAGTTTTGAGTTTTGAAGAAAAAATAGTTCATGGAGACTTCAGCCAAGTTCGGCCGCCGAAGGTAAGTTCGGCCGCCGAAAGTGCCCAATGTTCGGCTTCTGACATTCACGTTCGGCCCCCGAATGTTGCATGGTTTCGCATGCGATTGGGCAGCCGAAGCTGAGTTGGCTAGTGAGCTGAGTCATGTTTTTTTTTGACAAGTGTTGGCCTCAGATTCTTGCCATGGAATGACCACGTCTCTTATGACTCATCTGTACATGTTTTTGGTTGGTCTTACAGCAGTTTGAGGTGCTTGCAAAGGTGTTGAGAGTTGAGAGAAACAAAAGTTACGCTTTTGAGAGTTTGAGAGTTTGAAGAGAGGTTGATCTGTTTTTCCCTTGTTCAGTGTGTGTATCTTCCTGTTTCCAGAGGTAAAGGCAGTTTTAGACCCTGTTTATATGTTTTCTGAAGAGTGAAAGGAAGGAGAAGCATGCTTAGGTTATTCATGGTAGTTTTTGATGATTTATGTATGTATACATGTTGATGTGTTATGTTTGTTTTGTTGTTTGGGGTTATTAGCTAGTTTTGGACCCCTGTGAACATATACTTGAGTATATGTGTGTTGAATACGTGAAGGATGCATGTTAGAAAGTGTTGAAGGGAAGGAGGAGATGGTTTGCCGTTGAAGCTGAGTTCTGGATGAACTCAGGTTCGGCAGCCGAAGGTTCATTCGGCCGCCGAACCTCCTGCATGGTGGCTTAGTTGCCACAGCTTGCCCCCGAGTGTTTTTGCATGTTCGGCTCTATTTGAGGGATTCGGCCGCCGAAGGTGCCGCCGAAGGTGCTTGAGTTTCGTCTCTGGAGAGGACATTCGGCCGCCGAACCTGCCGCCGAAAGTGTCCTGTCCAGCTTTCTTTTGCATGCTTTGCATGGATAGTTGAGTGAGTTTAAGGGGATTCTTGGGGAGTTGAAGAGAGTTATTGCTACGCTTGTTTGGTCCCTCATTTGAGTCCATCTGTATAGGTACAGACCAGAGGAACCAGAGAGAGCAGCAGTGAGTACTGCTCCAGAGGTTCAGAGCCTGCAGAGTCAGTCAGTCCAGATAGCCAGAGGTGAGTGGAACTAAACTTATGACTTTTAATTGAACCACAAACTACTTTTAGCATATCTCATGCATCATGTTTATGCCATAGGTTGTTTGCATTAGTAATCACGAATATGTTGCATTGCATCGATATTTGGTGATGTGAGTGAATGCTGAATGATCCAATAGTCTCAGACAGGAAGTCCAGGAGCCTTTGACTACGCCCTGGCAGGTATAGCAAAGTCTAGGAGCCTTTGACTACGCCCTGGCAGGTATAGCAAAGTCCAGGAGCCTTTGACTACGCCCTGGCAATGGTAAGTACAGAGGTGTTATATACACATATACATATATGACAGGAAGACCAGGTGCTCGATTCTACGCCCTGGCACAGAGTTACTGGGACTATGTGGTGACAGGTTTACTCTTGATGTGGCTTGTCTGTGATATGGTGCATTCCATGAGATCATATTGTACTGAGATGTTTTACTGTTTTACTCACTGGGCTATAGAGCTCATCCCACTCCCTTAACCCCAGTTTTGCAGGTTCAGTGTACAGTGTACAGGGACAGTCCAGCAGAGTACAGGAAAAGAAAAGAGATCTGTAATAGCTTAGAGTGGACATGTAATATTAAAGAGATGTAATAGTTGTTGCTTGACCTAGTGATGTATGTTTTGTACATGATCTGTATATGTATATATGTTTTCCTGTATGTGAAAACCAGGCTTAACAGGTATGAATTAACCCATCTAGAGCAAGCTCTAGTCAGGGATACAGAGTACAGAGTACATGAGTACAGAGTACAGAGATAGTGCATGCACAGGTTAAGCCTTGGTTCAGAAAAGAGTTTAATTTTCACAGAAAATGTATGATCATGTATGAGGTTTACAGGTACACAGAGAGTATAGCAGGCTTGCTACGGGTTCTGGCGGCCTTAAGCCGACCTGAATCCTAGCGCCGGTGACGGTCCATTTTGGGGTCGTTACAGATTGGTATCAGAGCCCTAGGTTCACATGATCGGACCTCTAGAGACAGTGTTGGGCTCAGACAGGTTAGAAGTGGTCAAGCACAATAGGAAATCATGTCCACTAGGATAGGGTCTTGAGTCCTATCTGCTATGATATGCCATGAGTGTTGTATGTATATGATTGATATGTGATCTTTATGTGCTAAAGTGGTATGTTATATGTTGTGTTTCCAGAGTAAAGATGCGAGGAACTCGTCGATCCGCTCGATTGACTGGAGTCCCACCAGAGAGTGAGAGACCAGCTGCTCGTCCTCCTGCATTGCCAAGGGCAAGGTCTCAGAGATCTAGCAGGGAAGGTACGTCAATAGACCCTAAAAGGTCTGTCGACGAGAGCAGAAGAGGAACAGCTAGGGGAGGAAGATCAGAGGAGGAGAGGGAGGCTATGGAGACTGATCCGTCTATGGATGAAGGTATGGGAGAATCTTTGGGAGGTGGTCAGGCCTCAGGATTTGATTATCCAGCTGTTTTTCAGGAGCCAGAGTATCCGATGGAGGGTATGTCGGAGTACTCTCGCTTTGACCCATATCCTACATACATGCCATATATGCCATATCCTCATTATTACCCATCATATCCACCATATCCTATGTATCCATCTTCCCCTATACATCCAAGTGCAACACACCTAGAGCCAAATGAACCAGTACTACCACCAGAACCAGTAGCCCCTGTTGTTGATAGACATGAACCTAGCTCATCTGGAGGTAAAGTCCAAATGACGGAGTACTTGAAATTGGATGCTCCTAAATACAACACGGGAGATGATCCATTTGATTACCTCAGAGCAGTTAGGATGATAACCGGTGAGTTGGGAGCAGATGATAGGAGAGCCATTGAGATGGCCGGTTTCACATTAAAATGCAAGAAAGCCAGAGAATGGTTTAAGAATTATGTGGAGCCTAGAATGGACAGTATGTCATGGGGAGAGTTCGCCAATGAGTTTGCAGGGTGGGCTTTTCCTGACAGTTCGAGGGAGATGAAAGTAATTGAATTTGAACAGTTGAGACAGACATATGAGATGAGTGTGGATGAATTCACAGATAAGTTCCTGGATCTGCTTCAGTACGTGGGTCAAGCCTATGATACTGATCAGAAGAAAGCAAGGAGATATACTATGAGACTGCATCCCAGGTATGCTTCCTTGATTCTTCCCGCAGAAAAGGAGAGTTTCCATACCATAGTAGACGCAGCCAGGAAAATGGAAGCTAGTGCCAATATTCAGAAACAGTCAAAGGCACAGGCTTCGGGTTCTAAAGCCCCCACACCAAGCAGTAAAAGATGGGATAGAGCAAAAGGAACAAAGAGTAAGTTCTGGAATAAAGTCAAGTCAGGTCTGGGAATAGGTAGTGGCTCAAGCTCTGGCACAGCTCCAGTCTGCAGAAGATGCGGAAAACCACATGGAGGAGTTTGTCGGTTGGGATCTACAGCTTGTTTTCGATGTGGACAGGAAGGGCATATTGCTCGGGATTGTCCACAGATGACTTTTGCACCATCCCAGCAGATGAGTTCAGGCAGTGTGGTACAGCCAGTTGTACGGCCAGTAGCTCCAGTCATGCCTCAGACGAGTGGCAGAGGTAGAGGGAGAGGGGTAGCCTCTACTTCAGCAGCAGGTTCCCGAGGTGGAAATCCGGTAGCCCCAGCACGGATTTTCACAGTGACACAGGAGGAGGCTAACACGTCGAATACAGTGGTGTCAGGTAATCTCATCATTGGGTGTTCAGATGTGTATGCTTTGATGGACCCCGGTGCTTCTCATTCCTTTATTGCTTCGAGAGCCATAGAGAGATTGGGTTTGATCAGTTCTGAGTTAGAGTATCCTCTCTGGGTCAGTGGACCCAAATGTGACCCATCAGTGGCAGTGTCAGTCTGTCGTTTCAGTCCAGTGTTTATAGAGGGTAGATGCCTTCCAGCTGACCTTGTGGTTCTAGATTTGACAGATTTTGATGTCATTCTAGGGATGGATTGGCTATCTGCATATAGTGCTACTTTGGACTGTAGAGAGAAGCTAGTGAGTCTCAGAGACCAGGATGGGTCAGAGTGTGTCTTCAGAGGAGACAGGAGAGGTACACCCAGAGGTATGATTTCAGCCCTTCAGGCTCGTCGTTTGCTTAGGAGGGGTTGTCAGGGGTTTCTAGCTCATGTGAGAGAGCTAGACAATCAGGTGAGGGAACCAGCCACAGTACCAGTAGTCCGAGAGTTTCTCGATGTGTTCCCAGACAATTTACCAGGACTACCACCTGATAGGGAGATAGGGTTTGAAATTGAATTACTGCCAGGTACTAGACCTATCTCTATTCCTCCCTACAGGATGGCGCCAGCTGAGTTAACAGAGTTGAAAGAACAGTTGCAGGACTTGGTAGATAAGGGTTTCATCCGCCCTAGTACCTCACCTTGGGGTGCTCCAGTGCTCTTTGTCAGAAAGAAGGATGGATCCCTCAGACTTTGTATCGACTACAGACAGTTGAACAAGGTCACTATCAAGAATAGGTATCCCTTACCTCGGATTGATGATCTATTTGACCAGCTAGCTGGAGCAGGTTGTTTCTCGAAAATAGATATGAGATCTGGGTATCATCAGTTGAGAGTCAGAGAGGCCGATGTGCCTAAGACAGCTTTCCGGACCAGATATGGGCATTATGAGTTCTTAGTGATGCCGTTCGGGTTGACTAACGCCCCTGCAACATTTATGGATCTCATGAACAGGGTATTCAGTGAGTTTCTGGATCACTTTGTCATTGTGTTTATCGATGATATCTTAGTGTATTCCAGAGATGCAGAGGAGCATGCCCAGCATCTGAGGATAGTACTGCAGACACTGAGAGAGCATGGTTTATATGCCAAGTTCTCGAAGTGTGAGTTTTGGTTAAGGAGCATTACTTTCTTGGGACATGTGGTATCAGCAGAGGGTATTGAGGTAGACCCCAAGAAGATAGAGGCTGTAGCTAACTGGCCCAGACCCACGACAGTGACTGAGATTAAAAGTTTTCTGGGACTGGCAGGTTACTACAGGAGGTTCGTTCAGAACTTCTCAAAGATAGCAGCTCCTATGACCAAATTGACTCAGAAGAACCAGCAGTTTGTCTGGTCAGACCAGTGTGAAGAGAGCTTTGAGGAACTCAAGAGGAGATTGACAACAGCACCAGTGTTAGCTCTGCCTGTCAGTAATGAAGAGTTCACAGTGTTCTGTGATGCATCTCGAGTGGGATTGGCTTGTGTTTTGATGCAGAGTGAAAGAGTGATTGCTTATGCTTCTAGACAGTTGAAGAAGCACGAGTTGAATTACCCTACCCATGACCTAGAGATGGCAGCAGTTATCTTTGCACTTAAGATGTGGCGGCATTACCTCTACGGGGTTAAATGCGAGATCTTCACCGATCACAAGAGTTTACAGTACATCTTAAGTCAGAGAGAGCTGAATTTGCGGCAGAGAAGGTGGGTTGAATTGCTCAGTGATTATGATTGTAAAATCCAGTATCATCCGGGTAAGGCGAATGTGGTCGCAGACGCCCTAAGCCGGAAGTCACTAGGCAGTTTATCCCATATAGCAGTAGAGCGGAGACCAGTTGTGATGGAGCTTTATAAGCTCTTTGACGAGGGATTACAGCTAGAGTTGTCTGGTACAGGTGCGTTGATAGCACAGATGAGAGTGACACCTGTGTTTCTGGAGCAGATAGCTCAGAGACAGCATGAGGACCCTGAGTTGATGAAAATTGCCAGGACTGTTCAGTCAGGCAACAGTACAGAGTTTCGTTTTGACAACAAAGGGATTCTTCGCTATGGGAGTCGACTTTGTGTACCAGATAGGGGCAGTGTGAAGGAAGACATTATGAGGGAAGCTCATAATGTGAGGTATAGTGTTCACCCAGGAGCCACCAAGATGTATCAGGATCTGAAAAGGGTCTATTGGTGGCCAGCCATGAAGAAAGAAGTGGCGCAGTTCGTGACAGCCTGTGAGGTTTGTCAGCGGGTGAAATTAGAGCATCAGAAACCAGCCGGAATGCTTAACCCATTACCGATTCCAGAGTGGAAATGGGAGAACATAGCCATGGATTTTGTAGTGGGTTTACCAGTAGCGTCCAACAGGATAGACTCGATATGGGTGATTGTGGACAGACTCACTAAATCTGCTCATTTTCTTCCAGTACGGAGTAACTATTCTGTGGATAAGTTGGCACAGGTCTATCTGGATGAGATAGTGAGATTACATGGAGTTCCAGTGTCTATAGTTTCAGACAGAGGACCTCAGTTTACCTCTCGCTTTTGGCGGAGTCTGCAAAGTGCGATGGGCACAAGATTGGATTTTAGTACTGCTTTCCACCCACAGACTGATGGACAGTCAGAAAGGACCATCCAAACCATAGAGGATATGCTTCGACTATGTGTGTTAGACTTTGGCGGTTCTTGGAGGCAGCATCTACCTTTGGTGGAGTTTGCCTACAATAACAGCCATCATGCGAGCATTGGGATGGCTCCTTATGAAGCATTATATGGGAGGAAGTGCAGATCACCTGTTTGCTGGGAAGAGGTAGGAGAGAAGACTCTTGCAGGGCCAGAGTTAGTAGACATTACCAATAGAATGGTGCCCATGATCAGAGAGAGAATCAGAACAGCTCAGAGTAGACAGAAAAGTTATGCAGATGTTCGCAGAAAGCAGTTAGAATTTCAAGAGGGTAATTGGGTATTGCTGAAAGTGTCTCCAATGAAAGGAGTGGTTCGTTTTGGGAAGAAAGGTAAATTGGCTCCACGGTACATTGGACCCTTTGAGGTGTTGCAGAGGATCGGAAATGTGTCGTATAAGCTGGATTTACCTGCTTCTATGGAGAGAATTCACCCGGTATTTCATGTTTCTATGCTACGACAGTTTGTGTCAGATCCGAATCAGGTTCTGAGTGAGCCTGAGGTGGAGATTCATACAGATCTCACCTATATAGAGCAGCCAGTGCGGATTCTGGACACGCAGATCAGACAGCTAAGGAACAAGGAGATTCCGATGGTGAAAGTTCTATGGAACCACCATAATCTAGAAGAGTGTACCTGGGAGACGCGGGAGTCTATGCTCCAGCAGTATCCATATTTGTTTTGAGGTTCGTTTTCTCCGTTTCATGTGTTAATTGTGTGTTTTAGGAACATCCGAGGACGAATGTTCTTAAGGAGGGGAGAATGTAATACCCGGCTAGAATCCGGCACCGGAATTCCTATTGTCTGGTGGAATCCGGGGTGCTGGGATTCGAGAAAAGGGTAGGAGTTTTGTTTTCTAAGTGTTATGATGTGTTTTAAGGTTTATAAGTTATATAGTTTTGAGTTTTGAAGAAAAAATAGTTCATGGAGACTTCAGCCAAGTTCGGCCGCCGAAGGTAAGTTCGGCCGCCGAAAGTGCCCAATGTTCGGCTTCTGACATTCACGTTCGGCCCCCGAATGTTGCATGGTTTCGCATGCGATTGGGCAGCCGAAGCTGAGTTGGCTAGTGAGCTGAGTCATGTTTTTTTTTGACAAGTGTTGGCCTCAGATTCTTGCCATGGAATGACCACGTCTCTTATGACTCATCTGTACATGTTTTTGGTTGGTCTTACAGCAGTTTGAGGTGCTTGCAAAGGTGTTGAGAGTTGAGAGAAACAAAAGTTACGCTTTTGAGAGTTTGAGAGTTTGAAGAGAGGTTGATCTGTTTTTCCCTTGTTCAGTGTGTGTATCTTCCTGTTTCCAGAGGTAAAGGCAGTTTTAGACCCTGTTTATATGTTTTCTGAAGAGTGAAAGGAAGGAGAAGCATGCTTAGGTTATTCATGGTAGTTTTTGATGATTTATGTATGTATACATGTTGATGTGTTATGTTTGTTTTGTTGTTTGGGGTTATTAGCTAGTTTTGGACCCCTGTGAACATATACTTGAGTATATGTGTGTTGAATACGTGAAGGATGCATGTTAGAAAGTGTTGAAGGGAAGGAGGAGATGGTTTGCCGTTGAAGCTGAGTTCTGGATGAACTCAGGTTCGGCAGCCGAAGGTTCATTCGGCCGCCGAACCTCCTGCATGGTGGCTTAGTTGCCACAGCTTGCCCCCGAGTGTTTTTGCATGTTCGGCTCTGTTTGAGGGATTCGGCCGCCGAAGGTGCCGCCGAAGGTGCCGCCGAAGGTGCTTGAGTTTCGTCTCTGGAGAGGACATTCGGCCGCCGAACCTGCCGCCGAAAGTGTCCTGTCCAGCTTTCTTTTGCATGCTTTGCATGGATAGTTGAGTGAGTTTAAGGGGATTCTTGGGGAGTTGAAGAGAGTTATTGCTACGCTTGTTTGGTCCCTCATTTGAGTCCATCTGTATAGGTACAGACCAGAGGAACCAGAGAGAGCAGCAGTGAGTACTGCTCCAGAGGTTCAGAGCCTGCAGAGTCAGTCAGTCCAGATAGTCAGAGGTGAGTGGAACTAAACTTATGACTTTTAATTGAACCACAAACTGCTTTTAGCATATCTCATGCATCATGTTTATGCCATAGGTTGTTTGCATTAGTAATCACGAATATGTTGCATTGCATCGATATTTGGTGATGTGAGTGAATGCTGAATGATCCAATAGTCTCAGACAGGAAGTCCAGGAGCCTTTGACTACGCCCTGGCAAGTATAGCAAAGTCCAGGAGCCTTTGACTACGCCCTGGCAATGGTAAGTACAGAGGTGTTATATACACATATACATATATGACAGGAAGACCAGGTGCTCGATTCTACGCCCTGGCACAGAGTTACTGGGACTATGTGGTGACAGGTTTACTCTTGATGTGGCTTGTCTGTGATATGGTGCATTCCATGAGATCATATTGTACTGAGATGTTTTACTGTTTTACTCACTGGGCTATAGAGCTCATCCCACTCCCTTAACCCCAGTTTTGCAGGTTCAGTGTACAGTGTACAGGGACAGTCCATCAGAGTACAGGAAAAGAAAAGAGATCTGTAATAGCTTAGAGTGGACATGTAATATTAAAGAGATGTAATAGTTGTTGCTTGACCTAGTGATGTATGTTTTGTACATGATCTGTATATGTATATATGTTTTCCTGTATGTGAAAACCAGGCTTAACAGGTATGAATTAACCCATCTAGAGCAAGCTCTAGTCAGGGATACAGAGTACAGAGTACATGAGTACAGAGTACAGAGATAGTGCATGCACAGGTTAAGTCTTGGTTCAGAAAAGAGTTTAATTTTCACAGAAAATGTATGATCATGTATGAGGTTTACAGGTACACAGAGAGTATAGCAGGCTTGCTACGGGTTCTGGCGGCCTTAAGCCGACCTGAATCCTAGCGCCGGTGACGGTCCATTTTGGGATCGTTACATCAATCACCTCGCCTTTTTTTTTTTTACAGATCGATTAATCGTAGTACAGTTTTATTTTAACCACATCAAATATTAGGTAAATTACGTGAGTAATCTCTTAAAATTAATCATCCATGTACATTAAAAAAAAACGCCTAACTCTTATTGTCCTAATTCTTAATTTAAATTCTAAAATCTCTAATTTAAAATTAGTTAGAACAAATAAATAACACTGTGTACTAATTTAAAATTAGTTAAAATTATTTTAAAACTTAATTTCAATGGAAACAACTTTAAAATATTAAATATAAAATTAAAAAATTTTAGTTATAATTATAATTAAACGTAAAGTCTTAAATTTTTATATTCAATTAAATAAATAATTTTAAAAATTTACTATCGCAACATATTTAAAAGTTAGAGTTTCGTCATTAAAAATTAAAAATTTTTCATACACTTTATGTATGATACTTTTTCATTTAATTTAATTTAAAATTTTTTAAACACTAACATATTGGACAAACTTGGTTTAGCCCTTCTCTCCGAGGTTCTCATCCTCCCTATCTTGGCTTCTCGTTAACTCTCCTGTTCTCTTCTTTCTATTCTCACATCCCTTGTCTTTCTTTACTCCGATCTCCTTCACTTCCTACAATCCATCCATATACAGCCGCCTCTCTTCTTGTATTCACCTCCATAGCCCCCTTACCTTTTTACCATAAGTGACTTTGATGCTAACGTCTCAGAGCTTATTAATAAAGCTCTTTACCTCAACTGCCAAGAGCCAGTTTTGGAACTGGAATCTGATAACACTAAGAATGTCAGTCTGAAAAAAGAATTTTGATAGAAAAAATTATTACATTTAAGGTCTTTAACGCTTTTACAGTAAAAGCCATTTTGACTCAGCACTACCACTTATCAAAACCAATGCTCATCTCAAATTAAAACCTTCCTAGTATTTTTGATGGGACAAAAAAGTGAAATCAAAATGCTTAACTTTTTAGTGCTATTTCAAAAGTTATGCAAGTCTCACTAGCTACTAAAATCTTTCCAGCCGATACCATATCTCACCTTTTCAACCAATATCGACTCTTAAAGAAAGAAGCATGCTCCGGTTAAACTATTCTTTAAGACTTTCCCTTACCTTATCAATTACTTTCAGAATGTTGCATTTAATGTGCTTCTTCAATCCAATCCCTTTTGAAGAAAATAACCTTTAGAGTGGCTTCTCTCTCTAGGATTTTTCTAGAGAGAGTTTCTCTCTTTTCTTGTTTGTTTTCTTCCCTTTGGTTCAGCCAATCTACCTGTCCTGTCGTGGGTTTCCCCTACCTGAAGTCGTCCTTTCGGCTCCCTCCTGGCTGTGGGTTCTGCTCTCCCCACAGTCGGAGTATAATTTTTTTTTTGGTTTTTTCTTTTCTTTTGTTCTTTCTTGACAGATTGATGATAATTGCGAGAGCATCTTTTGATATGTTGTTGCGTGGTTCTTGGTTGTTTCTTTCCCTGCATGCATATTGTTTTTCTTACAAGTAGCCATGGCCGATCTCGAATATGTATCTGTACATATTGGGTTTGTCTCTAGAAGCTAACGATTGGTTATTTCGGAGATGTTCACGGAATCACATCTGATCGTTGGTATTCCAGTCCCAAAGGCTATACGAGATTGAGATTGCCGGAGCTGTACCATGCCATTCTCAATTCTTCCTTCTCCAAGATTTGTTTTGTGCTTGGTATGTTTTTTCCTCAGTAGATCTAGTTGAGCAAATTGTGGTTTCTACTCTTCTTCTAAGTTTTTCCTCTATTTGAAAGTTTGTTTGGCATGATTTTCAAGCTGTGTTTCCAGCGATCATTACGGTAGAAGAAGATTTTTCCAGTGACGACGCTCTCTTAGATGGAAGCTGCAAAACTTCTTTAGATCGGTCACTTCTGATTTAGATCCAAGTTAAGGCAGCATGAGGGGTAGACCCTATGGGCTATGCAATCTGCTAGGTGGGATTGTGTTAGATTTTGGGCTAGTTTTGGGTTCCTGAGTTTGTATCTCTTTTAGAATTAGTTGGTTTTTAGTATATGGAATTTTCTATCTGTATTCTTGTGTGTACTAGGTGTGGTCCTTTTATCTAATAGAAGTTTATCTTAGACAGCAAAAAAAAAAAAAAAAACGAGATAACCGTTGTACCGCTCCACGTCAAGGTCTCCTCACATTATACAAACAAACAATCTTGAGAATGACCCAACTTGCAACCCGAAGACTTTAAAACTGTTGAACCACATCACTGTCTCGGCCCAACCCAAATACCATTAAACCCTTTTAACCAAACCCATTCCTGTTCTTCAAATCAGGCGGAACCCTTAAGGCCTGTACAAAATGTTGATCCTTCATTTTAGTTCAGGATTTGCACCAAGTCAATAAGATTTGCCACTGAAAAACACATCTCTTGGAAGGAATGTAAAACCAAACTGCAAGCTAGATGTTCTAAACTGGAAATTCCACAATGCAATTGGGAATCCAAGAGCTAATTCCAGTCGATCAGATGATAGAAATGGTGGCAGTGCTTTTTCACTATGAGGCTGAAAGCGATTAAAAAAAAAAAGGCCACCGGCCTTTGTGGGTCGAAAAATACATTAGGTCCAAAGCCCGACCGAAGTAGTTTACCCGAACCGGATCCGGAGTATAAAGAAGTTCTCGGATTCAGTCATTAAGAGCATTATCGGATCCAAAATAAACGTATAATCTGCATTTTATCTCAGCTTTCTTTCGTCCGCTCACTCATGGCTCTCTTTGTAGTCATCGGTGGTGGAGGCAGAATCGTCTACACCAACCTCGCCAGAAGCAACCCCTATATCTACCGCCCCCTCCATCGTCCCCAAATCCTTTTCCCACTCTCACCCAGTAGAAATGCCCATATAGTCTCTGCCAAGAAGCTCTCATCACGAACTGGCCGCTTTGACAGCAAAAACAGGAGGAGCTCTACAACCACCAGAGACCAGGAAGACGAAGAAGAAGAAGAACAAGAAGGGATTGCTGGTACTGAAAGGGTCGGTGGTAATGAAGATGTTAGTTCAAGCAGAGTTGAAAATGCGGGTACAAGTAATGTTGATGTGGAGGATGATGGCTATTTCTTGCCTAAGCTCCCCGGAGACGAGCCGGACTTCTGGGAAGGTCCGCAGTGGGATGCTCTTGGGTTCGTTGTGCAGTATTTGTGGGCTTTTGGGATTGTTTTTGCGGTAATCTCTTTGTATCCTTCCTTTGATTTATGCTTCTCAATTGTTACTTCGTTGGATTGGGGACAGAGAGAGAGAATGAAATTTTTAATAAAAATTTTGTGAGTTAAAAAGAAATAAATTCTTACATTTTAAAGGTGAAATTTAATAATAAATAAATAAATTGAATTTTTATGAAATGTTTTATTCTAAATAAGGGTAAAAAAAAAATGAAGCATAATTGGGAGCAGCAGAACTTGGAAAATTATCCTCACTTAAAACCTCTAAATGCAAATCAAACAAGAGAGTTTTTTGCACTTCCTGAAAGTGCCACTTTCTTTACTTATCCTCAACTAAATAAGACCTAAATGATAGTGAAACATCATGGAGGAGAGTCAACCGGATAGTCTAATCTGTAGATTCAAATGATACCAATGATTTCTGCTGCTTGTGAATTGTGATGGTTTAAGGCTGATGTTCTACACATTTTTTGACAGCTAATTGCATGTGGGATTGCTGTGGCTACTTACAATGAAGGGGCAACAGATTTTAAGGAGACTCCTGCATACAAAGAGTCAATCCAATCTCGAGAGCTTTTAGAAGAACCTGAAGCATCTAATTCTGATGTGTTTGACTCCAATCCAACCGAGGTGGCGCCTAGTTTGGATTAGTTGCTTGAAGGTGAATGTGAAAAAGCAATTGCAGGAATCATAATTCTTGGAAAAAACAAATCCTACAGAAACTATTGTCCTTGGTTGATAAGGTAATGCTTCTATGCTGTAACTTCTCAAACATACGAAAAAGATCTGTTATTATGAATTTGGTTTCCTAGCAAGTTAAGATGTCAGGCTATTTGATTCCTGATGCTAAGTTTCTGTTATGCAAATCTTGCAAGTTGGTTGTAACTTGAAAAGAGATATTCAAATGCAAATAAACTTTATTTGCTATATAGATATTCAAATGGGTTCAATGGTCAATCGTACATTCTGGTATCTAAATAGTGATATTCATTAGTTTGTGGCAACAAAAGCCATCTTGGAGATAAATTACAGAAGGGCATTGGGAAAGAAAGTAACTGCAAACTTCTTAATGAGGTTCAAATTTAATGCACATGCAAGCATGACTTTTCTGATGTGTTTTCTTTAAGGGAAATTTACTATTTAATCCCTGTATTATGGAAAAGTTCATTAATTAGTCTGTCGATTTTAAAAAATATATTAAAATATTTCTAACATTTTAAAAAATCTACTAATTAATCTCTTTGTTAATTTTATCCGTTAAATATTACAAAAAGTGTAAACTACTCTTAATACAGAGGGATTAATTAGTAAACTTTTTACAAATTTGAGGGACCAATTAATAAATTTTTCAAATCACAGGAATTAAATAGAAAAATACTTAACAGATAAAATTAACAAAATGACTGATTAATAGACTTTTTAAAACGTCAGGACGTTTTGAATGTATTTTCAAAACCGAAGGACAAACTAATGAGTTCCCGTAGCATAGGGACTAAATAATAATTTTCCTTTTCTTTAATTCCTTTCCTACATGATACATATGTTCCCAAGTAGAGGTATCTTTGGCAATTTTACAAGGTTAAGGATTTTGATATAGGTAAATTTTTATCTGCAGGAAACTGTTAAATATTATTCGGGTAATGTGCAGCAGTAGAATATAAGTGCAGTAAAGGTACATCAAAACCAGTTATAATGACTCATAATGATGCTAAATACTAGACTGTGTAAGTAGCAATACAGGATAAACAACCTTAAAAAACTACAACTTGCTCATAACTAGACAGAGTGTGTTGCTTTTGTAAGAAAAGTAGCTGCCAGAGTCATCAGAAGCACCAATAACCTTTCTGGCTTCAACTTCCGACCAGCACTCCGGCCCAGCCCTAATCCCATGATAACAGGCCTTGGTGTCACTTGAACCATTGGAGAAGCTGACATTACAAAAAGTGGAGTAGTATTAGAGAAAGAGATTAAGAATTGAAGGACTTGCTTATAATGTAAAGATAACACAGAATTTATAAGCACAAGTTCAATATTTGTGTGTATCTGCATACCAGCAACAGAAGAGTTTATGTGTTTCCCTTTAGCAGAATTGTTATGTGCCCCTAGGGGAACTTGAAAAGCAGGTGAACTAGAAGGCACTTCAGGAATCCCTTTAGCAGAATTGCACCAAAAAAAGAGAAAAAAAAAAAAAAAATCAGAAGATGCTCTAATATTAGCATTTTTGCATATTAACAGTGTGCAATTTACAAAAAATATTATGCTGTGATATAGAGAATTAAATATTAGGTAGATGCCCCCGTACCTGAACAAGCAGAGATCTTTACATGAATGTGACAAAGAGCAGGCAGCTGCAAGGCCAGAGTACTGTTAATTGGGAAAGAACTCAAGTTGGTGTCATTGAGAAAGATGCAAAGACAGCCAGGTTGCTGCAAGTAGAGTTGCCTGAGGTTGTCGCAGCAAGATGGTGGCGGTGATTGGGCTACGCCTTGGACGAATGGAGCACATGGGGTCAGTGGCAGCAGCCGCGGGGTGCAATCAGCTATTGTTGGGTCTGGGGTGATGGGGATGTCCTCTGACTGTGAGACTGCTTTGGATGGAAGGAAAATAAGGAAAAGAAAAACAAGGGAAGTAACGACCATGGGGAATTGAGGATGAAGAGAGGCCATGGCATGTGTAATGTGTTGGTTATTGGAAATGAGAAATTTAGGGTTAAGAAGATGATTGATTAAATAAGATGAAAGTGCATTTTGAGCATGAGTTGTTACATGCATGCTTGGTGTGTGTTCTTCTGCAATCTGCATGCACTTCTTGTTCACTCTTCAACTCTACCCACCTAGCTGGCTGTGTCTCTATCAAGCTCAGGGTAATGATACATATGCATATACATATGTATATAATTACAGGCTTTATTCCGTTTGTATCCGATCAGTCCATTAAGAATAAAGTGTTCGTAGCGAATATTTATTCCTACACTCCATGTCACTTAAAAAAAATAAAAGACATTTTTTTAAAAAGAATATTTTAAGTTTTATTAATAATACTGTAATAATGATCATTTAAATATTAAAAATAAATAAATTGAATTGCATAATTTTAAGTGTTAAAAAAGCATAATGTTTTTTTTCTACTTATCTTTTTTAAATGTAAATTTTAATAAGGATAAAATTTTTATATTAGTCTTTAATATTTTGATCTAATTGAATTATAAAAAATTACTTTTTATAATTTATAATTTATTACTATGAAAATTGCTACTAATTATTAAAATAGTTAATAATAATTATTATTAAGCGGGTCAATTTTCTTATATATATATATTGATATATTGTTTTGGAAAATTTTTTAAGGGAGAGAGTTATTAAATGAAAACTTTGAATTTTATGTATTATAAAATGGGGTATTGGATATTTTGATTAAATAAAATATTAATTATATAATTAAATATAATATTAAGGATAAAATTGTAAGAATAATTATGAATATGTGGAAGGTCAATTAAAATTCCTATTGGCAGACAAACAAATTATAAGATACGAATGGGTATAGAATGACAAATTGAAAATGATGGCCAGTTTGTTTTGCTCCATTAATTTACTTTTCTTTTCTTTTTTAGTAGCATTATCTCAAACCTTCTAGAGTATATATAAATATATTTGAAGTTAAACAAACCTTCTAGAATATAATACACATAATTAGGGTTTAATAATTCCGATTTGGCTAATGGGTTAGATTTAGACCTAAATAATTCACAAATCTTTTCGGTAAGATTATCCCTTTTTTTCAATAATAAAAAAAACAAATTATATAAAAATATCTTTTAAAAAAAATTAGTATCCGTTATTTAATTGTAATATTAAAAAATAAAAAATATTAATATTTTTTTTGAGAATCGGAGAGTAAAACATGAGATCTCTCATGCATTTACTACTAAACTAAGCGGAAATTGAAATTCAAATGCACTTAGCATTAAATTAAGCGAGATTCAAATGCACTTACCACTAAACTAAAACAGAAATTGAAGGAGTAGAACCTGAAACCTCTCATATTTATTCAGATACACTTATCACCAAATTATTCAGATACACTTATCACCAAATTAAGTCTGTGTATTGCTAATACACGTCTACTTCTATTAATATTTCAAAAAATGACTTTTTTTTTTAAAGTTTTTTTTAAAGTGCCTTAATTTTACTTTTGATTAAGAAATATATTTTTTATTAGTGCATCAAATATTAAAACTATGAACTATATATCTTTTAAAAAATATTATTTTTCTAATTCATATAAAATTACTATAATAATAATAATAATAATACTGATTATTTTTGCATTAAAGGCCACTAAACTCACATCAAATTTGTTAAAACATCACATGTTCTATCTCCATCTATTTGCTGTCCCAACAACCTAAAGTTATGTTTTCTCAATAAAAAAATGGTCCAATATTCTCTTCTTCACCTTCTATTTCTTAGACTCTCTAATAATGAATCATTGAAATCAAAGCTTATCTTATTATCTCATGGCATCTTGGCTTGCTAAACTCAGAACCCACAAATCTAATAATAGATTACTCCTTCCTCCACCTCATGCTTCTTCTGTAAGTTCTCTCAGTATTTTCTCTTTTTTTCTAAAACTAAAAAAATATATAGTTTTTGTTGAATTTCAGGCTTCCTACACTGACAAATTTTTGGCTTAGGTTAAGGAAGTTGGTTTAGCAGCTGATTTAGGATGTGGGATATGCCAAAAGAGGGTGGCGGATGCAATTTCAAGAATTGATAGCAAATGCCAATTCTGTAGCTTCCTTCAGATATAATAATTATAATATAATACAATATTGATTCTTGATGATCTTTCTCATATTTGCAGATATTGAATCTGTTGTTGTGCATGTTGCAGAGAAGAAAGTAATACTTGCTTGTAAATCAATGGCAGAATGTTCCTCTTCTGCTGCTCCGGCTAAAGCCTCCAGGGTTGCTTTATTTTCATTCCATATATGAGTCTGCATGTTTTTTATGTGTGGTTTTTTGGGTTTTAATTGCATTGCTACTATGTGAAAAGCCAGTAAAATTAATAATAAAAAAATATCATTTTGGAATAATTTGTTCTGGTTAATTTCATGCTGTAGAACTTATTTTGCTGATAGTGTTGACATGCAGCAGAATGTAATTCTGCAGATCATTGCATAGGCTGCTTTTATCCATTCAGAAAACAGAAATGGTCAAATTTTTACATCTAGATCAAAAGGTTTCAGGTTCAAATCTCACAGTAAGGGACAGCCTGGAGCATCTAGATAGTGGAAAAATGGGGAAGAAAATTTCTTATTCGCACCCAGTGTATGTGCATCTAGCTAATAAAATTTGATTAAACATGATACCTACAAGATTTTGGCTTGTTTATTATTTATTTATTGATCGATAGTTTGTGCGCGGGGTGTGGTGTAAGAATAAGGAACAAATCTATTCTCTCTCCCACTTTTGTCTCAAAACCTTTTCTCCTTTGGGACATTAACACAAACAACATAAAGGCATGGAAGAATTCATACTCAGAATATATGTTCTCCTCTACAACCAAGAAAAAGATGCTCTACTGTAGTGCAAGTTTCATAAACAATACAAGCAAAAGAAGTCAAGAATAATGAACAAGCTAACTATGCCCTTCCTCTCCACTAACACAAATAAAAACAACTTAAGAGATCAGATTCCACATCAAAAAGGGAGAATTCCCATATAAATCTAATTTATATGCCTTTTCAGAAATCAAATACAACCTTTCTTTGCTATTCTAAAGCAGTTTCTCTATCTCTATCAGCCAATTTCAAGCTTCAAACACATCAGAAAGACAGAAAATATTGGCAACAGCTTGTATTAGTGAAGTTTCTATTTCATCATTTCTAAATAAATCTCTTCAAGAAAGAATATTTATCTCATATGCAATTCTACTGCATGGTGATGAGAATCAACATCGACTGCAATGGATGTTACAGAAAAGTAAGAAAAGCCCTTCTTGATATGCACGGTAAATATACAAAAATCCACAGATTTTCATCCAAATTGCAATTTTTTTTCACTCTTTTTTTTTTTTACCCTTTTCTGCAATTAATACAGAGTTGGAGACACACTTGATAGAGAAGAAGCAGAGCAGGGTAAGTGTGTGTGGGAAATTCATCCCACAGGATGTGGCAATCAAAATCAGGAATAAGACTAACCGCAGAGTTGAGATATTGGACATACAGGAGTTGGTCACTAACACCGCCGCCGCCGCCGCCGCCGACGCCGACAACCAAAACAATCAAGAGAATAGAACCCTCATCAGTTCAAGTTCTTGGAGTCTTTTACCAAGCCAGACCCAGATGGCACCTTGTGTAACATGATGAGATAGAAAGCGGCAGATGAACATTTTGTTCACCAGTTCATATTCTTGATATGTAAGATGTCTGAAACCATTGCAATAACATTTATCTTATAGTCTACAGTTTCTTGTTTTTTGATTCTATACAACGTTAACTTTCAGATTTCTTTTTGTCGAATTCAGAAGACTTATTGGGCCTTGGTTTAGTGGTAAAACTAACATAAGATTTGAGTCCCAAATTGAAAAGGTTTGAGGTTCTAGTTTCATCGTACTGGAATGATTGTATTTCCATGTTATCTAGTTAATTGTATTTTTTTTTTACCTGATTAGTTGATATTGCAAATAAATTTTTATTTAGATAATTCTAATTGACCAAAAAAAAAAACCTTCATTTATGTGTTGTTGAGTTTTTTTTTTTTTTTTATTTTATGATGTGCATTTGTTCACTCTTTATATTAAACAAAAATTTTAATTTATTTCCTTTTAAAAAAATAAATAAATTTTTTTAGTAAAGGATTAGAATATGGGAACTCCAATTTAAGTCGACGAACTAAATATTATACATTTAACTATTAAATTAAATTAGACTAATTTTTTTTTTTTGGCTGAAAGATAGAGCTTATTAATTTAATAAAAGGCTTCAATTCTAATAAAAAAATCAAAGGTATTCAAGGATAAGTTATTATTATTATTATTATTATTATTATTATTATTATTATGTGAAGATAAAGTGTCTCATTAAATGAAAAGCCGTTATAACTATAACGGCCTAACGCCCACTGAAAATAGGACTAAAGAATGATAATTGATAGTTTTAAGGCCCAAAAACAAATCAGCCCACTGAAGCATAAATCTTAAAGACTCATACCTAGGCAACTCGACATCTTGACCCGGTTAGCATCAAGAACACTGCTATTCATATCCTAGGCCACTTTGGTCGACTGATGGCCTTAGCTCTCTCAATAATGGCTAGTAGCCTTTTCTAGCATATTGAAGAACACATTGCAACAACAGAAGCATGTAACAATCACGATGAAGGCTAAAGATCTATAACCAATGGACAACGACGTTTATAACAAAAGGCAAACATGCAACTGAATCAGGATGTAAACATTGGGGAAACAAGACACCAACCAAAAAGAGAAGGAAATTGCTTTTTGTTGCCATCATAGAGTAGGAAGAACTTCCTCTAGAAGAATAACGCCAGTGAGAAGAGGAAAGATATTCATCTCTGATTTCAGCCATGCAAGCCATCTCAACCCTCTTCCACCATTGCACATGCAAGGAAGAAAACAGTCGGGAGGAATATAGCCAATGAATCTGAGGTTATCGAAAGGAGATGAAGAACTCTATAATCAACTTAAGGAACCATCACTAGTACCGATGAAACTAAATCGATTACCATCCCCATTTCATCAGGATTTCATCATGTATAGCTTGGATTTAGAGAAACAAAAACAACCAAAGACAAATAAGGCAAATTTTAAAAGGTTCAATCAATACTACTCGGTCCAATAACAAAGAAAGGCCAAAGGTCCTAACAAATAACTCTATTGATTAAAAAAATATTTATATTTTCTCTTTTCTTAATTAATTATTAATTATTATATATTTCCACCAATAGAATGAATAATGACTGTCCATACATTTCTCTTGCATATTATAATGTGTCATCCCAATGGTTTGCTTTAATTATAATGAGTTGTCATCCTAGAAACACCATTAGTAGTAATTTCATTCAAGTGTTCAATTATCCTTTAAGCTCTTCCTCATTTCCGCAAGTTTTTAGAAAGGAAGGTGTTTTAACATTTTATTTGTTGTAGTAATTTAAATTCATGAAGAAGAATGCTTACAATGGGAGATTTATCAAGACCATTGCTATGCTTGTCTGTATTTAGAAGGAAAATATTTGGTCAAATCGATCTCTGCGTTTCAAGCTCCTTTTTGCTTGAGTTGAGGAATCAACTTAGTGATAAAATCATTAAAAATAAAAAAAAATCTATCTAAACAATTTTAAATTTCATATGAAATTAAAAAAAATATATTTTTTAGAAAAAAAAAACTTCTTCATTATTTTTGGTAAGTCATAGTACATTATTTGAATTATGATATTTTATATTTGATGAACTTGAGATTCGGGGGCAAATAATCTAAGTACTTGGACAAATGGTTTGATTTAACGAGGAAATCAATGATTTGAAATTAGTTTAATGAGGAGTAAATGCTGGAATAATGAGAGTTAATGAATTAGGTATTGAGTTTGGAGATATTGAGGTTTCTTGAAGGAGCAAAGATGGTGGTTTCAGTGAGTTAGGGAATATTCCAAATTCGAGCTATGCTAGAGGTATATATATACCCTTAGTCATACTGACATCCCATCGAATATGACTGGAGGGCTTTTTAGCAGGTTTGTCAGCAACCCATTCAATGGTGGGCAGTTAGCTATACATGTAGAGCCGACTAGCCCATGCTTTGGCTGTTAGGCATGTTACATCGACACTATTCATCATAAGTGCATTTAATATCCATTAAGGTACGAGCTTTAAAGAGATATGCCTTTTCATTCTGGGCTTTGACGGGTTAGAGATGTCGGTGGTCTGATCCTGGTATCTCATAGGCTAGGCTTTCTACTACTCGGTCAAACCAGATGGAAAGGTTCAAAGAACCCTTCTAAATGTTGTCTTCCTGAAGTAATTCGAGTACAGGTTGTCTTTTTCCCTTTCTCACATTTGCACAGGGGTTTTTAAGTTTTACCGAGTTTCTCCCAAGATACTGACTCCAAATTCCATTTTATTAATGAGGGCTTTTGAGGCTGTGTGCTGGAGATGGGGTTTTAGGTTATCTGTCAGTCTCTTTAGGTCACTTTTTAGGATACAAAATTTAATAATAGGTTCTAGAGTTTTTATGGTCGCATGGGACTTTTTATTTTTATTGGCCACAAAGACTCCATTTCTCACTAGGTGAGAGTTTTGCTATTATTCATCTGAGAGGAGAGCAGGAATGGGGTTTTGACAACATTTGGAGAAGCGTTGATCCTTTGTGTAATGCCTTCCCTCGTCTGTTAGAGTGGGAGCAATTATACTTTGCTCGATTGACCTCTCTTCCTTTTAAATATGACGTTTTCAAGTGCCTTCAACTCCTTCCTGGGGATAGCTGCTTCACTGCTAGTATTTTGTAGTTTAATTTTTTATGTTCTTTGCTCTTTCTTTTCTTAACTGAAATTTTTATCTTGATGGTTTGCAGCTTCTAACATCTCAATGGGTGAGACCACAATACCCCAGAACTTCACATTGTCTAAGGATTTTGTTAAGTAGGCTGTCAAGCAGTTCATTGCTCGGAAGACCATGGAGTTCGTTCACGATGCCCTTGGTCTTGAACCTCAGCGAGAGGAGAATGTGCAACCTTTGATAACCATAGGACCACCCTCAGATACAGTAGCTGAGGAGGGTGTTGTTGAGACTATGGAAGAAGCAAATGCTGGGAAAACAGTTGAAGGCAGAGGTGTTCAGCAAACAACCCATAAAGGAGGTAACACTCGCGGTCCTCTCGATACTCCCATTATTGAGGTGCTCCCATCTGACTAGTCCTCAAAAGAAGAGGAAGAGGCTTTAGTTAGCCTGATGAAGAAGAATTCTCAGGCTATCTCTCAAAGGTCTAACCCCCCTCAGGCCCCCCCCCCCCAAAAAAAAAGAAAAGGAGGTTAGCCAAAGAAGCTTAGTAGCGTAAATCTTTAGGTAGGGAGGTCTCCTCAAGCGATTGTGAAAAAAGCATCCCTAACATGATAAGGGGAGGTAAAGGGAGCCTGTCTACCGATGTCAGCATAGAGCTAGCTCAAGCCCTTGTTCCTCATGAATAGAGGGTCATTTATACCTTAAACCAAAAGTTGACCCTTACCTTTATTGCAGAGCTGCTTCGCAATTATGTTTTTGGGGCTTCTCCTGATATTACTGACCCTCATTTTTATGGGACCTCTTTGTCATCTATTCAAGTTTACCATCCAATCAGAGGCTAGCAGCTTGAGGCCTACTAAGGAGCTCTTGGCTGACTTGAAAAGATAGGTCCTTTTGGTATGTCTTTGCTTGCTATTATTGTTTTTTGTGTTTACATCTTATTAACTAGGTGCTTTCCACCTTTTGAGGTCCTTAGTGCTCTTGTAGAGTTTGAGGAGAATATGAAAGATGCCTTGGAGGTTGCCCGTATTGATATTGAGAAGAAGACTAGATAAGAAGAGGTTGCTTGTATTACTGCTTTAATGGAGGAGAAACAAGAAGCTGAGATAAGGAGGTTGAATGAATTACTTGAGCAGAGTCGCCTCCAGAATGATTGGGCTACTCATTTGGAGAGTCAGTTAGCTCGATGACGTTCTAAAGCATCATCTCGATTATCTTAGGCCAAAGTTGATGTGAAGCTAAGAATCAAGGATTTTCTCTCAGGAACTACTCATCTTGAAGACAAGCTTTTGAAGATGTCTGGAGAATTGAAGCAAGCTCGTCAGCATTTGAAAAAGTCTCGAGAGGATGCCCGCAATAGCGACGTCATCAAGAATCAGTATAAGCAGGAGATAGCTGAGCTCTCTACTCATTGCAAAGAATACGAGAAGGCCATAGTGGATGTGTGTTGAAACGCTAAGGTCACCGCTAGGACTTTGTACAGGAAATATTTGGAGTCCAATGAACACAAGTCCAAGATTCTTAACTCAGCTATGCGTTTCTCTACTAGCAGTTATAATTTTGGGCTAAAGGTTGGTCATAACGAGCCCAACAGGCCTTTGGGTGCTCTACAACTGGCTGACTGTAATTCGGATGGTGAGAACGTGCAGTATGGTCCTGAAAACTTGCCTATTGAGAAGCCTACTATGACCTCTGCTTTTAAGACTCCTACCTCCTCTTCTCAAGATGTCCCAGAGAAAGTTAGTGATCCAGCCAATCAAATGATTGATTTCTACTATTCTAGAGGCCACAAATGCTTGAATTTCTCCCCCGAGTGTTGTTGCTACTGTAGACCCGATAGTCGAGTTTGCTCTGCTCCTCTTGCCATCTCTAAGGTTGAGCCTGACTTGGCTGGAAAACTTGCTTCCTCTGAGAAAGTTCAAAAGTAATTTTATTTGTAAATATATAGTAAACTTGTTTTTGCCTTGCTCTTGCCAGTACACAGTTTTTAATTTCTTGTAAAACACATCTTTTTGTTAATAAAATTATTTTTTGTTTCTTAACTGCTATTCAATACTTGTCTTGCTTTTTATTTTTTCCATTCTGTTAACTTTGGCCTTTAATTGGGAATACTTAGTGTTGTTATTTATATGAAATTTTAATGTCTTGTAAGGTCGGCTGGTCATTCATAATTTTATTTAGTCCTGATGGCCTGTCGAGATGACGATACTTAAGATTCATGTAAATGAACGGAGTAATAGACAAACTACTTGATAAAGATCGTAACAATAATTATCGCATGTTGCTATATGAGATCGTTGATCTGTGTTGTAAAAATTTTGAAGAGCCATGATATTTTTCACTTTTCTTTTCTTGCTATCAATTCGCTTTTACTTATCTCTTAATTCTTTTTCATCATTTACTAGTTTTTTTATCCTTTAGCAAACATTCTTTCTCCTTAATTTATAGTTTTCAAATTTCTACTTTTAAATGGGGTTTCCTGGTTCTTTAACCTGAAACGACCTCCCTCTTTTAGCTCTGAATTATTTTTTTGAGCTTTTTGGCTCTTCTTCATCTTCCTAGCACTTTTGCCCTGAGTGTTTTTCCAAGCTCTTAGGCTCCTTGTTATTTTCTAATTTGTTTAGCTCTGAGTCTTCTTTCGAACTCTTTGACACTTTTATCATCTTCTAGGCTCTTTAGCCCTGAGTTTTTTTTTTCTAGCTCTTTAGCTCTTTTATCATCTTTTGGGCTCCTTAGCCCCGAGTCTTTTTTAGAGTCCTTTGGCTCTTTATCATCTCTCGGCTATTTAGCCCTGAGTCTTCCTTTGAGCTCTTTGGCTCTTTGTCTTCTTCTAGGCGCTTTGGCCCTGAGTATTTTTCCAAGCTATTAGCCTCCTTGTTATTTGCTGAGCTCTTTAGCCTTGAGTCCTTTTTTTGAGCACTTTGGCTCTTTTATCATCTCTCGGAATCCTTACCCTTGAGTCATTTTCTAAGCTCTTTGACTCTTTTATCATCTTCCGGGCTCTTGAGCCCTTAGTCTTCTTTCAAGCACTTAGCTTTTTCTTATCTTCTGGGTCTTTTTCTGAGCTTTTTGGCCTTCAATCTTTGCAAGGACATGTTAGTCTAGGCACTTAGCCCTTGTCTCAGTTTGGGCACTTAGGCCTCAATATTTAGGCCTTGTCTTCATCGGTGTAACGACCCCAAAATGGACCGTCCCCGGCGCTAGGATTCAGGTCGGCTTAAGGCCGCCAGAACCCGTAGCAAGCCTGCTATACTCTCTGTGTACCTGTAAATCTCATACATGATCATACATTTTCTGTGAAAATAAAAACTCTTTTCTCTGTATCAAGGCTTAACCTGTGCATGCACTATCTCTGTACTCTGATGAGTTAACCCATCTAGAGCAAGCTCTAGTCAGGGGTACAGAGTATAGAGTACAGAGATAATGCATGCACAGGTTAAGCCTTGATACAAAGAAAAGAGTTTTTATTTTCACAGAAAATGTATGATCATGTATGAGATTTACAGGTACACAGAGAGTATAGCAGGCTTGCTACGGGTTCTGGCGGCCTTAAGCCGACCTGAATCCTAGCGCCGGTGACGGTCACTTACCTCTTGAAACCAAGAAGATGAACGATCCTAACGTGGAGTTTTGGAGCAACTCTCCTTCAAACTTTCCAAACTTCAAAATTCAAGTTTCTAACTCAAAACCTTCAAATAAACATGAAAATCAATCAAATCTTTGCATGATTGAATGAAAACATGAAGAAAACTCTAAAAAGGACAGGGTCTCACCTCAGAAGGTAAAAGAAACGGTGATCTTATCGTTTCAACCGACTGAGGGCCTTTTATAGGTGGCTGGCCAGACCACCTTCGGCGGCCACACGTGAAACCGAAAGCCATGCATGTTCGGCGGCCGAACCTCAACTTCGGCGGCCGAACCTGGCTTTTCTGCCTTGGTTCATTTCACTCAAAAACTCATTTCCTTATGCCTTAAAACTATGAAACATACCAAAACATTATAGAAAAACATAAAGCTAACCCTTCTAGAGACTTCCGGCATCCGAAACTCCATCGGAAAGTAGAATTCCGATGCCGGACTCTAGCCGGGTATTACAATCGGGAACTTAGGCCTGGTCGTCGTTTGTGCACTTAGCCCTTTTCTGATACGAGCAAGGAAATAATATGATTCTTCAAAGATTTAAAATAGAAAACTCCAAATCATGACAAATCAAGTTACTATCGCTCAATTCAAGACTTATGAGATGAGAACTATATTTGGAAAGCATGAGAGAATAAGGAAACAAGCCACACTCTCTTCAATACATGTGAACGCACAACACAATTTCAGATCGTGTAATGCATGTATGGCCAAATTGCATTTAGACCAATTTTGTTATTTTCGTATTTTAGTATTTTGTGAGATTTGTTTTAAATTAATTTAGCCTATATTAGAAGTCGAATTCGTGCGGCTCATTTAGGAAGGAGATTTCTCTAAGATAATTTAGGAAAATGATCTTTAATGTAATCTAGATTTGACTATTTGACTAGATATCCTTCCTATATTGTAATTACACCTTCCTACAATAGAATTACAATTTGAAGGCTATAAAAACACCCTTAAGGTGGCAGCCACAAGAAGCCAATGAATAAAGATGATATTTTGGTTTTTCTCCATTATTTAGCAACTTATCAAGGTTTAACCTTGTGGTGTTCTAATATGAATCTCCTCCATGTTTAGTTAACTTATCAAGAATTTCTTGTGGTATTCTCGAAGTTGGAATCGCTTGATTATCTATGTTTCTAATCACATTGGTTGGTTAGGAGTGTAGTAGAGCAGCCTTCACTCTATTATCTATGTTTCTAATCACATTGGTTGGTTAGGGATGTGGTAGAGCAACCTTCACTCCATTATCTATGTTTCTAATCACATTTGTTGGTTAGGGGTGTAGTAAAAAAAACCTTCTAGAAGATATCTTTTCTTATTCTTTGTCAAGTTGTGTGACAGAGATTTTGATCACATGTTGATACTGGGTCCCGCATTAGTTGGTACCAGAGCACGGTGATAGATAAATTCCTATTTATCTATATTTATTTGTTCCATAATCTTTTTCTTTATTTTTTTTCTATTTTATTAATTTTTTTATTTTGGTTTATATTATAGTTTCTTTTATAAAAAAAAAGAAAGAAAAAAAACAGAGAAAAACTTTTTTATTTCAGTTGTGTGAGGTTTTTTTTTTAAAAAGTGAGAGATAAAAAAAAAAAAGAGAAGAGTAAAGAAAAAAATCATTTCAATTGTTTGATTTCAAAAAAGAAAAAAAGAAAAAAGAGGAGAGATGTCAAAGTTTAGTAGTTTATTCATCAAATGTCTTACTGAATTTAAAGAGGATTCCATGTATGTCGATTCTTTTTTTGTCATTATAGTTGAAGATTCAAGGATGAATCTTTTTGAAGAAGGAGAGAATGATACGAGTAAGGAAATAATACGATGCTTCAAAGATTTAAAATGGAAAACTCCAAATCATCACAAATCAAGTTACTATCGCTCAATTCAAGACTTATGAGATGAGAACTATATTTAGAAAGTATGAAAGAATAAGGAAACAAGCCCACTTTCTTCAATACATGTGAACACGCAACACAATTTCAGATCGCGTAATGCATGTATGGCCAAATTGCATTTAGGCCAATCTTATTATTTTGGTATTTTAGTATTTTGTGGGATTTATTTTAAATTAATTTGGCCTATATTAGAAGTTAAATTCGGGCAGCCCATTTAGGAAGGAGATTTCTCTAAGATAATTTAGAAAAATTATCTTTAATGTAATCTAAGTTTGACTATTTGACTAGACATACTTCCTATATTGTAATTACACCTTCCTACAATAGAATTAGGGTTTGAAGACTATAAAAATACCCTTAAGGTGGCAGCCACGAGAAGCCAATGAATAAAGATGATGTTTTGAACAATATTTTGGTTCTTCTCCATTATTTAGCAACTTATCAAGATTTAACTTTTTGGCGTTCTAATATGGATCTACTCCATACTTAGTTAACTTATCAAGAATTTCTTGTGGCGTTCTCGAAATTGGAATCACTTGATTATCTATGTTTCTAATCACATTGGTTGGTTAGGGGTATAGTAGAGCAACCTTCGCTCCATTATCTATGTTTCTAATCACATTGGTTGGTTAGGGGTATAGTAGAGCAACCTTCGCTCCATTATCTATGTTTCTAATCACATTGGTTGGTTAGTGGGTGTAGTAGAGTAATCTTCGCCCATTATCTATGTTTCTAATCACATTGGTTGGTTAGGGGTAATGTAAAGCAACTTTCGCTCCATTATCTATGTTTCTAATCACATTTGTTGGTTAGGGGTGTAGTAGAGCAATCTTCTGAAAGATATCTTTGTCTTGTTCCTTATCAAGTTGTGTGACGGGATTTTTGATCACATGTTGATTCTAGGTTCCACATCAGTTGTTTTGAACAATATTTTGGTTCTTCTCCATTATTTAGCAACTTATCAAGATTTAACCTTGTGGCGTTCTAATATGGATCTCCTCCATGCTTAGTTAACTTATCAAGAATTTCTTGTGGCATTCTCAAAGCTAGAATCGCTTAATTATCTATGTTTCTAATCACATTGGTTGGCTAGGGGTGTAGTAAAGCAACCTTCGCTCCATTATCTATGTTTCTAATCACATTGATTGGTTATGAGTGTGGTAGAGCAACCTTCACTTGATTATTTATGTTTCTAATCAAATTGGTTGGTTAGGGATGTAGTAGAGCAACCTTCTGAAAGATATATTTATTTATTCTTTATCAAGTTGTGTGACGGGATTTTTTGATCACATGATGATCATGGGTTCCGCATCAGTTGGTATCAGAGCATGGTGATAGATGAATTCCTATTTATCTATATTTATTTGTTTCATAATTTTTTTCTTTATTTTTTTTCTATCTTATTAATTTTTTATTTCGGTTTATATTATAGTTTCTCTTATAAAAAAAGAAAGAAAAAAAAAAAAAACAGAGAAAAATTTTTTTATTTCAGTTGTGTGAGTTTTTTTTAAAAAAGTGAGATAAAAAAAAGAGAAGAGTAAAGAAAAAAAATCATTTCAATTGTTTGATTTCAAAAAAAAAAAAAGAGAAAAGAGGAGAGATGTCAAAGTTTAGTGCTTTATTCCCAAAATGTCATACTGAATTTAAAGAGGATCCCATATATGTCGATTATTTTCTTGTCATTATGGTTCGAAGAAGGAGAGAATGATACGAGTAAGGAAATAATACAATACTTCAAAAATTTAAAATGGAAAACTCCAAATCATGACAAATCAAGTTACTATCGCTCAATTCAAGGCTTACGAGATGAGAACTATATTTGGAAAGTATGGGAGAATAAGGAAACAAGCCACACTATCTTCAATACATGTGAACGCGCAACACAATTTCAGATCCTGTAATGCATGTATGGCCAAATTGCATTTAGGCCAATTTTATTATTTTGGTATTTTAGTATTTTGTGAGATTTGTTTTAAATTAATTTGGAATATAATAGAAGCCAAATTCGTGCAACCCATTTAGGAAGGAGCTTTCTCTAAGATAATTTAGAAACATGATCTTTAATGTAATACAGGTTTGACTATTTGACTAGATACACTTTCTATAATATAATTACAATAGAATTAGAGTTTGAAGGCTATAAAACACCCTTAAGGTGGCAGTCACAAGAAGCCAATGAATAAAGATGATGTTTTGAACAACATTTTGGTTCTTCTCCGTTATTTAGCAACTTATCAAGGTTTAACCTTATGGCGTTCTAATATGAATTTTCTCCATGCTTAGTTAACTTATCAAGAATTTCTTGTGGCGTTCTCGAAGCTGGAATCGCTTGATTGTCTATGTTTCTAATCATATTGGTTGATTAGGGGTGTAGTAGAGCAACCTTCGCTCATTATCTATGTTTCTAATCACATTGGTTGGTTAGGGGTGTGGTAGAGCAACCTTCGCTCCATTATCTATGTTTCTAATCACATTTGTTGGTTAGGGGTGTAGTAGAGCAACCTTCGGGAAGATATCTTTATCTTGTTCTTTGTCAAGTTGTGTGACGGGATTTTTTTTATCATATTTTGATTCTGAGTTCCGCATCATTTTCTTTGTTTGGCACTTTGGTCTCGACGCTTAGGCCTTGTCTTCATTGGGCACATAGGCCTTGAAACTTAGGCCTGGTCATCATTTGGCATTTTGACATTTTCTTCGTTTGGGCACTTGGTCTCAACACTTAGGCCTCGTCTTCATTTGGACACTTGACCTTTTATTGCTTTCGAGCTTATTAGCCTTGCTCGGTATTCAGGTTCATGGTCTTATTGGCACTTTTGGGCTTGTTAACCTTGCTTGGTATTCAGACTCATGGCCTTACTGGTGCTTTTAGGCTTATTAGCCTTACTTGGAATTTAGGCTCATGGCCTTATTGGTGCTTCCAGACTCTTTGGTCCTCCTCTTGCTTTTAAAATTTATCTGTAAAATAAAAGATTGCATAACATGTATCTAATGAGAATACTCGTTGTGAATTTAATAATATTTATTAACAAATAATGTGTCACACTAGGTATTTAGCTTCATATTTCAAATAGATGTAAATAATTAATTTAACTAATAATATTGGCTTATATGACCGAGAAAAGAATAAGAAATAACATTTTATCGATGTAAACTTAATGAAAAATTAGAGCACATACCTATATGCATAAAAGCCACCTAGGAGACTAAAGGCAATATTGAAATGCATGAGCTTACAATAAACACATCCTCAATAAATTCAAATATCTAATTATTTGTTATTCATGATAGAATAATTTCTAAGGTGAAGGCATTTTATGTCAGGCCACAAAGTGGGTATCCGTCAAGCCATAATCCGAGTGTTAGTCCGCTAAATACGATATTTTATGTGAAGATCATAAGGCGGGTATCCGCCATACTATAATTCGAATGTTAGTCGTGCTAAATAAGATATTTTATGCTAAGGCCACAAGGTGGGTATCTTCCAGGCCCATAATCCGGGTGTTAGTCTCGCTACCTAAAGCATTTGATGACAAGGCCATAAGGTGGATATTCGTTCAGCCCATGATTAGATATTAGTCCCGATTAATAAAAATTGCCAAGGCATTCTATGCCCAAGCCACAAAGCGGATAACCGCCAGGCAAGTCTTCAGGTGTTAGTCCCAAAAGACAAAGGTAAGTTTCTGCCAAAAAGTGTCATGAAGCGGATAATAGAAAATCATCATAAGGTGAATACTTGCCGAGTGAGTCTTTGGGTGCAGTCTCAAAAGAAAAAGGCATTTTCTGTCAAAAAGCGCCACAAGGTGGGTAATCGCTAGACGAGTCTTTGGGTATTAGTCCCAAAAGAAAAAGGCATTTTCTATCAAAAAGCGCCACAAGGCGAGTAACTGTTAGATGAGTCTTTGGATATTAATCCCAAAAGACAAAGGCAAGTTTCTACTGAAAATCATTACAAGGTGGGTAATCATTAGGCGAGTCTTTAGGTATTAGTCTCAAAAGACAAAGATAAGTTTCTGCCTAAAAACTCTACAAGGCGGGTAACCGCCAGGCGAGTCTTTGGGTGTTAATCCCAAAAGACAAAGGTAAGTTTCTGCCGAAAAGCGCCATGAGGCGAGTCACCGCCAGGCGAGTCTTTAGGTGTTTGTCCTAAAAGACAAAGGCAAGTTTCTGTCGAAAATCACCGCAAGGCGGATAACCTCCAAACTAGTTTTTGGGTGTTAGTTCCAAAATACAAAGGCAAGTTTATGCTAAAAAGTGCCACGAGGCGGATAATCACTAGGCACATGACCGAGTGTTAGTATCAAAATCATGAAAAAACAGTTGTAGGCTTTGAATCTGAAGAATCAAAGACCGATGGGGGCTTCTAATATAACACAATAATCGCCCAAAGTAGGCCATGTGTTAGCACTTGAAGACAAGAGCCATGTGGCAAGAATCTGACCAGATGATACTCGGTCCCATTAAAAAAGAAGGCGTCCATACAATTTAGCATATCTCCATTACATCTAGAATCGCAGGATCCCATATCCACTAGCTAGTGCTAGTCGGATTTTCCAAGAGATGTGATAACCAACTCTATTTTCTTACAGTATAAAAGCAAACGAATATAGAGATCAAGGTATGCAATTTTTACACAACTACTATTAAGTTCAAGCATTACATTACACTCGCCCTTATTTTCTATTTACTGACTTGAGCGTCAGAGTGTCTGCTGTAAGCGCCAATCACCTCACATTCTCTTTTTGATAAATTAACCAATCGCAACACAGTTTCATTTCAGCCACATCATATATAAATAAATTTTTGTTAATGCAATACTAACCTCAATCCTAAATTCAAAATTTTTCTAATTTTTGAGATGAAACTATTTTTAAATATCAAAACACATTAAATACTGAAAACAGTTTAGAAATCATTCTCTTACCCTTCTAACAACACTGACATCCTCGAATTCCACCGGACGGTAAGAATTCCGATGCCTGAGCTAGCCGGGTATTTTTAAGGTTCGGCTCTGTTTCAGGGGTTTCGGCCGCCGAAGGTGCCGCCGAAGGTTAGAGACGTTCGTCTCTGGAGTATGTTGTGGCCCCCGAACCTTGCCCCCGAAAGGGTTCGGCAGCCGAAAGTAGACATTCAGCCGCCGAAAGTATGCAAGTTTCGGCTCTGGACAGGGCATTCGGCCGCCGAACCTGCTGCCGAATGTGTTCTGTCTAGCCTTTCTTTTGCATGCCTTATGTGATTGTTTTAGGAGCGTTTTAAGGGGTTTTGGGATGTTGTTTACGAATTGTTTAGAATGTGTTTGACACCTCATTCGAGTCCTTTTGTGTAGGATTGGACCCGAGAGTGCGAGGAGGTCATCAGTGGTAGGTGTTGCTGAGTCAGTTCTGTTTTCTGCTAGAGGAGCAGAGGTGAGTGGAACGAAACTTAATGCTTTTCACGAATATGTTGCATTGCATAGTTATTTGTTGATGTGGGTGAATGCTGAATGATCCAATAGTCTCAGACAGGAAGTCCAGGAGCCTTTGACTACGCCCTGGCAGGTAGAGTAAAGACCAGGAGCCTTTGACTACGCCCTGGCAGTTATAGTAAAGACCAGGAGCCTTTGACTACGCCCTGGCAATGGTAAGTACAGAGGTGTTATATACACATATACATATATGACAGGAAGACCAGGTGCTCGATTCTATGCCCTGGCACAGAGTTACTGGGACTATGTGGTGACAGGTTTACTCTTGATGTGGTTTGTCTGTGTTATGACGCATTCCATGAGAGCATGTTTTACTGAGATGTTTTACTGTTCTACTCACTGGGCTATAGAGCTCATCCCACTCCCTTAACCCCAGTTTTGCAGGTTCAGTGGACAGTGTACAGGGACAGTCCAGCAGAGTACGGAAAGAGTAAAGAGATTTGTAAAATGTAATACCCGGCTAGAATCCGACACCGGAATGCCCGTCGTCCGGTGGAATCTGGGGTGTTGGAAATCGATAGAAGGGTAGGATTTATGTTTCTTCTTAAGTCTTATGATATGTTTTCAGGTTTTTAAGTTAAATGGATTTGCGTTTTGAAGAGAAAGGTCCATGGGGACTTTTGCCACGTTCGGCCGCCGAAGGTAAGTTCGGCCGCCGAAAGTGCCCAATGTTCGGCTTCCGCAGGTCAGGTTCGGCCCCCGAATGTTGCATGGTTTTGCATGCGATTCGGCAGCCGAAGCTGAGTTGGCTAGCCATTGACTTAGTGCTGTATGTGTTGTACATGATCTGGATATGTATATATGTTTTTCTGTATGTGAAAAACCAGGCTTAACAGGTATGAGTTAACCCATCTAGAGCAAGCTCTAGTCAGGGGTACAGCGTACAACGTACAGAGTACAGAGATAGTGCATGCACAGGTTAAGTCTTGGTACAGAAAAAAAGAATTTTTATTTTTCACAGAAAAGGTATGATCATGTATGAGTTTTACAGGTACACAGAGAGTATAGCAGGCTTGCTACGGGTTCTGGCGGCCTTAAGCCGACCTGAATCCTAGCGCCGGTGACGGTCCATTTTGGGGTCGTTACAATATCTCTCTTAGTTTCAAAGGCATATCAAAGTCTAGATACTCCAAAATCTAGAATATATAATGCTAAGACTCGCAGAGGCTTCTACCCTCCCTTCTTTGCTTAAAATTCTAATTTTTAATTGAGATTAGATAGAATATAAATATACTTTTTAACGAACACTTATATTTAACGCTTTTAAATTTTTAATAAAAATTTAAAAAATTAATTTTACTTGTTAAGTATAATTTTGATCACTTAAATATAAATATTATGTTCGATACAGTGCATACCAATTTTCCGAGATTATAAATAATGTCTTTCACCATATATCCTCCTTCAAATCGATCTCTTAGTTTTGCATGTTGGAAGGATGCGTAGTGATTGAAGATTCCAAGTGCTGAAGTTTATACAGCTGCAGCTTTTTGCCATCATAGCATTCAATTAGGGAGAAATTTTTGTACGTATTTGAATGTGTACATTTATTCAATTAAAAAATAATACATTATAAAAGAAAATTTAGCATAATTATCCAAAATAAGGTAAAGCTCACACATAAATATAATATTTTAATTTTTAATTAATGTGTATTAACTTACACACTAATTGCATACAATAATTTTTTAAAATATTATTATTTAATTTCTATAATATAGAAAAATTTATTAATTAGTCTCTCAATTTTAAAAATATATTAAAATGTCCCTAATATTTTAAAAAAATTTACTAATTAGTCATTCCGTTAATTTTATTGTTAAATGTTTTACTATTTAACTCCTGTGACTTTGAAAAACTTATTGATTGATCCCTTAGAGTTTTAAAAGTTTACTAATTAGTTTATCTGTATCATAGACATTTTAGACTTTTTTTTATAATAATTAACAGTTATAACTAACGAAACAACTAACTAGTAGACTTTTTTAAAATGTATTTTTTAAAATTGAAGAACTAATTAGTAAGTTTCTCTATATTTTAAGGACTAAATAGTAATTTTCTATTTTTTTTCAATTAGTAAAATAAAAATAATTTTTATCTAATTAAACTAAAAATTAAAAGAATCAACTTCCCATTATTATTTTTATAAATAAATTTCAAAAAATAAGAGATTGATTTATTATTATTATAATAAGATGATTATATTTAGTTGATTGATGAGATTAATTTATTTCAAAGTTTTGTTATTTGGATTAAATGAAAATTTTACAAAATCTAAAATTACCAATCCTATTTAAACATACTTCTTAAATAATAATTTATTATAAATCACATTTTATTTTGAAAAACGATTCTTTCAGCTTTTTTAAAAATGTAGAATATCAATTTTTGTTAAAACTAAAATAAAGAAATCTCAAGTTTTCCTTTAGGTTGATAATTTTATAAAAGAAATTATAAAAATCAGAACTTTATTTTTTTAATTAATTTTTTTTTCCAGTTTTATCATTTTATCACTAAAAAAATAGACTATTAGCGACGGAAATTATTTTCGTTGGAAAAAAAACATTAGCGCTGAAATCAGCAATGAATACTTTATTTTTATATTTCCATCGCTAATCTATCAAAAAATGCAAAGAATATATAAAAAAACCTAATCATCTTTCATATTCTCTTTGATTTCAGTCGCATTCTTCTCTTCTCTCCTCTTCTCTCCTCTCCTCTCCTCTCCTCGGCGCCGCACCCTTCTCCTTGCAGCTGTTGCCGCCACCGCTGCTGCTGCCGTTCCCATTGCGCTGCTGCTGCCGTTCCCATTGCGCCGCTGCTGTCGCTCGTTACTGCTGCCGCCGCTGTTGTCGCCGTTATTGCTGCTATTGTCGCTGCCGTTGAATACTCCTCTCAAAACACGCCGCCACCTCCCAATTTTGATATGAATTTTTAGCCCCATTGTGGTCTAATAATATAATTTTAATTATATTTATTTTTATATTTTCCAATAATTGCCATATAAAAATACATGAAGTAGTAGACGCTGAAATGTAAATATTCAATAACAAAATGGTTAGTATAATGATGTTATCTGGAACCTTGAGTCCGTAATTTGAATGCTAACAACTTTATTTAAAACCATGAATAGAACTTAAATATTTGAAGTGATTGTATTAAACTCAATCTTGTGAACCTCACCTTCTGCAAGTGTTGAACTCACAATGCATGTATTCTGCCTTACTCTTAGCCTAAAAACTTTACTGTCAAGACTCAAGAGTTCTCCATAACTTTATTTTTTATCAAATTCTTTACTAGTTTCATCTGCTGAACATCATTATTTACAAATAATATGCAACACGGAACATCATCTTGAATGTACCTAGTTAGATTATCCATATATTTATGAACTTAAAGATGATCGTTAATGTAAAGCCACATATTGAAGTTGGATTAACAGTAATATGAGTGGCGTGTTGGAACCTTGAAAAAAATCATGTGGCAATGAACACATTGACCTGTGCAATGCTTGAATTTATATCCTATATTTTCTTTAGCAAGAGCTAGGCTTATATTTTGTAGGAAGAAAGAATCAAGCTTTAACACTTTTTTAATTGACCAATTAAATTTTTGTTATTAATTACATTTTTAATTTTTTTTTTTGTAATAGTTCAAATTAGATTTTCATTTCTCAACAAGAAAGAGAATCTTTAACACGATAATTTTTCAGTAAATGATCCACTAAATCTTATTGTTAGTTTGATTTTCTTTTAATATTCTTTGTTTTAATTTTTTCTATAGAAGTTCAAATTAGATTTTTCAGTTTTTATTTTGTTCATTTACCACACCTAATAATTGTGCCCAAACTCCATAGCCACATCATCTTACTTTTTTGTAAGAGTGTATTTTGTTGCTTGGTATCATAGAGACTCACTGTACTCTGTTCCAATTAGGATAATAGGATACACCAGTCAACTCCTCCTCCTTTCTTTGTCTTCTGGAAACTAAATGTTGCATGCTGTAAGGTGACAAGGTCCTTTAATCATATAAAATAAATTATGATATAAAAAAATTAAATTTTTTGTGTAGGATTTTTTATTCTCATTTACGAGAAATAATACCAAATATCAGCGATCAACAAATTGAGCGAATGCGAGAGTGAGAACTGGCTAATTGGTTAAATGACTATGTAAGTATTGCAAGTGATGATTTTAACATGTGCATTATGTTTCAACATTAGGTGGGAAGGAAAGAAGTTGATAATTGCATTTATCAAATAGCTCAAGGGCCCAGCCGAAAAGTACAATCATATAAAGGATACTTCGTGAATGGATTTAAATTCCATAGACATGATTATGGCAAAGAGCGAAAAATATTAAATAGTGATGTATGGGTGAAAGGAAGTTGTTATAATGAATATGAAAGTGATTACTATGGCTTACTTAATGAGGTATTAGAATTAGAGTACTTTGGGGAGAGACAAGATAATCTTTTTCAAGTGTGAATGGTTTGACACTAGTAGAGGGGTAAAAGTCCATCCTCAATATGGTCATGTGAAAATCAATGTCAAATTAAGGCTAGCATCATCTGATCCATTTATTTTAGCTCAACAAGCTCATCAAGTTTGCTATATTAAATACCCTAAAATCAATAAAGTAAGAGCTGACTGGTGTGCGGTTTTTAAAACCAAAGTTAATGGCACTTATAATATTGGACCTTCCATGGTTAACAGTAATTTAAATAAGCAAAACTCCAATAATATTGCTTATCAGGATGATGATGTCTCAAGATCTCAAGAAATTATACCAATAACCGAACTTAATGATCCCACAATGTTACTTGATTCAAGTGTTATAGTTGAGGTGGATGTTAATGAATTGCAACATGTGCAACAACCACTTAGAGTAGTGGAAGATGAAGATGAGGATGTAGAGGAAGAGAAAGAGGAAGAGAAAGAGAAAGAGGAAGAGGAAGAGGAAGAGGATATTGAAAAGTCAGATGACGATTTAGAAGTTGATGGTATTGATAGTGTTGATAGTGATGATGATGTCAACTTAGAATATGATTCTGAATGATACATTGTAAAGTATATCATATTTTTATATGTATTCATAAACTTGATATTTGATTATGGTTTTATATATTGTAAAGTATATCAAATCTGTCGGAAATCCATTGCTACTATTTCTAGGGGTGAGCATTCGATCGGTTTGGTTTTGAACCGAACCGAAAAAACTAAAAACTGAAATTTTAGTATTTATAAAAATCAAACCGAACCAATTTTGATCAGAAATTAAATCGAATCGAATCGATCTGATTCAGTTCGATTCGGTTCGGTTTGATCGGTTTGAATTTTTAATAAATTTTTTATTTTTTACCCTTTATTTTTAGTATTTTAAAATTTAATTAAAATATTTTAATTTTAATATGATCTAATCTCTCAATATTATTGAAAATAATATACTATTATCACTAATCAGTTCGGTTCGGTTTTTTCACTTTTTTTTATTAAAATCAAATCGAATTGAAATAACCGAAAAATTTTAAAATTAAAAATCAAACCAAAATTTTAAATTAATTCAGTTCGATCAATTTTTTCATTTAAACCGAATACTGCTCGTCCCTAACTATTTCCGATGGAATTTCAATCCGTTAAGAAAAATTAGCGACATGACTTTAAACGACGAATTTGAGTCCGTCGGTAATCCATCGCTGAAAGTATTAGCAACGGGCTTTTGACTATCAGTGGTGAAAAAAGCCATCGGTGATAGTCTGTTATTATATATAATATCAATAAATAAAAATTTTGAAGAACTAAAAATTTAGTTATATATTAAATGTAAGTAATTGATAAATTATTTAAGTAAATATTTATTTAATTCTATTTTAACTACAGTAATAAACATTTTGTAATATTTTCTTATTCTTTATATTTTTATTAACTTAAAATAACATATAATTTAATTTAAATAATAACATACCTAGAAGCTTGGAAAAGACGTTTAAAACAATTTTTAAGGCTAAAAAATCTTTTTTATAATATAATTATTAATTGAAAGAAAATAGATTTTATGTATAATTTCTTAAAATGGAATAAAAAATTCTTAAATGTGACGACAAGATATATATGATTAGATTGGGAAGTTAAAACATTACCTCTTCTTTTATTTTATAAATTTATATAATATTTATAAAATTTTAATACTATCTAATATATTGAAAATTGTAAATTTCATATAATATATCAAATTAAAACGAAATGAAAATTATTTTATAGAATATTAGAATTTGGATTTGTATTAATAATCTATTTATTTTATAAAGTAAAATATAATTTTTTAAATAATACTTAAAGATTCCATTTATCTCAAAAAAAAAATATTTTGTTATTTAGAGCAATCAGACAATTAATAAATTAAAAACATTTTTAAGTAAAAGAATAATTTAAGTTATTTTTTAAAAAATAACATTTTTTTCTAAACATAGTCTTTCTACATTTTAAGAATTTTAATAAAACTTCTTTATATAAATTTAATGGTATATTTTATTTTTTAAATTAAAATTAAACAATAAAAAATAAATTATTTTATTAAAAAATATTTTCAATAGAAGGACCATAATCAATAGTAAAAAACAACTCTTTATTTCTAAATTACTCTCTCTTTCGACTTCATCTTAATTGAACTCCTTTCTTTTTCATACTTTTCCTAATTATAGGAGGTATGTTTTCCCAGCTTCTCCTTGTGGTATGCATGTTTGACAATAATACATGAGTTGCCTCATCTTGTAGGTTAATCTCAAGAATAGATTGGGTTGACAAATGGTCTCTCTTTTATGAAACCTTCTCTTTTAGATGTATGACTGCTTCCTCGAGTGCTTGATTCATGAAGATGATTTCATGTTTTAAGAAAAATAAAGCTAATAGGTTATCACAGAGTCCCTGCAAAAGATGTGATGTGGATCCAATAGGATAAATTTCTAATAATGGTGTGAAATAAATTTATATCATCCAAATGGATCTAAAAGGAGTTCAAAATTATATTTATATGATCTATATACATTTGAGTTGTGCTTCAACTCATATGGGATAGATTTGGTGCAACACCTGCAATCATAGGCTTAGCCTAATCAAATCTATGGGCCAAAACTACACAAAAAAAAGTCTAAAATGAAGATCAATAAAATTTGGGTGATTTACAATTTAGTCCCTGGGTATTGCCATTATTAACAAGTCAGTCTCTGTATTTTTAGAAACCTATTAAAACGTCCTTATGTTTTATTTCCGTCAACGAAATAGTCCTTCCGTCCTATTTTCCGTTAAAATTAGATAAAAGAGGAGAGAGAAAAATTTTAAAATCCAATTTTACCCTCAAATAAAACCATTTATTTAGTCCTTGTATATTGTAATTATTAACAAGTTAGTCCTTACATTTTCAAAAATCTATTAAAATATTTTTATCTTTTTTCATATCTATTAAAACGTCCTTATTATTTTTTTCCATCAATGAAATAGTCCCTATCTTTTCTCACATCTATTAAAACATCCTTATCGTTTATTTAAGTCAACGAAATAGTCCCTCCTCATCGTTTCTTTCTGTCAACGAAATCGTCCCTCCCTATATTTTTAGAAATATATTAAAACGTCCTTATTGTTTATTTTTGTCAATGAAATAGTCCCTATCTTTTCTCAGATCTATTAAAACATCCTTATTGTTTCTTTTTATCAACAAAATAGTCCCTATCTTTTCTTTCCTCTTCCTCCTCCTCCTTCTCCTCCTCCTCCTCCTCCGAAAAAGAAGAAGAAGAAGAAGAAGAAGAAGAAGAAGAAGAAGAAGAAGAAGAAGAAGAAAAAGAAGAAGAAGGAGAAGAAGAAGAAGAAGGAGAAGAAGAAGAAGAAGGAGAGAAAGAAGAAAAAGAAGAAAAAGAAGAAGAAAAAGGAGAAGAATGAGAAGAAGAAGAAGACGATAAAGAAGAAAAAGAAGAAAAAGAAGAAAAAGAAGCAAAAGAAGAAAAAGGAGAAGAAGGAGAAAAAACAAAAGAAGAAGGAGAAGAAGGAGAAGAAGCAGAAGAAGAAGAAGCAAAAGGAAGAAGAATTGATGAAGAAGAAAAGGAAGGAGGAGGAGGAGAAAAATAATTGGGAGTAATTTAGTCTTTTACTATATTTTTAACGGCAAAAATAGACAGAAAGACTATTTCGTTGACGGAGAGAAAACATAAGGATGTTTTAATAGGTTTCTAAAAATACAGGGATTGACTTGTTAATAATGGCAATACCCAGGGACTAAATTGTAAATCTCCCATAAAATTTTTTATAAAGATTCAGCTTTTTCATGATGGGCTTGATATATTTTATTATTTATTCACTTACTTTATTTTAGTTTTGTTTGGACTTGTATTTTGACCATATTTTATTTTTTAAGTTTTAGAGTGTTGGGCCATGTTTTGAGCTTAGTTTTAATATTTATGAGTTTGATGTGTTATTTTAGTGTGTGATTGGACTTGAGCCTTATGTGTGGTTCGGCCAAGCCTAAGAAGAGTGTGTTAGGGTTTTATTTGTTTGTCCTTATTATATGAGGATAAAAAACACTTGTAAGAGGCAACTTTGAATCTAAATTTAAAAAAAAAAATTCATGCCTTTGACGTGTATTGCTTTGAGTGAGAATGAAGATTTGCTTTCATCAATTGCACCAAGAATCTTTGCTAACTTATCAACTATTCATTATGGCGTTTGTCGGATTCTCATCTAAATTCTTCGATCATTGGTATTTCAGCTTCTCTAAGTGTGGGATGCCATACGAGGTGGGTTTATCAAATTTTTGGATTTTATATCTACTTGTGCGTGTGGGTTTGAGGCTTGTGCCATAAGGTTCCACATCAGTTGGTATCAGAGCCAAAGTGAGGTAAATTCTGATTTATCTTAGGTTCTAGGGTTTTTGAGTTTTCCTTTTCTTCCTTGTTGTTTTCGGTGAAGTTTGTGTGCCCATGCCTGTACTTTCTTGATTATTAATCATCACATAATCTCTTTTGAAAAAAAAAATTCAAAATCCATAAAAAAAAAAAAGAGGAGGAAATTCCAAGGATTACTCTTGTTTGGCAAAAAAAAATATTTTTGCCTTATTTATCTTGATGTGGTCGAAATTGTGATATGCTTTCTATTTCATCTATATTATCTTACTTATCTCAATTGATGGCTGTAATTTATGGGAATCAATTTTGAATTTTAAATTGGGTTGAATCCAGATTATGAGACAAAAGAAATTCTGCTTATTTCCTAAATTACACATTTAAGGCAATTGCATATAAATTGATTTGATATCAAATCCTTCATTTAAGATGAGAAAATTCGTTCATGATGCTGAATCGAGTGAAATTTTATTTTATTTTTCTGATTCTATTTGTAAGGTTTTGATGCTTGGCTTTTTTTATAGATTTAAATAGATTTATATTTAATTTGCTTTGAAATGAATTAAATTCAAACTTTTATTTAGATTCATTTTCATTTGAATTCTAAGTTTCTGTTTTTTTATTTAAACTTACTTTTGCTTCATTGACATTACTAGAGTATTGTTTGCTTGTGTCATATATTCATATTATCATCTAGAGTATAGAATCAAACAAACAATACTCTAGCAATATTAAGGAGGCAAAAGCAAGTTTAAACCAAAAAATAAAAACTTAAAATTCAAATAAAAATGAATTTGGACAAAAGTTTGAATTTAATTTATTTCAAAGCAAATTGAGTATGGATATATTTAAATCTATCCAAAAAGGCAAGTATCAAAACCCCATAAATAGAATAAAAAAAATTAAATTTCACTCAATTCAACATCATGGATGAATTTTCTGGTCTTAAAAGAAGGATTTGATATCAAATCAATTTAGATACAATTGTCTTAAATGTGCACTTTAGAAAATATGCAGAATTTCGTTTGTCTCCTAATCTGGATTCAACCCAATTCTTCAAAATTGATTCCCATAAATTACAGCCATCAATTGAGATAGGCAAGACAATATAGATGAAATAGAAAGTATATCACAATTTCGGCCACATCAAGATAAATAAGGTAAAGACGATTTTTTTTGCCAAATAAGAATAATCCTTGGAATTTCCTCTTTCTTTTTTTTATTTTTTTATGGATTTTGAATTTTTCTTCCAAAAGAGATTATTTGATGATTAATAATCAAGAAAGTGCAGCCATGGATACAAAAACTTCACTGAAAATAATAAGGAAGAAAAGGAAAACTCAAAAGTTTTAGAACCTAAGATAAATCAGAATTTACCTTATTTTGACTCTGATACCAACTGACCTGAAATCCTATGGCATAAGCCTCAAAACCACACGCACAAATAGATATGAAATCCAAAAATTTGATAAACCCACCTCCTATAGCACCCCAAACTTAGAGAAGTATCGAAGGATTTTAATGAGAATCTAACAAATGCCACAACGAATAGTTAATAAGTTAGCCAAGATTCTTGTGCAATTGATGAAAGTAAATCCTCACTTTCACTCAAAGCAATACACACCAAAGGTATAAAAAGAATTCTGAAAATTTAGATTCAAAACTGTCTCTTACAAGTGTTTCTTATCCTTATATAGTAAGGAGAAACAAATAAAACTCTAAGACACTCTTCTTAGGCCTGGCCGAACCACACATAAGGTCCAAGCCCAATCGTACACTAAAATAACACATCAAACTCATAAGTATTAAAACTAAGCCCAAAACATGGCCCAACGCTCTAAAACTTAAAAGATAAAATATGGCCAAAATACAAACCAAAATAAAGCAAGTGTTTAAATAATAAACCATAACAAGCTCATCATAACAAAGCTAATTCTTCACAAAAACCTTTACTGATATTCACTTTAGACTTTCCTTTGTGTAGCTTTAGCACATAGGTTTAATTATGCTTCCTAAGCTTATGATTGCAAGCATTGCACCAAATTTGTCCCATATGAGTTGAAGCACGCTCCAAATGTATATGGATCATATGAATATGATTTTGAATTCATTTTAGATTCATTTGAATGATATAAGTTTTTTTCACACTATTATTAGAAATTTACCCTATTAAATCTGTATCAAGATGGATGTCAACTGTGCATCTGTAATACCCGGCTAGACTCCGGTATCAGAATTCCTACCGTCCGGTGGAATCTCGGATGTCGGAGACCTCTAGAAGGGTAAAACCATGTTTTCATGAAATGTTTTAATGTTTTTGATGATATTAAGTAAAGAGGAAATGAGTTTTGAATAAAAACACCCTTGGAGGAAAACTCAGGTTCGGCCGCCGAAACTCAAAGTTCGGCCGCCGAACATGCATGCATTTCGGGTGTGCTTTAGGCCCCCGAAGGCATAAGTGAGGGAAGTCCAGGTTCGGCCGCCGAACCTCAAGTTCGGCCACCGAACATGGCATGCATGCGGAGGCACGTTCTGCCCCCGAACGTGGCCTGGCCAGCCACCATAAAAGGGTCCCTTAGCCGAAAACGGGCGAGCTTTTTCCCCATTTTCGGCCAAGGTGAGCTCTCCGCCGTCCCTCACCAATCTTTGATGTTTTTCCTCTAGATCTTTCAAGATTTTCATCTGTTTTAACTTTGTTTTGAAGATTTGAGCTTTTGAGCAAAGTTTTGGAGCTTGGAGGTTCAAGAACCCACTCTCTCTCACCTCCGAGTTTTAGGTCGTCTCTCTCTCGATCTTCAAGAGGTAAGAGCCGATCTTAAGCTCATTGCATGTTTAAAGTTAGTTTTATGAAGATCTTTGGGGTAGAATGCATGTTTAGCTTATAGTTAGATTTTTGAGTTTATGTTATGTTTTGAGCAATGTATGTTGGATTTGTGTTGCTTGATGTGTTGTAGTTGGGGTTTTAGGTAGTTTGAGACCCCTAGGAGCTTGTATGCATGTTTTGGTTGAGCTAAATGCATAATGGCATGAGTTTGAGGCATTTGTGCATGTTTGAACCAAGTTTCTGCCCTTCGGGAGAAACCAGGTTCGGCAGCCGAAAGGACTTTCGGCCGCCGAACCCTCTTGTGGAGGCAGCCTTCGGCTGCCGAAGCTTGCCCCCGAAAGGTGACTTTCGTCTCTGTCTGGGAGTTTCGGCCGCCGAAGGTACCGCCGAACCTACCTGACTTTCGGCTCTAGAGGGACTTTCGGCCGCCGAACCTGCCGCCGAAAGTGCCCTGTCCAGCCTTCTTTTACATGTTTTGCATGATTGTTTCATGATGTTTCGGGGGGTTTTTGGGGAGTAGTTTAGAGTTATGTTCATGTTTGGTTGGTCCCTCATTTGAGTCCACCTATGTAGGTTCGGACCCGAGAAACCGAGGACCCCAGCAGTGAGTTCAGCTGCTTCTGAGTCAGTAGAGCTTCAGCTAGAGGTGAGTAGAATAACTCTTATGCTTTTAAATAATAAACCCGTTTTAGCATGATTCACGCATCATGAATGCCATGAGATATTTAGGTTGTTTGCATTAGAAATCACGAATATGTTGCATTGCATAATATGTTGATGATGTGGATGAATGTTGAATGATCCCTTAGTCCTCGTATGTGATGATATGATGATGGTACGGTATGAAAGACCAGTGAGGCCCATTCTACGCCCCTGGCACTATGTAAGAGAAAGACCAGTGAGGCCCATTCTACGCCCCTGGCATTATGGAATGTTATGTCATGCTATGTTATGATTATGTAAGAGAAAGACCAGTGAGGCCCATTCTACGCCCCTGGCACAGTTGGAACATGTAGAGGACTATTGGTGACAAATTCATCCTTGATGTGATTAGCTGTGATGTGATGCATTTCATGTTATCATATGTTTCAAATGCTTTATTATTCTGCTCACTGGGCTCTAGTAGCTCACCCCTTTTCCCTAATCCCCCAGGATTGCAGGTACGGGCTAGACAGAGAAGTCAAGAAGAGTAAAGTCTTGTAATTGTAATAGTTAGAAAGTGGACATGATAAATTGTAAGATGATGTAAAAGTTACGAATAGTTATGTCATGTATATGTTGATTATGAGATTGAGGTTTAGGAGTTGTGCTTGACCCTATGGATATTGTAATCCCTTTTGATACATGATCTTAATGTTTATTGATGTCTATGTAAACCAACTCAACACATGTTATGCCACCCATTGGGGGCATTGATGAGATCCCACAGAGGGGTTAAGTTTATGATTATGGCTATGTTCAGTGCATGCACAGGTTGAGTTTGGTGTATGATAGAATGTATGAAAGGAAAGTTTTAAATTTTTATGTATGATTGTTCATCATGTATGGGATTAAACAGGGTTACAGGTTGCATGTCAGGCTTGCTACGGGTCCCGGCGGCCTTAAGCCGATCTGGATCCTAGCGCTGGTAGCAGTCCGATTTTCGGGTCGTTACAGAATGGTATCAGAGCCCTAGGTTCATATGGTCGGACCTAGAGTGTCGGGCTCATAGATGTTATAGAAGGTCAAGCACAATAGGAAGGTCATGTCCACTAGGATAGGATGTGGAGTCCTGTCTTACATGATGATGTGAAATGCCATGATGATATGCATGTGCATTAATAATATGCTATGATGTGTGATGCGGGTTCATGTGTGCCCACATGAACCATATGATGCTAATGTTTATGTGATGTGTACTGTTTTTCAGAAAACAGGATGAGAGGAACTCGTCGATCAGCAAGATTGACTGGAGTACCACCAGAGGATGAGGGCACGAGCGCCCGTCCTCCAGCATTGCCTAGGGCAATGTCTAGTAGGTCTAACAGAGAAAGAGCAGTAAGAGACCCTAGAAGGTCTTTGGATCAGGGTAGAAGCAGATCAGTCAGAGGAACAGTTCAGGGAGGAGCGTCAGAGGACATGGGGGATGATATGGATGTAGAGCAGAGGAGGGATGGCAGTTTGGGAGTTAGCATGTCAGAAGAGGGAATGGGAGAGTCCCAAGGAGGCACTCAGGCCTCGGGATTTGTTCAGCCACCTTACTACCCACCCTTCTCACAAGATCCCGGGTATTCGATGGGAGGTACATCGGATTACCCTAGGTTCACCCCTTATCCCACACAGATGCCATACCCACCCTACTACCCACCATATTCACAATACCCAATGTATCCACCCCCACCTTACTATCCAAATCCAGCAAACCCTACCTCAGAAAATGTTGCACCACCTCCTCCTCCAGCAGAACCAGCAGCCCCAGCTACTCAACCTCCTAGACCTAGCTCAACCAGTGGGGGTAAGGTCAAGATGACCGACTACATGAAATTGGGTGCTCCTCAGTATGAAAAAGGGGATCACCCATTTGTGTATCTTGAAAGGGTTAAGGTGATCACAGATGAGATTGGGGCTGATGACAGTAGAGCCATTCAGATGGCTGGGTTCACACTTAAGTGCAAGAAGGCACGAGAGTGGTTCAAGAACTATGTGAACCCGAGGGTAGACAGCATGTCTTGGGAAGAGTTCGCAAATGAGTTTGCAGGATGGGCTTTTCCCGATAGTTCAAGGGAGCTGAAGATGATAGAGTTTGAGCAGTTGAGGCAGACTGTAATACCCGGCTAGACCCTGGTATCGGAATTCCTACCGTCCGGTGGAATCTCTGATGACGGAAACCTCTAGAAGGGTAAAACCATGTTTTTATAAAATGTTTTAATGTATTTATGGTTTTAAGTATGAAAGAAAATGAGTTTTTGCATAAAAATTTAATTGGAGGAAACCCAGGTTCGGCCGCCGAAAGTCAAGTTCGGCCGCCGAAAGTCAAGTTCGGCCGCCGAACATGCATGCGTTTTGGAGGCACGTTAGGCCCCCGAATGCATGAGCAGAGGGAAGTCCAGGTTCGGCCGCCGAACCTCATGTTCGGCCGCCAAACTTGCATGTGTTGCGGAGGCATGTTCGGCCCCCGAACGTGGCCTGGCCAGCCACCTATAAAAGGGACCCTTAGCCGAAATGGGCGAGGTTTCTCCCATTTTCGGCCACAGCTAGCTTCCGACCTCCCTCTCCCCAAATCTTGTGTTCTTTCTCCAAATCTCCTCCATTTTTCTTGAGTTTTCACCTCACATTGTAAGTTTTGAGCTTTTAAGACAAGTTTTGGAGCTTTGGGAACTCAGGAGCTCATTTGCTTGGATCTCCGAGTTTGGATCGTCTCTCTCTCGATCTTCAAGAGGTAAGAGCCGATCTTAAGCTCATTGTATGTTTTAAGTAGGTTTTAAGTTGTTTTATGGGGTAGAATGGCATGTATAGGGTTGTATGAGTTTTTGAGCAAATGTTATGTTTTTGAGCAATGTGGCATGTTTGAGTATGTTTGAAGTGTTGTAGTTGGGGTATATGTTTGTTTGAGACCCCTAGGTGTGATGTATGATATGTATGCATGTTTTAGAACAAGTTTATGCATGATTTGAGGCTTTGGGAGGCAAGGGGTTCATGTGAACCAAGTTTCTGCCCATTTGAGAGAAACCAGGTTCGGCAGCCGAAGGAACTTTCGGCCGCCGAACCCCCTTTTTGGAGGCAGCATTCGGCTGCCGAAGCTTGCCCCCGAAAAGAGACTTTCGTCTCTGTCTGGGACTTTCGGCCGCCGAAGGTGCCGCCGAAAGTGCCTGACTTTCGGCTCTAGAGGGACTTTCGGCCGCCGAACCTGCCGCCGAAAGTGCCCTGTTCAGCCATTTCATGCATGTATTTCTATGATTATTTCATGATGTTCTAGGGGGTTTTTTGGGGAGTATTTTAGAGTCATGTTTATGTATGTTTGGTCCCTCATTTGAGTCCACCTGTGTAGGTTCGGACCCGAGGAACCGAGGACCCCAGCAGTGAGTCCAGCTGCTTCGGTGTTGTTAGAGTCAGCCAGAGGTGAGTGGAACTAAACTTAATCTTTTAAATTAAATGTTTTATCATGTTTCATGCATCATGATTATGCAATAGGATGATTGCATTAGTTTTCACGAATATGCCGCATTGCATCAATTGTTGTTGATGTGGGTGAATGTTGGATGACCCAATTAGTCCAAGACAGGAAGACTAGGACCCCATTCTACGGCCTGGCACGGTTATGGGACTCGAAGACCAGGAGCCCAGAGGAGGCCCTGGGATGATGGTAAGTAATGTATGTATGACAGGAAGACCAGGACCCCATGCTACGGCCTGGCACAGAGTTAACTTAGACTAATTGGAGACAAGTTCACCCAACCCTTATATGAATTGTCTGTGTTATGATGCATTTCATTAAAGCATAGTGTTAATATGTTTTATGGTTCTACTCACTGGGCTTTTAGCTCACCCCTCTCCCTTTTACCCCCAGGCTTGCAGGTACAGGATAGAAGAGGAGGTCGGTTAGAGTAAAGCTTGTTGTGTAATAGATAGAATGTGGACATGACAAATCGTAGTACGATGTAATGTAAAAGTACAATTTAGTTATGTAATGATGCTTAAGGATGTTAGAGTTGTGCTTGACCATAGATTGTTGTATCCCTTTTAATACATGATCTTAGAGATTTTGATGATGTTTATATAAACCAACTCAGCATATGTTATGTCACCCATTGGGGACGCTGATGAGATCCCACAGAGGGATCAATGTTATGTAAATGTTTATGCAGGTTGAGTTTGGTTGATGGTTATGGAAAGAAAAGTTTTAATTCTTATGTATGTTGTTGATCATGTATGGGATTATACAGGTTTACAGGTTTCATGTCAGGCTTGCTACGGGTCCCAGCGGCCTTAAGCCGATCTGGATCCTAGCGCCAGTAGCGGTCCGATTTCGGGTCGTTACAGAATGGTATCAGAGCCCTAGGTTCATATGGTCGGACCTAGAGTGTCGGGCTCATAGATGTTATAGAAGGTCAAGCACAATAGGAAGATCATGTCCACTAGGATAGGATGTGGAGTCCTGTCTTGTATGATGATGTGAAATGCCATGACTTTATGCATGTGCATTAATGATATGCTATGCTATGTAATGTATGTGATGCGGGTTCATGTGTGCCCACATGAACCATATGATGCTAATGTTTGTGCTATGTGTACTGTTTTTCAGAAAACAGGATGAGAGGAACTCGTCGATCAGCAAGATTGACTAGAGTGCCACCTGAGGATGAGGGCACAAGCGCCCGTCCTCCAGCATTGCCTAGGGCAATGTCTAGTAGATCTAACAGGGAAAGAGCAGTGAGAGACCCTAGAAGGTCTTTGGATCTGGGTAGGAGCAGATCAGTTAGAGGAACAGTTCAGGGAGGATTGTCAAAGGACGTGGGGGATGATATGGACGTAGAGCAGAGGAGGGATGGCAGTTTGGGAGTCAGTATATCAGAAGAAGGAATGGGAGAGTTCCAAGGAGGCACTCAGGCCTCGGGATTTGTTCAGCCACCCCACTACCCACATTTCTCACAACACCCCGGGTATTCGATGGGAGGCACATCGGATTACCATAGCTTCAGCCCTTATCCCACACAGATGCCATACCCACCTTACTACCCACCATACTCACAGTACCCAATGTATCCACCCCCACCTTACTATCCAAATCCAGAAAATCCTACCTCAGAAAATGTTGCACCATCTCCACCAGCAGAACCAGCAGCCCCTGCAATACCCAGCTAGATTCAGACATCGGAATTCCTACCGGTCGGTGGAATTCGAGGATGTCAGAGGTCTCTGGAAGGGTAAGAGAGAGTTTTCTAAAATATTTTCAAGTGTTTTACGTATGTTTACGGATTTGATTACGAAAAGAGTTGAGTTTTGTGGAGAATTAGCTAAAGGAGTTTCTGTCATGTTCGGCCCCCGAATGTTAAGTTCGGCCGCCGAAAGTGCCCACTGTTCGGCCCCCGAAGGTTATGTTCGACCCCCGAAAGTTGCATGGTTTTGCATGCAGTTTCGGCAGCCGAAGCTGAGGTGGTCGGTTAGTTGTGCACGCTCCTCCGTCCGTGGTTTGGCCAGGTGTTCGCCTCCAGATCATGACCAGAGGTGAGGCCACGTCTCCCTTGACTCATCTGCAAGCTTTTAATCAGTTTAGGCAGAGGGTTGGTCGTGTTTTCAGTGAGGGTGAAATGTTTGTGAGAGAAAAGTGAGGTTTTAAGGTTTGGAAGCTTTGGAGGAGGATTTGCTGAGTTCAGATCATTCCTCTTCTGAGTTCAGAAGGTAAGGGAAGTGTTTTTACACTTGGTTGAATGGTTATAGCGTGTAAAGAGGATAAGGGTAGAGTTGCTTGTATAGGTTAGTTTTAGTGTTTTCATGGGTTATGCATGATTAGGTGTTCTGTATGATTGTTTGTTGGGGGTTGATAGGTAGTTTTGGACCCCTTTGTGCATGTACCAGAGTATATGCAAGTTGAGGATGGAGTTATGCATGTTAGAGAAGAGGAGAGGATGAAGGAGGGAAGTTGCTGGTGAAGCTGAGTTCTTGAAGAACTCAGGTTCGGCAGCCGAAGAAGGATTCGGCCGCCGAACCTCTTGAATGGTGGCTTAGGCTGCCACAGCTTGCCCCCGAGTGTTTTTGAGGTTCGGCTCTGTTTAGGGGTTTCGGCCGCCGAAGATGCCGCCGAAGGTGCCTGAGTTTCGGCTTTGGAGGGGACATTCGGCCACCGAACCTGCCGCCGAAAATGTTCTGTCTAGCCTTCCTTTGCTTGTTTTGCATGCATTTGTGAAGTGGTCTAGAGGGGTTTTGGGGCATTGTGTCAGAGGTATTTAGGAGTATGTTTGGTGCCTCATTTACATCCTCCATTGTAGGATTGGACCCGAGGAACCGCAGAGTTTAGCAGTCGTAGCTGTCTCAGAGTTAGAGGTAGCCCAGAGTTAGCCAAGCAGAGGCTACAGGTGAGTGGAACTAAACTGAAGATGTTATTTTGAGAAATGATACACTTCTAGCATGATCCATGCATCATAAAATGCCATGTTATGTATTAGGTTGTATTGCATTAGAATCCACGAATATGCTGCATTGCATAAGATGATATTTGCGTGGATGAATGTTGGATGATCCTTAGCCCTTGATAGAGCACAGAGTACAAACACAGAGTTATGGCATGAGGTAGCCATACCAGGTCGCCCCTGGATAGTCCAGGTCGCTCCTGGTACTATGAGATAGACAGTTTGACCTGACTCAGATAGAGAAGTCCAGGTGAGGCCTAATCGCCCCTGGCACAGTTGGCCTTGTGATAGAGCCAGGTAAGAGAAGTCCAGGTGAGGCCTAATCGCCCCTGGCAAGTTGGACATATTACTATATGTATACAGTAAAGGGCTATTGGTGACAAGTTCATCCTTGAGGTGATATGTTTGTGATGTGATACATTTCATGAGAGCATGTAATGAATGAACTGTTTTACTGTTCCTTCTCACTGGGCTGTAGTAGCTCATCCCACTCCCTGAACCCCAGTTTTGCAGGTTCTGAGATAGCTATGGGAAGTCAAAGTCAGCAAGAGTACAGAGGAAAGTTATGCATGAATGTATGTTGTAGTAGTATAGTGGACATGATGTAATTAAACTTAGTTGTAATGTAATGTACTGTCATTTACTGGATAGACTTGTGCTTTCTCTAGTGTCATTGCTATAGTGTGATGTATGATTAATCCCTTGGTACATGCATCCTGTTTTACGTTTCTTGATGAGAAATGTGTGAGTTGGGCTTAACGTATGGCTTTGATGAGATACCAATGGGATGTGTTACAGATTAAAAGGGTTTAAATCCCTTGACCCACAGCAGATAGTAGTCCCTGGTATAGGCCCTGAGGGCCATTTCAGATTGACATATCTGAGTAGCAGCAGTTAAGCCTACAGAGTTTTACAGGATTGTTGAGTCGTTTTGTATCATGTATGGGATTTATCAGGTACACAGAGAGTATAGTTGGCTGACTACGGGTCCCGGCGGCCTTAAGCCGATCTGGATCCTAGTGCCAGTGATGGTTCGGACCGTTACTGAGGGGTATCGGTTTTCGGGTCGTTACAGATTGGTATCAGAGCATAGGGCCTCATGAGTACGATGTGTTGAGCAAAGATGCTCAAGGACTAGAGATATCCCACATCGGAAAGAGGTGTTGTTTGGTATAGGAGGGGAAGCACAATAGGTAAAATCATGTCCACTAGGATAGGATGTGGAGTCCTGTCTTGCATGCTGATGTGAAATGCCATGATGAGCTGCATATGCCTTATTGCTATGTTTGCTATGTGCATTATTGATATGTTAGATATATGTTAAGGATTCATGTGTTTTCACATGGATCATTTGATGATATTGTGTGTGATGTTGTGCTTTTCAGAGGCAGGATGAGAGGAACTCGTCGATCTGTGAGATTGATTGGAGCTCCGCTGGAGAATGAGGACATGGATGTCCATCTCCCTATTCTGCAAAGGGCAACATCCGATAGTTTAAGTAGAGAAGGTACATCAAGGGACCCTAGAAGGTCTGTTGAGGAGAGTAGAAGGGGAGTTGTCCAGAGTGGTATGTCAGGGCTTGTGAGAGAAAGAGAGAAGGATGACCAGAGTAGAGAGGGCGGCTTTGGTATGAGCGGATTAGGAGGAGATATGGGTGAGTCCCAAGGAGGCACTCAGGCCTCGAGGTTTGTTCCACCTCCGTATCCACCCTACCAGTGGGGGGCAGAGTACCCGATGAAAGATACAGCAGAGTTTCCTAGGTATCACCCATATTCCACCTTTATGCCCTATCCTCCCTTTTATCCGCCATATCCACCATCATATCCACAGTATACCATGTTTCCACCCTTCTTTTGTTACCCAAGGTCAGTAAACCCTAACCCAGGACAAGTTGCACCTCCTCCACCACCAGTAGAACCAGTAGCCCCAGTTATCCAAACACCTAAGTGTAGGTCACCTGGAGAAAGTATGGTGCAGCTGACAGATTATTTGCGGTTAGATGTTTCCCAATTTGAGACTGGTGATGACCCTGTTGAGTATCTTCGACTGGTTAAGATGATAACTGATGAGTTGGGAGCCAGTGAGAGTAGAGCCATTCAGATGGCAGGGGTCACATTGAGATGTGCAAAAGCAAGGGAATGGTTCAACCAGTATGTGGACCCGAGGGTAGAAAGTTTATCTTGGGAGCAGTTTGCTCATGAGTTTGTAGGAGTGGTTTTACCGGACAGGTCAAGGGAGAGTTTCCATGATATCGTAGATATGGCACAGAAGAGAGAAGCTAGTGCCAAACTTGCAGGGACAAGTGATGTTAATCTCTCCCCTCTGCATGAGGCTAGTACAAAGAGTAAGAAAGGAGGTAGAGGCCTCAGGAGATCCAAGAAGAATAAGTTCTGGAAGCAGATAAAGTTTGGTCTGGGAATAGGTGAGGGATCGAGCTCTGGTTTGAATAACTCCAAATGTCTAAGGTACGGTAGGCCGCACAAGGGAATCTGTCTAGTAGGGACAACAGCATGTTTCAGGTGCGGACAGGAGGGGCACATAGCACGTGAGTGTTCCACCGCGACCTTGAGACCACAGTTCCAGCAAACAGCCTCAGACAGAGTGACTCAGCCAGGAGCTCTAGCCATGGCACAGGGCAGAGATAGAGGGAGCGAGATCACTCCTTCTTCCACAGGTTCCCCAGGTGAAGGTCCATCAATGCCAGCACGGATCTTCGCTTTGACGCAGCAGGAGACTGACACATCGGACATAGCGGTGACAGGTACTTTGCACTTCCATATGTTTTGATGTGTTTGTTAATAGCAACTCTGATGTTTCGCTTTCCTTAAGGCCATGAGAGCCGCCGAGAGTATGGGTTTGATAACTTCTGGGATTAGAATGTCCTCTTTGGGTCAATAGACTCAAGTGTGATCCGTCAGTGGCAGAGTTAGTCTGCCAATAGAGTTGAGTGCGAGTTTTGAGTAGGTGCCTTCCAGCTGACCTTGTGGTTCTAGAGTGATTGGTTGATGTCATTCTAGGGGTGGATGGGCTAGCTACTCATCGTACTGCCTTAGATAGCAGAGGCAGAGTAGTCAGGCTTTGAGACTAGGATGGATGGATCACAGGTCATGTGTGAGGGGACAAAGTAGAGATGCCAAGAAGTTTGCTATCAGCCCTAGAGGCTCTTACGCTGTTTAGGAGAGGTTATCACAGGTTTCTTGCTTGTGTCAGAGAACAGCGTAGTTAGTCAGATTAGAGGGGAACAGTTTTAGTGCCCATAGCCAGAGAAAAGTTATCGATAGGACCCAGACAAGTCATCAGGTGTACCACCCGCTAAACGAAGAGAGTGAGAACGAAGAATGGTAAGGATTGCACTACCAGAGTGCGAGAGATAGGAAAAGCCAAATGAGTAATAGCGAGATAGTGAACCAGGAAAGATATTCGAGAGTGTTGCTATGAGAGGCTTTTTATCCAGGTATAGGGAGAGCGATCTCTCATCTCCGAGTACAGCCCTCAAGGAGAATAAATAAGTGAGAGAACAGAGTAGGAAATAGAAGAGTAAGAAAAGAATAACAATAAGAGAAAAGTAAGTGAAAGAACTCAGAGTAAGAAACAAAAAGGAGAAGAGTACGTATACTAGAATAGAACAGAAAAAGAAAAGAGTAAGAATAAGGGTAAGTTCAGGCGAAGCTTTCAGTTTAATCTGGAATTAAGTGGTAGTTGAGGCAAAGGAAAGGATTAGCCTTTCCATTAGTAAGTTCCCGAGGGAAGTTCCGTTAGCTTTAGCTCGGATCTTCACCCTGACTCAGTAGGAAGCTATCACATCGAACATAGTGACGTCAGGTATGTTCACTTGTGGATGTTCTGATGTGTATGCTGTGTTTTTTTGAACCCGCGTGTTTCTATTTCCTTGTGGCTTAGTGAGCTGTTAATAGAATGGGTTTGATGACTTCTAGGCTTAGAGTGTTTTCTCTGGGTTAGTGAACTCGAGTATGATCCATCTGAGGCAGAGTCAGTTAGTCAGAGCAGTTTAGAGTTGTAGTGAGTAGTGGATGCAATCCAGCTGACCTTATGGTTCTAGAGTTGACTGTGTGATGTCAATCTAAGTGGTGTCTGGACGCGAAACCATTTCTTTCCTTCTACCCTACAGGATGGCACCTGCAAAGAGAGAGCATGGTCAGAGTATGATAGAGAAGCTTGGTAGATAAAGGTTATATCCGACCTAGTACCTCACCTTAAAATGTTCCAGTGTTGGTGTGAGAAACGAAGGATGAAACCTTGAGATTTTGTAACGACTGTGAGCAGTTGAACAAAATCACTACCAAGGACAGGTGTTCCCATGCAGGATCAGCGAGTAGGAGCTGTTTATCCTCCACAATAGATCTAAGAGTTGGGAACTAGATGTTGAGAAGTAGAGAGAGAGTTAAAAAAAAAAAAAAGAGTATAGTAAAGAAGAAGAAAGACAGGTAAAGATCAGAGTGCGCAGCAAAAGCGTAGAATAGTGCAGGAAATCAGAAAAGTATGCCCATTATCTACTAAGTGTTGTAGATTGTAAGAGAACGCGGCGTAGAGACCAAGTTCTGTAATCTGAGTTCCTTGTCGAGGCATACGTGAGAGAGTTAAAGCTATAGGCAAGGCTTTTAGCATTTCCTTGGATTTATTGCTCCGCAGACCGGATTGAGTAAACAGACAGTATAAGCAAAATAGTGTGAATAAAGCTCAGAAGAGCCAAAAAAAAAAAAAAAAACAAAAAAACAAAAAAACAAAAAAAAAAAAAAGTGAGCAATCAGTGTAGAGTGTGGACACAGCTTAAGCAGTTAAGAGGCAGGAAGTATAGTCAACCCAGGAGTTTTACTCCAGTGGTATCTGTGTCTCTTTGTCGAGGAAAGTGTTAAGCTTTCCTTCATTGCTTCTTTCCATATGTGTTTGTTGTGTGACCATTCGAGGACGAATGTTCTTAAAGGGGGGAAGAATGTAATACCCGGCTAGATTCAGACATCGGAATTCCTACCGGTCGGTGGAATTCGAGGATGTCAGAGGTCTCTGGAAGGGTAAGAGAGAGTTTTCTAAAATATTTTCAAGTGTTTTACGTATGTTTACGGATTTGATTACGAAAAGAGTTGAGTTTTGTGGAGAATTAGCTAAAGGAGTTTCTGTCATGTTCGGCCCCCGAATGTTAAGTTCGGCCGCCGAAAGTGCCCACTGTTCGGCCCCCGAAGGTTATGTTCGGCCCCCGAAAGTTGCATGGTTTTGCATGCAGTTTCGGCAGCCGAAGCTGAGGTGGTCGGTTAGTTGTGCACGCTCCTCCGTCCGTGGTTTGGCCAGGTGTTCGCCTCCAGATCATGACCAGAGGTGAGGCCACGTCTCCCTTGACTCATCTGCAAGCTTTTAATCAGTTTAGGCAGAGGGTTGGTCGTGTTTTCAGTGAGGGTGAAATGTTTGTGAGAGAAAAGTGAGGTTTTAAGGTTTGGAAGCTTTGGAGGAGGATTTGCTGAGTTCAGATCATTCCTCTTCTGAGTTCAGAAGGTAAGGGAAGTGTTTTTACACTTGGTTGAATGGTTATAGCGTGTAAAGAGGATAAGGGTAGAGTTGCTTGTATAGGTTAGTTTTAGTGTTTTCATGGGTTATGCATGATTAGGTGTTCTGTATGATTGTTTGTTGGGGGTTGATAGGTAGTTTTGGACCCCTTTGTGCATGTACCAGAGTATATGCAAGTTGAGGATGGAGTTATGCATGTTAGAGAAGAGGAGAGGATGAAGGAGGGAAGTTGCTGGTGAAGCTGAGTTCTTGAAGAACTCAGGTTCGGCAGCCGAAGAAGGATTCGGCCGCCGAACCTCTTGAATGGTGGCTTAGGCTGCCACAGCTTGCCCCCGAGTGTTTTTGAGGTTCAGCTCTGTTTAGGGGTTTCGGCCGCCGAAGATGCCGCCGAAGGTGCCTGAGTTTCGGCTCTGGAGGGGACATTCGGCCGCCGAACCTGCCGCCGAAAATGTTCTGTCTAGCCTTCCTTTGCTTGTTTTGCATGCATTTGTGAAGTGGTCTAGAGGGGTTTTGGGGCATTGTGTCAGAGGTATTTAGGAGTATGTTTGGTGCCTCATTTACATCCTCCATTGTAGGATTGGACCCGAGGAACCGCAGAGTTTAGCAGTCGTAGCTGTCTCAGAGTTAGAGGTAGCCCAGAGTTAGCCAAGCAGAGGCTACAGGTGAGTGGAACTAAACTGAAGATGTTATTTTGAGAAATGATACACTTCTAGCATGATCCATGCATCATAAAATGCCATGTTATGTATTAGGTTGTATTGCATTAGAATCCATGAATATGCTGCATTGCATAAGATGATATTTGTGTGGATGAATGTTGGATGATCCTTAGCCCTTGATAGAGCACAAAGTACAAACACAGAGTTATGGCATGAGGTAGCCATACCAGGTCGCCCCTGGATAGTCCAGGTCGCTCCTGGTACTATGAGATAGACAGTTTGACCTGACTCAGATAGAGAAGTCCAGGTGAGGCCTAATCGCCCCTGGCACAGTTGGCCTTGTGATAGAGCCAGGTAAGAGAAGTCCAGGTGAGGCCTAATCGCCCCTGGCAAGTTGGACATATTACTATATGTATACAGTAAAGGGCTATTGGTGACAAGTTCATCCTTGAGGTGATATGTTTGTGATGTGATACATTTCATGAGAGCATGTAATGAATGAACTGTTTTACTGTTCCTTCTCACTGGGCTGTAGTAGCTCATCCCACTCCCTGAACCCCAGTTTTGCAGGTTCTGAGATAGCTATGGGAAGTCAAAGTCAGCAAGAGTACAGAGGAAAGTTATGCATGAATGTATGTTGTAGTAGTATAGTGGACATGATGTAATTAAACTTAGTTGTAATGTAATGTACTGTCATTTACTGGATAGACTTGTGCTTTCTCTAGTGTCATTGCTATAGTGTGATGTATGATTAATCCCTTGGTACATGCATCCTGTTTTACGTTTCTTGATGAGAAATGTGTGAGTTGGGCTTAACGTATGGCTTTGATGAGATACCAATGGGATGTGTTACAGATTAAAAGGGTTTAAATCCCTTGACCCACAGCAGATAGTAGTCCCTGGTATAGGCCCTGAGGGCCATTTCAGATTGACATATCTGAGTAGCAGCAGTTAAGCCTACAGAGTTTTACAGGATTGTTGAGTCGTTTTGTATCATGTATGGGATTTATCAGGTACACAGAGAGTATAGTTGGCTGACTACGGGTCCCGGCGGCCTTAAGCCGATCTGGATCCTAGTGCCAGTGATGGTTCGGACCGTTACTGAGGGGTATCGGTTTTCGGGTCGTTACAGCCCCAGTTACTCAACCTCCTAGATCAAGCTCAGCCAGTGGGAGCAAGGTCAAGATGACCGACTACATGAAGTTGGGTGCTCCCCAGTATGAAAAAGGGGATGACCCATTTATGTACCTAGAGAGGGTTAAAGTGATCACAGATGAGATTGGGGCAGATGATAGTAGAGCCATTCAGATGGCCGGGTTCACACTCAAGTGCAAGAAGGCATGAGAGTGGTTCAAGAATTATGTGAACCCGAGAGTGGACAGCATGTCTTGGGAAGAGTTCGCGAACGAGTTTGCAGGATGGGCTTTTCCCGATAGCTCAAGGGAGCTGAAGATGATAGAGTTTGAACAGTTGAGACAGTCAGATGAAATGAGTGTAGAGGAGTACACCGACAGATTCTTGGAACTGTTGCCTTTTGCTGGGCAGAGTCTGGATACAGATTCGAAGAAGTCAAGGAGCTATGTCATGAAACTTCATTCCAGGTATTCCTCCTTGATTCAGTCCGTGGACAGGGAGAACTTCCATGCCATAGTAGATATGGCCAGGAAAATGGAGGCCAGTGCCATCATTCAAGGAACAGTTAAGCAGATAGTGGCACAGTCTTCTGGTCCTAAAACTCCGGGTGGGGGAAGGTTGGATCCCTCTACCCTGAGTGCAGCAGCTTCAGGCAGTAAGAGATGGGGTAAGCCCAAGGGTAAGAAGAATAAGTTCTGGAACAAGGTTAAGTCCAGTCTGGGATTTGGAAGCGGCTCAAGCTCTGGTGCGGATAATGCAGTTTGTGCGAAGTGTGGTAGGCCACACAAGGGAGTATGTCGGTTTGAGACGAACGCCTGCTTCAGATGTGGTCTGGAGGGGCATATGGCTCGAGATTGTCCAAGAGCAGTCCCGATGGCTCAGTCCCAGCAGACAGCTTCAGGCAGTGTAGCGCAGCCAGCAGCTCCAGCCATGACTCAGACCAGTGGCAGAGGCAGAGGGGCAGCCTCTTCTTCAGCGGGTTTCAGAGGTGAAGGTCCATCAGCTCCAGCACGGATCTTCACAATGACACAGCAGGAGGCAGATGCATCTAACACCGTGGTGGTAGGTAACTTAGTCATTGGTTGTTCAGATGTTTATGCCTTGATGGACCCTGGTGCATCTCATTCTTTTATTGCTCCGAGAGACGTGGGGAGGTTAGGTCTGATGAATTCTGGGTTAGAGTGTCCTCTCTGGGTCAGTGGACCCAAGTGTGATCCATCAGTGGCAGAGTCAGTCTGCCAGTGTAGTCCTGTGTTTGTTGAGGGAAGATGCTTGTCCGCCGACCTAGTGGTTCTAGATTTGACAGATTTTGACGTCATTCTAGGGATGGACTGGTTATCTACCCATGGTGCTACCTTGGACTGCAGGGACAAGGTAGTCAGGTTCAGAGGTCAGGATGGGTCTGAGGTTGTCTTCAGAGGAGACAGGAGGGGTACACCTAGAGGTCTGATATCAGCTCTTCAGGCTCGTAGGTTTCTTAGGAGAGGATGTCAGGGGTATTTGGCTCATGTGAGAGAGCTTAGCAGTCAGGTCAGAGAGCCCGCCTCGGTGCCAGTGATTAGAGAGTTCTTAGATGTGTTCCCAGACGAGCTGCCAGGTTTACCACCTGCTAGGGAGATAGAGTTCGAGATAGAACTGATGCCTGAAACCCGACCGATCTCTATCCCTCCCTACAGGATGGCACCAGCATAATTGAAAGAGTTGAAGGAGCAGTTGCAGGAACTGGTAGATAAGGGCTTCATCCGACCGAGTACCTCACCCTGGGGTGCTCCAGTTTTGTTTGTGAGAAAGAAGGATGGATCCCTTAGACTTTGTATCGACTACAGGCAGTTGAACAAAGTCACTACTAAGAACAAGTACCCACTACCAAGGATCGACGATCTATTCGACCAGCTAGCAGGAGCGGGTTGTTTCTCCAAAATAGATCTGAGATCGGGGTACCATCAGCTGAGGATCAGAGATGAGGATGTACCAAAGATAGCTTTCAGGACCAGATATGGGCATTTTGAGTTCCTTGTAATGCCGTTCGGGTTAACCAACGCCCCTGCAGCATTCATGGATCTCATAAACAGAGTGTTTAGCCAATACCTGGATCACTTTGTTATTGTCTTCATAGATGATATCTTAGTGTATTCCAGGAATGCAGAGGAGCATGCCCATCATCTGAGGTTGGTTCTGCAGACCTTGAGGGAACATGGCTTGTATGCCAAGTTCTCCAAGTGTGAGTTCTGGCTGAGGAGCATTTCATTCTTGGGGCATGTGGTGTCAGAAAATGGAATAGAGGTAGACCCTAAGAAGGTAGAAACTGTGGCTAACTGGCCTAGACCCACTTCAGTGACGGAGATCAGGAGTTTCTTGGGTTTGGCAGGTTACTACAGGAGGTTCGTTCAGGACTTCTCGAAAATTGCAGCTCCTCTGACCAGACTAACCAGGAAGAATCAGAAGTTTCTGTGGACTGACCAGTGCGAGGAGAGTTTTGAAGAGCTCAAGAAGAGGTTGACTTCAGCACCAGTTTTAGCTCTGCCATCTAGTGATGAGGACTTTACAGTCTTTTATGATGCGTCCCGTGTGGGACTGGGTTGTGTACTGATGCAAAATGAGAGGGTGATTGCTTATACTTCGAGGCAGCTAAAGAAGCATGAGTTGAATTACCCTTCACATGACCTTGAGATGGCGGCAGTAATCTTTGCACTCAAGATGTGGAGGCACTACCTCTATGGGGTAAAATGTGAGATCTTCACCGATCATAAAAGCCTGCAGTACATCCTGAGTCAAAGAGATTTGAACTTGAGACAGAGGAGATGGGTAGAGCTGCTGAGTGACTATGATTGCAAGATTCAGTATCATCCGGGTAAGGCGAATGTTGTGGCAGACGCCCTAAGCCGGAAGTCACTAGGCAGTCTATCCCACATCACGGCAGAGAGGAGACCAGTGGTGAAGGAGTTTTACAAGCTCATTGATGAAGGTCTACAGTTGGAGTTGTCTGGTACAGGTGCCTTGGTTGCTCAGATGAAAGTGACACCCGTGTTTCTGGAGCAGGTGGCTCAGAAACAGCATGAGGACCCAGAGTTAGTGAAGATTGCCAGGACTGTTCAGTCAGGCAAGGACAGTGAGTTCAGATTCGACAATAAGGGGATCCTCCGCTATGGGAGTCGTTTATGTGTACCAGATGACATAGGGCTAAAAGGAGACATTATGAGAGAGGTTCATAATGCAAGATACAGCATTCACCCCGGGACCACCAAGATGTATCAGGATCTGAAAAGGGTTTATTGGTGGCCAGCTATGAAGAGAGAAGTGGCACAGTTTGTGTCAGCCTGCGAAGTATGTCAGAGGGTGAAGCTGGAACATCAGAAGCCGGCTGGAATGCTTAACCCGCTACCTATTCCAGAGTGGAAATGGGAGAATATAGCTATGGACTTCGTAGTGGGGTTACCGGCGACGTCCAACAGATTGGACTCCATATGGGTGATTGTGGACAGACTCACCAAATCTGCTCACTTCATCCCTGTCAGGAGTGGCTATTCTGTGGACAAGTTGGCACAGGTGTATGTTGATGAGATAGTCAGACTGCATGGGGTTCCTGTTTCTATAGTGTCAAATAGAGGGCCCCAGTTCACCTCCAGGTTTTGGCAGAGTCTGCAGGATGCTATGGGTACCAGATTAGATTTTAGCACTGCTTTCCATCCACAGACGGACGGACAGTCGGAGAGAACCATCCAGACAATAGAAGATATGCTTAGAATGTGTGTGCTGGACTTTGGCGGTTCTTGGGGGCAGCATCTACCTTTGGTGGAGTTTGCCTACAATAACAGCCATCATGCTAGCATCGGGATGGCTCCATATGAAGCTTTGTATGGAAGGAAGTGCAGGACACCTGTTTGCTGGGAGGAAGTTGGAGAGAAGGCCTTGGCAGGGCCTGAGTTAGTAGAGATCACCAGCAGGGTGGTGCCCATCATCAGAGAAAGGATCAAGACTGCTGCAAGCAGACAGAAGAGTTATGCAGACATCCGCAGACGGCAAGTAGAGTTTCAGGAGGGGGATCTGGTATTGCTTAAGGTGTCTCCAATGAAAGGAGTGGTTCGATTCGGGAAGAAAGGTAAGCTGGCTCCACGGTACATCGGACCCTTTGAAGTCCTGCAAAGGATTGGGAATGTATCGTACAAGCTGGATTTACCTGCTTCAATGGCAAGAATCCATCCGGTTTTCCATGTTTCTATGTTGAGGAAGTTTGTGTCAGATCCGGGCAAGGTTCTTAGTGAACCAGATGTGGAGATTCAAGAGAATCTCACTTATGTTGAACAGCCAGTACGGATCCTAGACACCCAGATCAGGAAGTTGAGGAACAAGAAAATCCCGATGGTGAAAGTCCTTTGGAACCACCACAATTTGGAGGAATGCACTTGGGAGACACGGGAGTCCATGCTCCAGCAGTACCCTCATCTCTTTTAAGGTTAGATCTCTATGTGTTTGAGTGCTATGTATGTATGATGTGTTGTATGCTTTGCATATGCTAGTTGAGGAACATTCGGGGACGAATGTTCTTAAGGGGGGGAGAATGTAATACCCGGCTAGACCCTGGTATCGGAATTCCTACCGTCCGGTGGAATCTCTGATGACGGAAACCTCTAGAAGGGTAAAACCATGTTTTTATAAAATGTTTTAATGTATTTATGGTTTTAAGTATGAAAGAAAATGAGTTTTTGTATAAAAATTTAATTGGAGGAAACCCAGGTTCGGCCGCCGAAAGTCAAGTTCGGCCGCCGAACATGCATGCGTTTTGGAGGCACGTTAGGCCCCCGAATGCATGAGCAGAGGGAAGTCCAGGTTCGGCCGCCGAACCTCATGTTCGGCCGCCAAACTTGCATGTGTTGCGGAGGCATGTTCGGCCCCCGAACGTGGCCTGGCCAGCCACCTATAAAAGGGACCCTTAGCCGAAATGGGCGAGGTTTCTCCCATTTTCGGCCACAGCTAGCTTCCGACCTCCCTCTCCCCAAATCTTGTGTTCTTTCTCCAAATCTCCTCCATTTTTCTTGAGTTTTCACCTCACATTGTAAGTTTTGAGCTTTTAAGACAAGTTTTGGAGCTTTGGGAACTCAGGAGCTCATTTGCTTGGATCTCCGAGTTTGGATCGTCTCTCTCTCGATCTTCAAGAGGTAAGAGCCGATCTTAAGCTCATTGTATGTTTTAAGTAGGTTTTAAGTTGTTTTATGGGGTAGAATGGCATGTATAGGGTTGTATGAGTTTTTGAGCAAATGTTATGTTTTTGAGCAATGTGGCATGTTTGAGTATGTTTGAAGTGTTGTAGTTGGGGTATATGTTTGTTTGAGACCCCTAGGTGTGATGTATGATATGTATGCATGTTTTAAAACAAGTTTATGCATGATTTGAGGCTTTAGGAGGCAAGGGGTTCATGTGAACCAAGTTTCTGCCCATTTGAGAGAAACCAGGTTCGGCAGCCGAAGGAACTTTCGGCCGCCGAACCCCCTTTTTGGAGGCAGCATTCGGCTGCCGAAGCTTGCCCCCGAAAAGAGACTTTCGTCTCTGTCTGGGACTTTCGGCCGCCGAAGGTGCCGCCGAAAGTGCCTGACTTTCGGCTCTGGAGGGACTTTCGGCCGCCGAACCTGCCGCCGAAAGTGCCCTGTTCAGCCATTTCATGCATGTATTTCTATGATTATTTCATGATGTTCTAGGGGGTTTTTTGGGGAGTATTTTAGAGTCATGTTTATGTATGTTTGGTCCCTCATTTGAGTCCACCTGTGTAGGTTCGGACCCGAGGAACCGAGGACGCCAGCAGTGAGTCCAGCTGCTTCGGTGTTGTTAGAGTCAGCCAGAGGTGAGTGGAACTAAACTTAATCTTTTAAATTAAATGTTTTATCATGTTTCATGCATCATGATTATGCAATAGGATGATTGCATTAGTTTTCACGAATATGCCGCATTGCATCAATTGTTGTTGATGTGGGTGAATGTTGGATGACCCAATTAGTCCAAGACAGGAAGACCAGGACCCCATTCTACGGCCTGGCACAGAGTAAGGAAAGACCAGGACCCCATTCTACGGCCTGGCACGGTTATGGGACTCGAAGACCAGGAGCCCAGAGGAGGCCCTGGGATGATGGTAAGTAATGTATGTATGACAGGAAGACCAGGACCCCATGCTACGGCCTGGCACAGAGTTAACTTGGACTAATTGGAGACAAGTTCACCCAACCCTTATATGAATTGTCTGTGTTATGATGCATTTCATTAAAGCATAGTGTTAATATGTTTTATGGTTCTACTCACTGGGCTTTTAGCTCACCCCTCTCCCTTTTACCCCCAGGCTTGCAGGTACAGGATAGAAGAGGAGGTCGGTTAGAGTAAAGCTTGTTGTGTAATAGATAGAATGTGGACATGACAAATCGTAGTACGATGTAATGTAAAAGTACAATTTAGTTATGTAATGATGCTTAAGGATGTTAGAGTTGTGCTTGACCATAGATTGTTGTATCCCTTTTAATACATGATCTTAGAGATTTTGATGATGTTTATATAAACCAACTCAGCATATGTTATGTCACCCATTGGGGACACTGATGAGATCCCACAGAGGGATCAATGTTATGTAAATGTTTATGCAGGTTGAGTTTGGTTGATGGTTATGGAAAGAAAAGTTTTAATTCTTATGTATGTTGTTGATCATGTATGGGATTATACAGGTTTACAGGTTTCATGTCAGGCTTGCTACGGGTCCCGGCGGCCTTAAGCCGATCTGGATCCTAGCGACGGTAGCGGTCCGATTTTCGGGTCGTTACACAGACTGATGAGATGAGTGTAGAGGAGTTCACAGACAGATTCTTGGAGCTGTTGCCTTTTGCAGGGAAAAATCTTGACTCGGATCAGAAAAGGTCAAGGAGGTATATCATGAAACTCCACTCCAGATATTCCTCCTTGATCCAGTCAGCAGATAGGGAGAGCTTCCATGCCATAGTGGATATGGCCCAGAAAATGGAGGCCAGTGCCATCGTTCAGGGGACAATTAAGCAGTCAGTGGCACAGCCTTCTGGTTCTAAGACCCCAGGCTCTTCTTCTTTTAGTGCAGCAGCTTCAGGCAGCAAGAGGTGGAACAGTACCACCAAGAAGTCGAAGAAGAATAAGTTTTGGAACAAGGTCAAGTCCAGTCTGGGACTGGGGAGTGGCACGAGTTCTGGTGCGGATAATGCAGTATGCAAGAAGTGTGGGAGACCGCACAAGGGAGTATGTCTGGTTGGGACGACAGCCTGCTTCAGATGTGGGCAGGAGGGACACATGGCTCGGGAGTATCCTAGGGCAGTTTTTGGAGCACAGTCTCAGCAGACGGCTTCAGGTAGTGTAGCGCAGCCAGCAGCTCCAGCCACGACTCAGGCCAGTGGCAGAGGCAGAGGGAGAGGGTCAGCCTCTTCTTCAGCGGGTTTCAGAGGTGAAGGTCCATCAGCTCCAGCACGGATCTTCACAATGACTCAACAGGAGGCAGATGCATCTAACACCGTGGTGGCAGGTAACTTAGTCATTGGTTGTTCAGATGTGTATGCCTTGATGGACCCTGGTGCATCTCATTCTTTTATTGCTCCGAGAGCCGTTCAGAGGTTGGGGTTGATGATCTCTGAGTTAGAGTGTCCTCTCTGGGTCAGTGGACCCAAGTGTGACCCATCAGTGGCAGAGTCAGTCTGCCAGTGCAGTCCAGTTTTTGTTGAGGGGAGATGCCTTTCCGCCGACCTTGTGGTTCTAGACTTGACAGATTTTGACGTCATTCTAGGGATGGACTGGTTATCTACCCATGGTGCTACCTTGGACTGCAGGGACAAGGTAGTCAGGTTCAGAGGTCAGGATGGGTCAGAGGCAGTCTTCAGAGGAGACAAGAGGGGTACACCTAGAGGTCTGATATCAGCTCTTCAGGCTCGTAGGTTGCTTAGGAAGGGATGTCAGGGGTATTTGGCTCATGTGAGAGAGCTTAGCAGTCAGGTTAGAGAACCCGCCTCGGTGCCAGTGGTTAGAGAGTTCCTAGACGTCTTCCCAGACGAGCTGCCAGGTTTACCACCTGCTAGGGAGATAGAGTTCGAGATAGAATTGATGCCTGGAACCCGACCGATCTCTATCCCTCCCTACAGGATGGCTCCAGCTGAGTTGAAGGAATTGAAAGAACAGTTGCAAGAGCTGGTAGAAAAGGGCTTCATCCGACCGAGCACTTCACCTTGGGGTGCACCAGTTTTGTTTGTGAGAAAGAAGGATGGATCCCTTAGACTTTGTATCGACTACAGGCAGTTGAACAAAGTCACTACCAAGAATAAGTACCCATTGCCAAGGATCGACGATCTATTTGACCAGCTAGCTGGAGCAGGTTGTTTCTCCAAAATAGATCTGAGATCAGGGTACCATCAGTTGAGGATCAGAGAAGATGATGTGCCAAAGACAGCTTTCAGGACCAGATATGGGCATTTTGAGTTCCTTGTAATGCCGTTCGGGTTAACCAACGCCCCTGCAGCATTCATGGATCTTATGAATAGAGTGTTTAACCAGTACCTGGATCACTTCGTTATTGTCTTCATAGATGATATCTTAGTGTATTCCAGGAATGCAGAGGAGCATGCCCATCATCTGCGGTTGGTTTTGCAGACCTTGAGGGAGCATGGCTTGTATGCCAAGTTCTCTAAGTGTGAGTTCTGGCTGAGGAGCATTTCGTTCTTGGGGCATGTAGTGTCAGAAAATGGAATAGAGGTGGACCCCAAGAAGACAGAAACTGTGGCTAACTGGCTTAGACCCACTTCAGTGACAGAGATCAGAAGTTTCTTGGGTTTGGCAGGTTACTACAGGAGGTTCGTTCAGGACTTCTCGAAGATTGCAGCTCCTCTAACCAGGTTGACCAGGAAGAATCAGAAGTTTGTGTGGACCGACCAGTGCGAAGAGAGTTTTGAAGAGCTTAAGAAGAGGTTGACTTCAGCACCAGTGTTAGCTCTGCCATCTAGTGATGAGGACTTTACAGTCTTTTGTGATGCGTCCCGTGTGGGACTGGGTTGTGTATTAATGCAGAATGAGAGGGTGATTGCTTATGCTTCCAGGCAGCTGAAGAAGCACGAGTTGAATTACCCCACGCATGACCTAGAGATGGCAGCAGTAATCTTTGCACTCAAGATGTGGAGGCACTACCTCTATGGGGTAAAATGTGAGATCTTTACAGATCATAAGAGCCTACAGCACATCCTGAGTCAAAGAGATTTGAATTTGAGACAGAGGAGATGGGTAGAGCTGCTGAGTGACTACGATTGCAAGATTCAGTATCATCCGGGTAAGGCGAATGTTGTGGCAGACGCCCTAAGTCGGAAGTCACTAGGCAGTTTATCCCACATATCGGCAGAGAGGAGGCCAGTGGTGAAGGAGTTTTACAAGCTCATTGATGAAGGTCTACAGTTGGAGTTATCTGGTACAGGTGCCTTGGTAGCCCAGATGAGAGTGGCACCCGTGTTTCTGGAGCAGGTGGCTCAGAAACAGCATGAGGACCCAGAGTTAGTGAAGATTGCCAGGACTGTTCAGTCAGGCAAAGATAGTGAGTTCAGATTCGACAGCAAAGGGATCCTCCGCTATGGGAGCAGACTATGTGTACCAGATGACATAAGGCTAAAAGGAGACATTATGAGAGAGGCTCATAATGCAAGATACAACGTTCACCCCGGAGCCACCAAGATGTATCAAGATTTGAAGAAAGTTTATTGGTGGCCAGCGATGAAGAAAGAAGTGGCACAATTTGTGTCAGCCTGCGAAGTGTGTCAGAGGGTGAAGCTGAAACATCAGAAGCCGGCTGGAATGCTTAACCCGCTACCTATTCCAGAGTGGAAATGGGAGAATATCGCTATGGACTTCGTAGTGGGGTTACCGGCGGCGTCCAACAGATTGGACTCCATATGGGTGATTGTGGACAGACTCACCAAATCTGCTCACTTCATCCCTGTCAGGAGTGGCTACTCTGTGGACAAGTTGGCGCAGGTATATGTGGATGAGATCGTCAGGCTGCATGGGGTTCCTGTTTCGATAGTGTCGGATAGAGGGCCCCAGTTCACCTCCAGGTTTTGGCGGAGTCTGCAGAATGCCATGGGTACTAGATTGGATTTCAGTACTGCCTTCCACCCCCAGACGGACGGACAGTCCGAAAGGACCATCCAGACTATCGAGGATATGCTTAGAATGTGCGTGCTAGACTTTGGCGGTTCTTGGTGGCAGCATCTACCTTTGGTGGAGTTTGCCTACAATAACAGCCATCATGCTAGCATCAGGATGGCTCCATATGAAGCTTTATATGGGAGGAAGTGCAGGTCACCTGTTTGCTGGGAGGAAGTTGGAGAAAAGGCCTTGGCAGGGCCTGAGCTAGTAGAGATCACCAGCAGGGTGGTACCCATAATCAGAGAGAGAATCAAGACTGCTGCAAGCAGACAGAAGAGTTATGCAGACATCCGTAGAAAACAGGTAGAGTTTCAGGAGGGGGATCTGGTATTGCTCAAGGTGTCTCCAATGAAAGGAGTGGTTCGCTTTGGGAAGAAAGGTAAACTAGCCCCACGATACATCGGACCCTTTGAAGTCTTGCAAAAGATTGGAAATGTGTCGTACAAGCTGGATTTACCTGCTTCAATGGAAAGAATCCATCCGGTTTTCCATGTTTCCATGTTGAGGAAGTTTGTGTCAAATCCGAGCAAGGTTCTTAGTGAGCCTGATGTGGAGATCCAAGAGGATCTCACCTATGTTGAGCAGCCAGTACGGATCATAGACACCCAGATCAGAAAGCTAAGAAACAAGGAAATCCCGATGGTGAAAGTCTTGTGGAACCACCACAATATGGAAGAGTGCACCTGGGAGACACGGGAGTCCATGCTCCAGCAGTACCCTGATCTTTTCTAAGGTTAGTTCTTTGTGAGTTTTATGTGCTTTGTATGTATGTTATGTGTATGCCATGCTATGTGCTAGTTGAGGAATATTTGGGGACAAATGTTCTTAAGGGGGGGAGAATGTAATACCCGGCTAGACTCCGGTATCGGAATTCCTACCGTCCGGTGGAATCTCGGATGTCGGAGACCTCTAGAAGGGTAAAACCATGTTTTCATGAAATGTTTTGATGTTTTTGATGATATTAAGTAAAGAGGAAATGAGTTTTGAATAAAAACACCCTTGGAGGAAAACTCAGGTTCGGCCGCCGAAACTCAAAGTTCGGCCGCCGAACATGCATGCATTTCGGGTGTGCTTTAGGCCCCCAAAGGCATAAGTGAGGGAAGTCCAGGTTCGGCCGCCGAACCTCAAGTTCGGCCGCCGAACATGGCATGCATGCGGAGGCACGTTCGGCCCCCGAACGTGGCCTGGCCAGCCACCATAAAAGGGTCCCTTAGCCGAAAACGGGCGAGCTTTTTCCCCATTTTCGGCCAAGGTGAGCTCTCCGCCGTCCCTCACCAATCTTTGATGTTTTTCCTCTAGATCTTTCAAGATTTTCATCTGTTTTAACTTTGTTTTGAAGATTTGAGCTTTTGAGCAAAGTTTTGGAGCTTGGAGGTTCAAGAACCCACTCTCTCTCACCTCCGAGTTTTAGGTCGTCTCTCTCTCGATCTTCAAGAGGTAAGAGCCGATCTTAAGCTCATTGCATGTTTAAAGTTAGTTTTATGAAGATCTTTGGGGTAGAATGCATGTTTAGCTTATAGTTAGGTTTTTGAGTTTATGTTATGTTTTGAGCAATGTATGTTGGATTTGTGTTGCTTGATGTGTTGTAGTTGGGGTTTTAGGTAGTTTGAGACCCCTAGGAGCTTGTATGCATGTTTTGGTTGAGCTAAATGCATAATGGCATGAGTTTGAGGCATTTGTGCATGTTTGAACCAAGTTTCTGCCCTTCGGGAGAAACCAGGTTCGGCAGCCGAAAGGACTTTCGGCCGCCGAACCCTCTTGTGGAGGCAGCCTTCGGCTGCCGAAGCTTGCCCCCGAAAGGAGACTTTCGTCTCTGTCTGGGAGTTTCGGCCGCCGAAGGTGCCGCCGAACCTGCTTGACTTTCGGCTCTGGAGGGACTTTCGGCCGCCGAACCTGCCGCCGAAAGTGCCCTGTCCAGCCTTCTTTTACATGTTTTGCATGATTGTTTCATGATGTTTCGGGGGGGGGGGGTTTTGGGGAGTAGTTTAGAGTTATGTTCATGTTTGGTTGGTCCCTCATTTGAGTCCACCTGTGTAGGTTCGGACCCGAGGAACCGAGGACCCCAGCAGTGAGTTCAGCTGCTTCTGAGTCAGTAGAGCTTCAGCTAGAGTTGAGTAGAATAACTCTTATGCTTTTAAATAATAAACCCGTTTTAGCATGATTCACGCATCATGAATGCCATGAGATATTTAGGTTGTTTGCATTAGAAATCACGAATATGTTGCATTGCATAATATGTTGATGATGTGGATGAATGTTGAATGATCCCTTAGTCCTCGTATGTGATGATATGATGATGGTACGGTACGAAAGACTAGTGAGGCCCATTCTACGCCCCTGGCACTATGTAAGAGAAAGACCAGTGAGGCCCATTCTACGCCCCTGGCATTATGGAATGTTATGTCATGCTATGTTATGATTATGTAAGAGAAAGACCAGTGAGGCCCATTCTACGCCCCTGGCACAGTTAGAACATGTAGAGGACTATTGGTGACAAATTCATCCTTGATGTGATTAGCTGTGAAGTGATGCATTTCATGTTATCATATGTTTCAAATGCTTTATTATTCTGCTCACTAGGCTCTAGTAGCTCACCCCTTTTCCCTAATCCCCCAGGATTGCAGGTACGGGCTAGACAGAGAAGTCAAGAAGAGTAAAGTCTTGTAATTGTAATAGTTAGAAAGTGGACATGATAAATTGTAAGATGATGTAAAAGTTACGAATAGTTATGTCATGTATATGTTGATTATGAGATTGAGGTTTAGAAGTTGTGCTTGACCCTATGGATATTGTAATCCCTTTTGATACATGATCTTAATGTTTATTGATGTCTATGTAAACCAACTCAACACATGTTATGCCACCCATTGGGGGCATTGATGAGATCCCACAGAAGGGTTAAGTTTATGATTATGGCTATGTTCAGTGCATGCACAGGTTGAGTTTGGTGTATGATAGAATGTATGAAAGGAAAGTTTTAAATTTTTATGTATGATTGTTGATCATGTATGGGATTAAACAGGGTTACAGGTTGCATGTCAAGCTTTCTACGGGTCCCGGCGGCCTTAAGCCGATCTGGATCCTAGCGCCTGTAGCGGTCTGATTTTCGGGTCGTTACAGCATCGAAGGTGGCCTAACACGAAGAAGTCAGGCGATGTTACCGAGTTACAAATCTGTGTACAATATAAGCTTGAATCTTGTGAAATCAAGGCTCGGAAGGGAAATAAAGTCAAAGTACATCATTGTGGAAAATTCATAGATGGAATTGTGTTTGATTCCAACTTTGAAAGGGGTGATCCAATTGAATTTGAGCTTGAAAGTGGTCAAGTTATCAAAGGATGGGACAAAGGACTTTTAGGTATGTGTGTAGGTGAGAAGTGAAAGCTGAAAATACTTGCAAAACTTGGTTACACAAGGGTCGCCACCTAAGATCCCAGGTTGAGCAACACAAATAGTTGATACGGAACTTGTTGCAGTGAAAGGAAAAACATCAAATGGAGGGAAGCAAGTGATAGCAAGCTATAGCCACTAGTCAAACCTGCTGATCCTTCTTCTTTTTCATAGTTTACCATGTAACTTTTTCTGATTTGCTAAAGCATGATCATGCATACTAAGCCAAACAAGTGGGAAGAGGTAATTGCTTATCTGACTACACAAATTAGGCTTTTGATTTTTAATCGGAATCTTCATGAAGTTCAGAAAAATAAAACTAGTGCATATATATTGTTTGGTAAAATATTTGAGTAATGTATTTGTATCCTAAGTGACCATTTTTTTTAGAGATTTTTAATTTAATTAAGGGTATTTTAGTTATTTTATATTTTATTAACAACAATTTAATAGAGAAATTTTTAATTTAAAGGATTTTAAAATTTAAAGATTAAGTATTCGATTTTAAAAATATAAGAGTTAATCCGTTAATTATATTAAAATTTAAAAATTAAAATATAATTTATATTTTTAAAACTTTGAAAAATTATACTTTTTTAATTTTATCAATTCACTATTAAAAACTATCTTTACTTTTAGAAATAAAATTACGAGCCGTTAAAAAATTTACCCTTTCAATTTAAAATAATTGATTAAATGTGAGTTGAATCCTTTTTATATATTCAGTATAATTTAATTAGATAAAATTCCATTGGTTTTCGGTAGATCTTGAACTTCCATTTTTACAAACAACTCTTCATCTTAAAATAATAGCTCCCACGTCACCATTTTCATCGGGCTGAACTGAAAAGTAAATAAAATAAAATAAAAAATTGAAAATACTTTTAAAGAGAAATTGAACCAAAGACATATTCAAGACACTATGAATTCATAGCTAATTATTCTAACTCAGTAATAATGTACTCTTAATTCTATACGTATATATATACAAGGAGGTAAATTTATTTTTATATGAATATTTCATATATACGAAAAAGGATAAATACAAATTTATATTTTTTGTTACTCATAAATATTGAACAAATATTTAATAATATATTTAAATTAATTACTTTTATGTAAAATTTAAAAATACTATTAAAACGCATTCTATATAAATATAACATAATTCATATTGAAATTTTAATTAATTAGATTTGTTTGTTTATTTATATTAATAGGTGTTATATTTAATTAAATTTTGAATGATCTTCTAATTCAGTTTAAAATTAAATTAAATTAAATAAATTAAAAATTAAAATTTTAATATTTATAAAAATTAAACCGAATAAATTTTGATTAGAAATTAAATTTATCGAATTAATCTGATTCGATTCAATTTAATTTAGTTTGATTGATTTGAAATTTTAATAAATTTTTTAATTTTTACACCTTATTTTTAATATTTTAAACTTTGATTAAAATATTTTAATTTTAATTATAATATAATCTCTCTAAATTATTAAAAATAATATATTATTATCATTAATCGATTCGATTCGATTTAATTTTTTTAATTTTTTTATTAAAATCGAACCAAATCAAAATAATTGAAAATTTTTAAATTAAAAATCGAACTGAACCTAAATAAATAAAAAAACAAACTGAATTTTCAAATTAATTCGGTTCGATCAATTTTTTTAATTTGAACTGAATATTGTTCATTCTTAAATTGAACTGTAATACCCGGTTAGACTCCGGCATCGGAATTTCTACCGTCCGGTGGAATTTCGGATGTCGAAAACCTCTAGAAGGGTAAAATCATATTTTTATAAAATGTTTTAATGTATTTCATGGGTTTAAACAAGAAAGAAATTAAGTTTTGAATGAAAATAGTCTTGAGAGGAAGACTCAGGTTCGGCCGCCGAACCTCAAGTTCGGCCGCCGAACTTGCATGCACTTCGGGAGTGCTTTAGGCCCCCGAAGGCATAAGTGAGGGAAGTCCAGGTTCGGCCGCCGAACCTTATGTTCGGCCGCCGAACATGGCATGCATGCGGAGGCACGTTAGGCCCCCGAAAGTGGCCTAACCAGCCACCTATAAAAGGGTCCCTTGTCCGAATGGGCGAGCTTTTCTCCCCATTTTCGGCCAAGGTGAGTTCTCCGCCGTCCCTCGCCGATTTTGAGTCTCTTCCTTCAAATCTTTCATGGTTTTCATGAGATTTCACTTTGTTTTGAAGATTTTTGAGCATTTAAGCAAGTTTTGAGGCTTGGAAGACTCAGGAGCTCTTTCCTTTGGTTTCCAAGTTTAGGTCGTCTCTTTCTCGATCTTCAAGAGGTAAGAGCCGATCTTGAACTCATTGTATGTTTTAAACAAGTTTTAAGTTGATCTATGGGGTAGAAATGCATGTTTAGGTTAGTTGAGCTTTGTTAGGTTTTATGTGATTATATGGACAATGTGTGTTGGATATGCATGTTTGATGTGTTGTAGTTGGGGTTTAGGATAGTTTGAGACCCCTAGGTGTTGATGTATGTGTGTATGCATGCTTTGAGAGAGTTGGATGCTTGATTGGAAGGTTTGGGAGGAAAGTGTGCATTGAAGAGCTGAGTTTCTGCCCTTTGGGAGAAACCAGGTTCAGCAGCCGAAAGGATTTTCGGCCGCCAAACCTGTCTGTGAGGCAAGCCTTTCGGCTGCCGAAGCCTGCCCCCGAAAATGGACTTTCGTCTCTGGAGGGCACTTTCGGCCGCCGAACCTGCCGCCGAAAGTGCCTTGTTCAGTCTTCCTTTGCATGTTTTCTCTTATTGTTCTAAGGTGTTTTAGGGGGATTTTTGGGGAGTATTTTAGAGTCATGTTCATGAATGTTTGGTCCCTCATTTGAGTCCACCTGTGTAGGTTCGGACCCGAGGAACCGAGGACCCCAGCAGTAAGTCAGCTGCTCCAGTGTCTGGTCAGAGCTAGCCAGAGGTGAGTGGAATAACTCTCTACGTTTTAAAGTAAATAAAATGAAAGTTTTAGCATGATTCACGCATCATGAATGCCATGAGATATATTAGGGTGCTTGCATTAGAACTCACGAATATGTTGCATTGCATATTATGTTGTTGATGTGGATGAATGTTGAATGATCCATTAGCCCTTATATGGTATGACATGATAGACTATGGAAGTCCGGGCGAGCCTGCACTACGCCCCCGGCATGATTGGATATGTATGGTATACTATGGAAGTCCAGGCGAGCCTGCACTACGCCCCTGGCATAATTAGACTGTATAGAGGGCTAAGTGGTGACAAGTTCATCCTTGATGTGAAATATTTGTGCTGTGATGCATTCCATGATATCATACGTTTTAAATACAGTGTTTTATTATTCTGCTCACTGGGCTCTAGTAGCTCACCCCACTCCCTTAATCCCCAGGTTTGCAGGTACGGGCTAGATCAGGAAGTCAAGAAATGTAAAGTCATTTATATGTAATAGTTAGTTGTGGACATGATAAATTGTAAAATGTTGTAAGGTTATAAACAGTCATGTTATGTAATATTGATATTGAGGATTAGAATTGTGCTTGACCATAGTATGTTTGTTTATCCCTTTTGATACATGATCTATAAAATGTTTAGAGATGATATTTTAGGTGGACCAACTCACTTCATATTATGATTACCCCATGGGAGTATTTGTTGAGGACTCCAGTGTTGGTTGATGATTATGATTATGTATAGTGCATGCACAGGTTGAGTTGGTGAATGAATGGAAAGAAAAGTTCAAAAATTTTATGTATGTTATTGATCATGTATGAGATTAAACAGGTTCACAGGATGAATGTTTGGCTTGCTACGGGTCCCGGCGGCCTTAAGCCGATCTAGATTCTAGTGCCGGTAGCGGTCCGATTTTCGGGTCGTTACATGAACTACCGGTTGATCTATTCAATTCCTTCTATCTAAATTTAATAACATTGATCAATAGTATAACTTAAACTCCCTCAAGTCTTACCATTTTTATCTACTTTTTTATGGTTGTTCAAAAATTATTTTCCATTTTTTTATATTATAATAATTGGTAATTATAATCATATTTATTTTTATATTATTTAAAAAAATTAAAATATTTTTTAAAATAAAAAATGGTAATTATAAATATTTTTTATATTATAATAACATATAAAATTTACTATTTTTAAAATATGTATAATTGAAAAATTGAGAAAAAATTATTGTTTAATATGTGTAAAAAAATAAATAGAAAAAAATTATAAAATAAAGGGAGTAAGATCTAAATCTTTATATATATATATATATATATATATATATATATATATATATATATATATATATTTATATATATTTAATAAAACACCAAAAAAATAAAAATAAGCACTGTAAAATGCGTGGGATAAAATATCTTATATGCATGCACTCCGAGACTTAGCTTGGTGGAAAGTGCATCCTGATAGACCTGAGAGGTCTAAGGTTCGACTCCTCCAACCCCCTATTTCAAAAAAAAAAAAAAAAATCTTATATGCATGAAATTGATGATCCATTTTTCGGTTTGGTTGCTATTTTTTGATGGCATTTATATTTCTGATCATCAAATTATTATTTAGTTCGAGTTTAGTTTGGTGAGTTATGATCCATTCACATGAAATGCTAAAACAGTTTTTAACCGTAATTTTGTTGATGATTTTTTTTCTTGGATTGTGTTCTTTGAGGTGTTGAGTTTGATTGTTAGATTAGATAGTATTTTGAAGTCGAGAGATTTTGAATAAATAAATATTTTAGATTATCTATTTTAAATTAAAATTATAAATATATTATTTTTATTATTAAATATCAAAAATGAAAATTTTACTTTATTTGATTTGATCGTGCAAGGCACTTAAAGGCAATTTGGAATTGCAAATGGGATTTGATATTTTGATTTGCCAACTCAAATCTGAGTTATTATAATAATAATACGAACTTATATATATATAAAAAAAAAAGCTTGTTTATGTAGCATCGCGTCATTCTCAACCACCATCAGCCACGTGGCAGCATCTTTAATGGTTTGATCTCTGTTCAATTACTATAACCTGACGACGTTCCAATATTAAACATGTCCGTATCCATAACACGCTGTCGTTTCATCAGCCAACTGGACCAACAGCCCCACTCTCCGACCCTCTCTCCTTCCAGTTCCACCTCTCTCGCTCTCTCTCTCCAGTCTGAGATTCAGTGCCTTATTATTTTATCAATTTTTCTTCAATTTTTAATTATTCTTTTCAGATTGGGCTTTCCTAGAATATTCGACTCCATCCTCTTGTGAAGGAGAAGAAGAAGAAGGAGAAGAAGAAGGAGGAGGAGTTGAAGCGTGGCCATGGCTGCGAAATTGGGTTCCTTCAGATACACTTTTGCAGAGAAGAGGGAGAGGTTGCTTTCTACGAAGGGTTACTCCGAGCTTGGCTTTCCCAATATTTATGAGGAAGAATATGCACCCAGAAATTGCTGTAGCTATCGCTTCTGTTGCGATAAGATTGTTGAATTTTGTAGAAGCGTGCAGGATGTTACCAAGAAGGCTTACGAGATGGGCAGGTCTGATCCCAGGAAGATTGTGTTCGCGATAAAGATAGGTTTATCTTTGATGCTCATTTCTTTACTGGTTTTCTTGAAAGAGCCAATCAAAGAACTTAGTCGGTACTCTGTGTGGGCTATTCTTACCGTTGTGGTTGTCTTTGAATTCAGTATAGGTAATTTCCTTTTTGAAATTTTGTTTTGATTCTTGATTTTCATATCAGGTTCATGGTTAAGTATACGTGTGTGAGTAATTGGTATTTTTCTTTTTTCTGGGTTTTTCCCTTTGTGGTTTCTCATTAATTGTAGCTGCTCATGCTATCCAATATCCAAATTATGGGGTGTTTACAATGATGAAGCTTGTTGACTGCTTGTAATTGTTTTTAATACAGTTGAGATTCATTTTATGCCCCCAATGGGAGACAATTGCAAAAGTGAAATGGCATGTTAATATGTGTGTTGTGTTTTTGGTTAAATTTGTTCCATTTCGGTTTTAGTTCCTAATGTTCATTTGTGGATTTTTGTTTGATTTCTCTGTTTATTGGTATGATGCCAAGCTTTCGAGAATTGCATTTTGGTGTGCGCAACACTAGAAGATGCTATGAGTTAGAATTAATTTCTACTGCATTATTCTTGGCAAGGTTGATAGTATATTTGGGATGTAATATGGAGGCATGATGTTATAATTTATGATATTCAGAAGAATAATTTGTACTAGAAACAATTCAAAATGTTTCCTTAAAAATTTTCAAATTTATTCTGTCAATATAGCTATTATATTTTTTGGAGCTTCAATAAATTTCCTATGTTTTGAATTCTAGTAAAGAGTTTGTAATCATTGCACTTAAACAAACCATCTTTCCCAAGCTTCTCTCATCTTATCTTGGTATTCTTTTGCGAAAGCCTTTTTTGAAGGCATGAAACAAAAGCAGAAACTGTGAGATTTTATTCTTTCTTTTTTGCTCAAACTCATTGTTCTGCTTTTTCAGGAGCTACTCTTAGCAAAGGCTTTAATCGTTTTCTTGGGACATTATCAGCAGGAGGCATTGCTCTGGCCATGGCAGAGTTGGCTCAATTAACTGGAAAGTGGGAAGAAGTTTTTATTATTCTTAGTATCTTCTTCGTAGGTGTGGGTTCACAATTATTGTTATAAATAACATATCCTGCTTTCTTTTGCCACATTATTGTTATATATTTTGCCTTTTCTGAGATGCTCTATGGTTCTTAGGGTTTTGTGCATCTTATGCAAAACTGTACCCGACACTGAAGCCTTACGAATATGGATTTCGAGTGTTCTTGTTGACGTATTGTATGGTCATGGTGTCTGGATATAGGACCAGGGAATTTATCCATACTGCAATTACACGGTTTCTGCTTATTGCACTGGGTGCTGGTGTCTGTTTGGTTATAAATATATGCATTTATCCTATATGGGCTGGTGAGGATTTGCACAACTTGGTGGTGAAGAACTTCATGAATGTAGCAACTTCTTTGGAAGGTTAATTTGCTATGTTGTCTCTTACTTACTATATCATATATATAATTGAATTTTGGAGTTAAAGGTGTGGTCATTTTATCTTCATTATTCAGGCTTGACTAATTGTATGAGGTTATATTCAGGATGTGTTAATGGATACCTGAATTGTGTTGAATATGAAAGGATCCCTTCAAAAATCCTTACTTATCAAGCCTCAGATGACCCACTTTACAGTGGCTACAGGTCGGCTGTAGAATCTACGAGCCAAGAAGATACACTGGTATTTGATTGCAACATGCTGCATATGAAATTGAATGCACAACGGATTTTACCATCTTTGTTAATTATTTATTTTTATTTTTTATGAATGAAGATGAGTTTTGCTATTTGGGAGCCACCTCATGGTCCTTATAAATCATTTTGCTACCCATGGAAGAATTATGTCAAAGTAAGCGGTGCACTAAGGCATTGTGCATTCATGGTCATGGCACTACATGGATGTATACTTTCTGAGATACAGGTATACAATTTTTTTCTCTTAACTTTAATTTTGAAGGAATTATTATAGAAGTTAGACAATTAATATTTATCCATATGCCTTTGTGATGCTTAATTATGCTTAACAACATGGCTAAATTAGTCCTTGCTATTATATTCCTTGTTATTTAAGCCTGATTGAATCAGATTTTACTATTATATTAATTTAAAGTATGAGATAATCAATCTTATCTTATTTATTACTTGTATACGTGGATCATACCTCTTAAGAAGTATGTTTTAATTGGTTGTTAGATGACTAATTCTAATACTATTGGTATTATCCCAGTCAATTACAAGTTTTAAATTGAATCTTAATTGGTTTATTTCATAACTTCCATTTGTATTAATTTGAAATTCTTTTGCTTGTCTAAATTTGGATACATACACATAGATAACCATATAGCAAAGTAAGGGGTGTTTGGTTTAGTTGTTGGATGCAGTTGATAGTTGATAGGCATCCAAATAGCTAAACCAAAGTGTTTGGTAAATATTTTAAAAACCAACTGATAGCAGATAGGCAACTGATACGAGACTTATCAGCTGCATTTTGGATTATTTCTACATTTAGAACTGTTTTCCACCAGCCGGTAGCGATTTTGATTTTATTTTTTATTTAGACTATACTATCCTTTTAAATTTTATTAGTTATAACATTTTAAATTAATTTTTTTACATCAATAAATTATTTAAAATTACAAGACACAATAATAAATTAAATACACTATAAATAATAGTTAAGATAGTTATACTATGCATTATTAAATGATAAAAAAAATTATGTACATGCATGAAAAATAATTATATTTTAAAATTATGTTTTTAAATATTTGTTTGTTGTATAATAAATTAATATTTTTATATTTGCTTCATTAATATAATAAATTGATATATGTCCTTATTAGTCATTTTACATACTAATAGTAACAGTTAGACATAATTTATCAAACACCTACAATATATTAGTTAGAATAAGTTATCAGCTGTAAATTACAAACTATCCGCTACTAGCTATCAGCTATCAACAACAGGTAAACCAAATAAGCTCTAAATATTCCATATTAATTATGACTTCGGTCATATCATATTCACATTAATTAAATTCCTGGTTTGATCTAGTGGCAAAAGATATATATTACTCGCTTGGTAGAATCAAATTTGAGTCTTCACTCCTCTATTTCTTTCTGAAAAAAAAAAAATTTTTTTAATCATGCTACTAGTTAGTAGCTTCTTAATTTTTTTTAAATACTTTTCATTTACATAAATGCATTATTTTTCATGATTGGAAATGAAGGCATTGGTATTATTATAGTAGAAATGTTCAAAATTATTCTTAAGGAAATTCAATAGTAACTCAGCAAGATACTATTAGTTCTCTCTCTCTCTCTCTCCCCCCCCCCCCCCACCTCTTTTTTTCAAATAGGTATTTCGTTTAATAAAAGGCTCCTGTTAGTAGGAAGGAAAAAACTTCTGCCTCTTTTCAATTTGCATTTTCTTTTTCTTTTCTCTCTTGATGTACTTGCTTTCTAGACAATATCACCTGATATGTATAGTACCATATGTATGCTCTGTGTTATGATCCCGAGTCACAGATTGCGTCACGTGGCGATTGATACAGATAGGGGTGAGCAGTATTCGGTTCAAACCGAAAAAACCGACCGAACCGAACTAATTTGAAAATTTGGTTCGGTTTTTTATATATTTCGGTTCGGTTCGGTTTTTAATTTCAAAAATTTTGGTTATTTTGGTTCGGTTCAGTTTTGATCAGAAAAAAACCGAAAAAACCGAACCGAACCGATTAGTAATAATAATATGTTTTTTCAATAGAGAAATTAAATCATATTAAAATTAAAATATTTTAATTAAATTTTAAAATATTAAAAATAAAGTGTAAAAAATAAAAAAATTATTAAAAATCGAAACCGATTAAACCGAACCGAATCGAACCGAATCAGACCGGTTCGGTTCGATTCGGGTTCTGATCAAAATCGGTTTGGTTCGGTTTTTATAAACTCTAAAATTTCGGTTTTCATTTTATTCGGTTCGGTTCGGTTTTGAACCGAACCGATCGAATGCTCACCCCTAGATACAGAAGTAGCTCTTAAAACTTTAGACTCACTAATAAGAGAAAGTCTTAAATATCAACGTGTTTATGATTAATTTGCTTATTTTATTCATGGTAAATTGACTTTATTCATAGTGAGGACTTATAGCAAGAGTCCTACTCAAATACTAAAAATTGAACATATCTACTCCTATGATAAGAGAAAAAAAAAATACTATGATAAGATAAAGATAAAGAATGCTATAGATGGCAAGAGTTCTTTAATATTTGGACTTTATTGAATAATGGATTTGGTCTTGAGAAAATAAAGAAAGAGAGGTTTTGCAAAAAAAAAGGGGCTTTTTGCCAAATTAGGGGTGGGAAAAGAATTATTTGTGAATTTGGGATTAGAGAAAAATTATTTGTTGATTTGGTGTTGGACTGCCAGGTGGCGAAAAGATTGTCTGGCGCCTATTTGACAGGTGCCAGAACTTGGCGCCATTCTAAATGGCGCCAGCCATTATTTGTTTTTTTTTTTTTTAAGAATGGCTGGCGCCACTCTAAGTGGCGCCAGGCCATTATTTATTTATTTTTTATTTTTTATTTATTAAAATATTATAATTATATTAATTAATTAATATATGAGTGTATGAATATTTAAAATTATAAAAATTAAATTTATTTTTATTGGACGGTTATTATGCAATCGTACATAATCATAGAATAATGTTAATCTCCTAATATTTTGGAGAGTTATAAAATATATTATTATATGATTTGATAACCGCCGAATTTCTATCACTCTAGGAGAGGTTAAACTCGAAGAAGTGAAATAGGTCTAAGGTTTCAGACACCCACTTCATTTAGCCGGTCCAGCATCTTCGGTCCTGACCCAGACAGACACGAGGGCAGATCGGGATGCCCACGAGTTCGGATCTAGTACGAGGAATCCAGCCTGATTTGAGGAAGGACAGCAGACCCCGTCAATTCGCAGCCCTGCCCGCATGCGCGCCAGGGGAATTAAATGGATCCTGACGCTAGATGTTACTAGCGGACAAAGGAAAAAGAATAAAGGGGAGGAAGCACCTTCCTCTCCATCTAAACTTACATGACTAATATAAACCCATTATTCTGGATTTCAAAATATCATGATTAAATATATAAAAGATTAATGGTACTATTTAATTACAGTATTATTATATTAATCTATTAAAAAATAATATAAAAAATTTATTATAATAAAAAATATAATATAAATAAAATTATTAAATTAACATTATATAAAAATAATATATTAATTAATTAATAAAATTATAATATTTTAATAATTAAAAAAATTAAATTATGGTTTGACCTCTTACAAATAAATAATAAAATAAAAAAATAAATAATAAAAAAAATAAATAATGGCCGGCACCGCTTAGAGTTGTGCTGTATCTTTATTTTTTTAATTATTAATATATTATAATAAAATATTTATATTATATTAATTTAATAATATTATATTTTTATAATAATAAATATTTTTTATAATTTTAATATATTAATATTTAATAAATTTTATTATTAATTTTTAAATAAAAAATTATTATAATATATAATTTCATAATTATAAAATTAATATTATACTGCAATTAGATATATAAAAATAATTCAATAATATTGTATATATTTATTTAATGATAAATTTTTTTATTATTTTAATAAATTAATACAGTAATACTGTTGTTAAATAGTATCAGTAATTTTTTAATCATATAATAATATTATTTTATAATTTTACAAATTATTAAAATTTTATAAAAAAATAAATAATAAATAATGGCCTGGCGCCATTTAGAGTGGCGCCAGGCCATTCTTAAAAAAAAAAAACAAATAATAGCTGGCGCCAGGTTATGGCGCCTGTCAAATAGGCGCCAGACAATCTTTTCGCCTGCCACCTGGCAGTCCAACACCAAATCCACATAATTTTTCTCTAACCCCAAATTCACAAATAATTCTTCTCCCACCCCTAATTTGGCAAAAAGCCCGAAGCTTTGATTATTCCCTCATGCTGATTGGAAATTTATAGGATTTACAAAGATCACAAAATAGGAAGATATATACAATAGGAATTCTTACAGATTTTAGGCTAATAATCATCCTAATTACAACATCAAATCAAGCATGTATTATGGCATGATATTGTTGACTTATTTGCTGATCCTAACTGATTCTAGGGATATGATTTGATTTGATTAGGATCCTTAATTATCTCTATAATTATTATTTGATTATTTGCTTCCTGTTTAGATATAATTTTTTGTGTATAAATAGTCATATAGACCAATTGTAAAGATTAAGAGTGAAATACAAGAATTCTCTAAATTTTCTCAAAATTCTTCATGGTATCAGATCTTTTTCTTGATTTTAGGATTCAAATTCAATTTTTTCCTCTTTAGGGTTTCAAAACCCTATATCTACCTTTTGTGGTACTAACCCATATAGGAGTCTTTCCTCTTCTCACGGCCGGCACTAGGACTGTCACCGGCCGATCGCCCAGCTCTGACGCTGAAAAAGCCCGCACGTGAGCGTGAACCATCGCGTCCCGGCGCGTGATCAATTGCCTGACACTGCTTCGCCGCTCCAATCACTCCGGCGACGATTCTGACCATCTTTTTGGGGCTTCCCGTGCAGCTACCCGGTCTTTTGGTGAATCGATTGGGCTCTCTTGTGTGTACAACCTTAGGTATCTCCTATTCTTTCACGGTTCATAAATCTTTACCATGGCAGAAGGTAAAAGGGGCTCGATTCCTAACTCTGATTACTCGTCCTTCGGTGCCACATCTAACTTTGTAAAGTCAGGTAATACTTCCTCTCTTAATAATGTTCCATGGATTATCGATTCTGGTGCGAATAGACACATGATAGGCTCTTCTAAAGGCTTTCTCAATTATTTTCCTTCTCTAACCAAAGATAGTGTCAGAATTACTGATGACTCTTTTACTCCCATATCCGGAACAGGTTCTGTTATTTGTACATCCAACATTAAATTCTCATCTGTCCTTCATGTTCCCTACTTTCCTATTAACCTTTTATCTGTCAGTGCTATCACCAATGCCCTTAATTGTAAAATTGAATTTTTTCCTGATCATTGTGTTATTCAGGATCTTCGCATAGAAAAGAGGATTGGCAATAGTAGGCTACATGATGGCTTATATATGGAGGGTGATCCAGGTTCTTCGATATCTCAAGCCTGTTTTGGAGAAAATAAGGATGTCAATCAGGAAATAATACAGTGGCACAGACAGTTAGAGCATCCATCATTTTTTGCCTTAGAAAAACTTTATCTTAATTTGTGTGCTAGAACTCAATTTGATTCTCTATTTTGTGATGCTTTTGAGTATGCTAAATACACTAGAACATCCTATCCTTTGAGTCATAATAAAAGTCAAATTCTTTTCGCGACTATTCACTTTGATGTTTGGGGGCTTACTCAAACTGTCTCCTTGTCTGGTATTGATGGTTTGTCACCTTTATTAATTGTTACACTCGAATGACTTGGGTCTATTTGATTAAAGTTAAAAGTGATGTCTTTTCTTGTTTTCAATCCTTTTATAAGATGGTTTGTACTCAATTTGATACTAAGGTGAAAATTTTGAAAACTGACAATGGAAGAGAATACATGGATAATAGCTTTTCTGCTTATTTGGAGAGTAATGGGATAGTACACCAGACTAGTTATCCTTATACTAGTACTCAAAATGGCGCTGCTGAGAGGAAAAATAGGCATCTATTGGAGGTAGCTCGATCTCTTATGTTCACCATGAATCTACCCAAAGCATATTAGAGAGATGCAATCCTTGCATCTGCTTATCTTATCAATAGAATGCCTCTCAAGACCCTTGACTTTATGAGTCATTTGGCGGTTCTACAAGAGAAGAATTCATACGTTGTTCTACCAAAAGTATTTGGATGTATTTGCTTTGTCCATACTAGGACGGCAGGGAAATTGGATCCCAAGACCCTTAAATGTGTGTTTGTTGGGTATTCTCCAACACATAAGGGATACAAGTGTTATCATCCTCCCTCTAGGCAATACTTAGTCAGTATGGATGTTACCTTCTGAGAAACTGAACCCTACTTCAGTACCACCCACTCACCTCTTCAGAGGGAGAATTATGAACAAGAAGAGGTGATCTCGAATTTTGTGATTCTGAATGATATGGTTCAACTAGAAAGTTTGAGTTCTAGTAGACGGGGAGATGTTCAATCAGAGAAAGAGAATTGGTCGTTTGGACAAGCCAGATTTGAGCAGGTATTCGAGGAGAGACAAGGCAGAAGAAGCCACTATGCAGTCTACTCAGAGTCAAGAATCTTCTTCTCGTGAGTTACGCATTCAAGAATCTTCTTTTGGTGAGTTACCCACAACTATTAAATGCTCTAATGACTTAGATAAACTTATTACATAAAGAAAAGGGGTCAGATCTTGTACTAAACACCCTATCTCTAACTTTGTTTCTTATGAAAACTTGTCTCCTTCCTATAGAGCCTTTGCCTTGTCTATTTCCTCTGTGTCTTCCACAGGATTGGAAAAAAGCTCTTGCAGATCCTAAATGGAAGGAAGCAATGATTGAAGAGATGAAAGTATTGGCTAAAAATGAGATCCGGGAGCTTGTCACTCTCTCATCTGGGAAGAAACTCGTTGGTTGTAAATGGGTGTTCACAGTGAGACACAAAGATGATGGCACAATTGAACGGTTTAAGGCCAGATTGGTTGCTAAATGATTCACCCAAACCTATGGAGCGGATTACCAAGAGACATTTGCCCCAGTTGCAAAAATGAACTCAATCAGAATTCTGTTATCCTGCACAACCAACTTGGACTGGGACTTGCAACAGTTTGATGTGAAGAATGTTTTCCTCTATGGAGATTTAGAAAAAGAAGTGTTCATGGAAATTTCTCCTGGGCTCGCTGATGAGAAGACACAAGAAAAGGTGTGCAGATTAAAAAAGGCTTTGTATGGGCTAAAACAATCTCCCAGAGCTTGGTTTAACAGGTTTAGCAGAGTCATGATGTCCTTTGGTTACCAACAAAGCAATGCTGATCACACTCTGTTTATCAAACATCACAAGGGTAAGATCACCCTTCTTATTGTTTATGTTGATGATATAGTGGTGACAGGCAATGACAAAAAGGAAATGGCTCAACTAAAGAGGTTGTTGGCTCATGAATTTGAAATCAAAGGTCTAGGAAAATTGCAATATTTCCTAGGTATTGAGGTGGCTAGATCAGAAAAAAGAATTTTCATCTCCCAAAGAAAGTACATTCTGGATCTTTTGGAAGAAACTGGTATGATAGGGTGTAAACCAGCAGAATCTCCCATTGAAAGTAATCACAAGCGGGAAGCATGAATTGGTGAGTCCATGGATATTGGAAGATACCAGAGATTGGTAGGAAGGTTGATTTATCTCTCACACACTCAACTGGATATAGCCTATACTGTTAGCTTAGTCGGCCAATTCATGCATGACCCTCGCGAGACTCATATGCAGGCTGTACTTCGCATCTTAAGATACCTAAAGTCTGCGCCAGGGAAAGGGCTTCTTTACTCCAAACATGGTCATCTCCGAGTTGAAGCTTTTACAGATGCAGATTGGGCAGGAACTCTCGATGACAGGAGATCCACCTCTGGCTACTGCACAATTGTGGGAGGGAACCTTGTCACCTGGAGGAGCAAAAAACAAAGTGTTGTTGTTCGGTCAAGTGCTGAAGCAGAATACAGAGCAATGGCTCAAGGTGTGTGTGAACTCTTATGGTTACAGAAGTTATTGGAGGAGTTGAGGTTGCTCGAGAGAGACAAGATAACTTTGTATTGTGACAATAAAGCTGCTATAAGTATAGCACAAAATCCAGTCTAACATGACCGGACGAAGCACATTGAAATTCATCGGCACTTCATTAAAGAAAAATTAACAGACGGTGTCTTGAGCTTAATTCATGTGACTTCAACTGGGCAACTTGCGGATGTGTTTACTAAAGAGTTCAACAACAAGATCTACTATAATTTGATTTGCAAGTTGGGCATGTGCGACATCTTTGCACCATCTTGAGGGGGAGTGTTGACTTATTTGCTGATCCTAACTGATTTTAGGAATATGATTTGATTTGATTTGATTTGATTATGGTAGCTTTATTGTCACAGTACAAGAGCAGTTTGTCCCTTCGATATTTGCAACTATAACAATTCACAAACACTTTGTGCCATCGCTCTATATTCCGCTTCGATACTTGATCGAGCAACAACACTTTGCTTCTTGTTTCTCCAAGTGACAAAGTTGCTTCTCACAAGTGTGCCTAGTTGACCTTCTATCATCAAGGGATCCAGCCCAATCTGCATTTGTAAATGCGTTTATTCAGAGATGGTCATGTTTGGAGAATAGATCTTTTTCAGGGGCAGACTTCAAGTATCGCAAAATGCGAAAGACAGTTTGCATGTAGGGTTCACGAGGATCATGCATAAATTGGCTGACTAGGCTGACTGTATATGTCATGTCTGGTCGAGTATGTGAGAGATAAATTAATCTACCTATCAATCTCTGATATCTACTAATATCTATTGGTTCACCAGTTCCTGGTTGCAACTTGTGATTGCTCTCAATAGGAGTTTCTGCTGATTTGCAACCTAACGTACCGGTTTCTTCCAATAGATTCATAATATATTTTCTCTGAGAGATAAAAATTCCCTTTTTTGATCTATCAACCTCAATTTCGAGGAAATATTAAAGTTTTTCTAAATTTTTAATTTCAAATTTCTGAGCCAGAAGTTTATTTAATTGAGCCATTTCTTATTTTACGAATCGAGAATCGAATTGTAAGATTCGCTAAGACTTCCAAAAGTCAATTAAAAATTTTATATGTTCTAAATATAAGTAAAAAAATATATCATAATGATATATTTTGATAAATATAGAATTATTATTTATTTAATTAGAAATATTCTTCATAATATAATAATATGTATGAATTATCTCCTGTCATTATTATGTCATCAACATAAATTATGAGAAGAGTAATTCTACCCTATGATATCTGACAAATAGGGTATGATCAATATTGTTCTTGTTGAATCCCACATCGGTTCTGGAAAGGGGTAATGTGCCCCTTATATAGGCTATAGGCACTCCTCCCTCTTGAGCTAGCTTTCGGGGTGAGTTAGGCCTGGCCCAAATTTAACATGGTATTAGAGCCTCCCCATCCGATGTTGGGCGCCCCATAAATGTGCCACGCACCAGTAAAAATTCTGGGCGTGAGGGGGTGTGTTGAATCCCACATCGGTTGTGGAAAGGGGTAATGTGCCCCTTATATGGGCTATAGGCACTCCTCCCTCTTGAGCTAGCTTTTGGGGTGAGTTAGGCCTGAGCCAAATTTAACAGTTCTATTGATAGCCAAAGGAGATCATAACTCTGCTGAATCGGTCAAACCAAGGTTTGGGCGACTTATTTCAATTCATACAATGCCTTCTTTAGCCTGCACACCTTTTCTGGGGTTTTTTCATCAGCAAATTTAGGAGGGATGTCCATGTATACTTCATCCTCTAAATTTCTATAGAAGAATGTATTTTTCACATCAAATTGTTGCAGATCTCAGTTAAGATTGGCAGCACAAGATAACGACACTCTTATTGAGTTCATTTTGGCAACAGGGGCAAATGTCTCCCGGTAGTCTACTCTATAGGTTTGAGTGTATCCCCTAACAACAAGTTTGACCTTGAATTTTCAATCGACCTATATGCTTTGTGTTTTACAATAAACACCCATTTACATCCAACGAGTTTCTTCCATGTGGATGAGGGATTAGTTCTCATGTCTCATTTTTTGCCAAGGGTTTTATCTCTTCAACTATTGCTTCATTTCAATCCTGTGAAATAGACACAGAAGACATGGACAAAGCAAAAGTTCTATAGGAGGGAGACTAGGAATCATAGGAGACAGTTAAAATAGAATGTTTTGTGCAAGCTCTAACACCTTTTCTTTGAGCAATTGGTATATCTAAATCATTGGATTCAAGGTTTGAAAGTAACTCACCGAAGGGGGCAGAAGATGGAGATTCTTGGCATTGAGTAGGCTGCACAATAATTTCTTCCGCCTTGTCTCTCTTAGAATATCTCTTTAAGTCTGGCCTATCCAAACACTCAGGTGCATCATGTGGATCAGAATTCTTTCCCTAACCATTAGAACTCTCCTTCGTTAGAACTCTCCCCCTGAGTAAGGTCATCCAAGGTCACCGATTTAGGTATCATTACTTTTTCATTTCATGATTCTCTCCCTGAAGAGGTGATGGGGTGGCATTGAATTAAAGTTCAGTTTCTCGAAAGGTAACATCTACAGTGACAAGATTTTCTAGAGGGAAGATGATAACATTTATAACATTTTTTAGTAAGAGAATGTCCAATAAACACACATTTAAGAGCTTTTGGATCAAGTTTCTCAGCGGTTCTAGTATGAACAAAACACACACAGCCAAACACTTTGGGAGGAACAATATAAGTAGTATCCCCATGTAAAACCTCTAAAGGACTTTTAAAGTCAAGAGTTTTAAGCGGCATTCTATAATGAGATAAGCAACAACAAGAACTGCATCCCTCCAATATACTTTTGGAAGGTTTATAGTGAACAAAAGGGATCAAGCTACCTTTAACAGGTGCCTATTCTTTCTTTCAGCAACATCATTTTGAGCACTAGTATAAGATCAAGTGATTCGATGTATCATCCCATGTGACTCCAAGTAGAAAATCTATGATCCATATACTCGGTTCTATTATCAGTTCTCAAAATTTTAATCTTAGCATCAAACTGAATGCAAATACAATGTTAGGAAAGAATTCAATTTTACAGTTAAGAGTCTTGGTAAGAGAACTGATAGATAAAAGTTTAACAGGAAATTGAGGAACATAAAAAACCGAAGAAAGCTTAATATGGGAAGCACAAATAATAGTACCTATCTCAGATATAGGGCTAAGAGAGCCATTGGCTATTTGAACACTTTCTTGGTTTGAACATGGAGAGTAATTAATAAAGTCCTTAGACAAGCCTGTCATGTGTCTATTTGCACTAGAATCAATAATTCATAAAGCAAGTTAACAAGTGAGAGCATTACCTGACTTCACAAAGTTAGACGATGCACCAAAAGATGAGTCAAGGTGAGATAGTAGTGCTTGAGACTCAAAATTTCATGAGAGGAAAGGATCTTGGTGGAGGAGCTTGTTGCCTCCTTGGATGCCTCCTCAACTGCTCTGACAAATTAGCTTGAGGCTTTGTATTGCTCCGTTTTTTCCCTACGACCCTTTGTATTGTGCCTATGCAACTTTCAACAAGTCTCTTTTGTGTGCCTTAGCTTCCCACAATAAGTGGCCTTTGGCAGATATGAATGAACCATCCCAGCTTTTTTGACAGGTGCATTGTAGAGCATGGCACCTCTTCTGCTTTCTTCCTACTGAACATGGACATGATCTTGTTCAAGAGAGGGAGTACTTAAACCCTAATAGGGTCATATTCAATATTCAAGCCAGCTAGGAAGTCAAATACACACTCCTTATCAATTAGTTTCTGAAACTTGACTGCATCCCTAATACAACCTGTTTGGGAGGGTTGATAATAATTAAGTTCCTGTCACAATCCACATAGTTCGGAATAGTATTGACTTTGAGAGACCGACATCTCTTCTTGTTTGGTACTGCAAATTTTATTACGGATGTCAAAGATCTAGGCATTATTACCTATTTTGGAATATGTTAATGAGAGTACTCTCCATACCTTAGTAGCAGTATCCAATAACAAATAGGACTTGGAAATTTGGGGTTGCATAGAATTGAGAAGCCAAGTCATGACAGGGGAATTGTCAGAATCCCATTGATCAAAGGCTGGATCAATTATATTTGGTTGTTTTTTTATCATATAACCCTGCAAGCCTCTAGCCTTGATGAATAATAAACAAGATTGTTTTGCAGTGACGGGTTATTAAAATTGGGAGTAAAGGTCGTTTTATCTTCTGCCATGGGAGAAATAAGTAATGCAACAATAAAATAGGCAAAAGGAAACTCAACCAATATTTGATCAAGAGAAAAAGTTGCCCAAACCACACCACCACTCGACAGGGCAAGAAATAGCATGAATAGGCTGGAAATAGATGGCCAGAGGCAAAAACGACGACTGGACGTCGAAATCCTCACCGGAAACAGTGCCACGCATTGGGAGAAGGTGAGGCGTGAGGGTCACCGGAGATTGGCGGATGGCCGGCAACACTGCTGCGGCTCTGATGGGAGGAGCGGTGATGAAAGGAAATTGGTCTAAATTGGTGAGTATCAAATTTAGTTGCCTAGGGTTTTGAAAGTTCAAAAATGAATTAGAACCCTAAATCAGGCATTAGCTCTAATACCATGAAAAACTTTAGGAGGAATTTTTTGTGTTTATTCCAATTGAATTGACCTTTATAAAGTCTAAGTATTTATACACAAAGAATCAATCTAATTAAGAATATTTACAACACACCTAATTAGGAATATCTACAATAATGATAGGAAATAATATTCCTCTAATCAAGCATAATTAGAGTTTCAAAAATCTGCCCAAATAGTAATTGAATCCCCTATTTGGGGATCCTTACGTTGGTCAACAGCTGCTTTGCAGCCTGATGTTGTAGGTATTTATTATAGTCTACCCTAGTCAAGGTAATGGAAGTGGTGATCTTTTGCATCAGGTGATGGTAGGAGCACATCCCCCTGGGTCTGAACCATATGAGTTGTGGGTTGGTTATGTTGATTATTTCGTGGTGGGCACCATGTAATGCCTAACAAATGTCTCAAGTATGGCCACTTTTGTCAGAATAAGTGTAATGACACTTAGTGCCCTTTTCTTTCCCCTTCTGGGTACCACCCTGCCCTTGTTGATTCTCTGCCTGCATAGCTAACGTTGAAGTTTCAATTTCATTGCTAACATTAGAATCAAAGAAATGTGCAATAACTTGGCAGAGATGACTTCCAGTGAGGGAATAGTCGAACTTGTCAAGATCTGATCCCTGACAGACCCAAATTCAGACTGAAGTCTTATCAACGCCAAGACCATGAAGAACTTATCACGTTGCTGTTCATGTGTATTGATCGTTAGAGAATAGCATGAGAGAATTGAACTCATGTTTTAGTGTTACAATACCCAAAGTAACTTGCCTTATCTCGGTTATTTTGTTGGAGATGGACAATATCTGAGTGATTGCATATCAGTCAAATATTGACATACTTGATTTATGGAATTGGAAATACCATGTCCAATACCATATTGGATTGTCCAAGGGTGGAACTAGATTTAAATTAGGAGGAGCCAGTGTGAAGTTGAGAATGACAGAGGATGAGATTGAGATGACCATTTTTTTAAGGGGATGGGGGGTGAGGAGGAGAAATGTTGGGTCACACTACGTAATACACTTCTGAACAACTTAAGTTTCCAGTTTCATCTTGGTTCTGCCCTAGGGTTTACTTTTCTTGATACATTAAAGCATTACGTGTTTAGGTACGATGCCTCTTCAGGGATTGTTCTCCATGAAAATTATCTTCAGTAGACATAGCAGTTGGGTCAAGTTGCCCAACAACTGGTGTATCCGTTGGATTTCTTCAAACTTTGAAGGTCCCATTTATGAAATTATCTTATAACTTTGCTGGATTTTTCCATCTATATCAACAGATGAAGTTCCTAAACTTACAAGTGGTACATTCCAGTTCAATAATTTACTTGTTTCAATTTTCGTGAGTGAATTTCAATGTAGCTTGCTCATTTTTAAAATATAAATATCTAGCCATCTTTAGTACCGTTGTCTAATCCTTTCACAGTAATATGGAATAAACTATTTAAATGTGAATTTCATATACTGATCCAGCTATTCTTGTTTTCTTCGTCAATTGAGGCTCTGACCATATGTTCAATTTATATTGTGTCATGTCTCTGTATCTATGAGGGATATACCTGTTGTCATTTGATATTATTAGGTTTAGGTTGCCTAATTCCACTATATTTTATATAGTACTAATTTTTCAAGTTTTTGATGTGTAGGCTCCTGCTGAGAGAAGACAAGTCTTTTGTCAGGAGTTGCAAAGGGTAGGATCTCAAGGGGCTAAAGTGCTGCGTGAACTTGGGAACAAAGTAAAAAAGATGGAGAAACTGGGTTCAGTAGACATTCTTTATGAGGTGCATGAGGCTGCGGAAGAATTGCAAAACAAAGTGGACAGGAGATCTTATCTTCTTGTCAATTCAGAGAGCTGGGAAATTGGAAATCCAGCAAAGGAGCGGGGTGAGCCCCAAGATTCGCTGAACTTTGATGATGATGTGAGTATGAATAGAGTCCTGCAACACAAATCCCATAGTGAAGCTGTTCTGAATCTCAGATCATTGACCATACCAAAAAGTTGGGATGGTCAGAAACCACCCATCAAGGATTTAAAGCTCCCCATGCCTGCAGCTCCCGGTCTTTCCTCTGAGTCCATGTTTAAGAAACAGATATCCTGGCCTGCGCGTATTTCATTTACATCTGATGCACTGCTACAGGTGGAAGAATCAAAAACTTACGAAAGTGCAAGTGCTTTGAGTTTGGCTACATTTACGTCACTTTTGATCGAGTTTGTTGCAAGGTTGCAAAATCTTGTGGACGCATTTGAGGAATTAAGTGAGAAAGCTAATTTTAAAGAACCAGATGAGCTAGTATCCACAGGAGTGGCAGAGCCTACGGGTTGCTGCACCAGATTGCTCAGAAGTATGTTCTGGAATTAATTTAAGCTTTAACATAGTTAAAGATCTTGAGGGGCAGAATTTTTTGAGAAGGATCATTACTGGTAGTCTGGATCGCAGTTCAGTCTCACTCATATGGAGTTTGTATATTCTATTTTCTGAAATACAATAAATACTCAGTTTTGACGCTGGCTTGGGATCAAGTCACAGGAACAAAGGAAAATTTTGGCGCAGCCACTGAAGGTGTTGGATAATCTATTCTTAGGAGTTGGGAGTTAATATGGATTGGTAGTAGCTTGCAGTTGATGAATTTACAGTGCAACTGCAAAATGAGAATGTAGCAGGCTGGGTAGAAGATGCTCCATGGACAAAGATGATGCATATTCATGGGACCTGCGTATGAATTTAGGAGCAACAGTTTTGATGTCTAAATATAAATTTATTTTAAGATATTTGTCCCTCTCTTTCTCTTGTCAAGATGCTTTTATGCCTGCAACTGTAAGTATGTGAATTAACTCTGTTCTAATGGAGAGAACCTTCCCTAATTGCTATGAATTGTTTCTGCTTCAAAGTTATTGACTGTTGACAGTAACTGAAGGGTTAAAATGCCTGTGAAGCTTAAGTAGATCCTGTTAACATAGGCATAAGAAACTTGTTAACTGAGGGTATTTGAAGAACTTTCACATACAAATAATATAAAATAGACATTTTATATATATGCGGAGGGTTATACCTATGGAAGCCATTTTTCAATATCTTTTATAAATTTAGGAGAAAGACCTAAGTCCAGTTATATTCAATTAATTACACATAATAAATATTTGTGGGTTTTATTTATTTACTATTTAACTATTTTATACTCTTTAATTACACGAGTTATTGATATATAAAAATAAAAATTAATCGTGGATTTTAATTATATAATTATTTATTTTATTAATAAAAAATAAAAAATAAATTTTTATGATTAAAATGTGTACATTACCTCAGTCAAAGTAACTTTACAAAGTTATTAAATTTTTTAATTTTTAAATTTTTTTTGACTTTTTAGAAAAATAAATTTAAAAATATAAAAAACATTTTTATGTATTTTTGTTTATATATTTTATTTTATCAAATTATACATACTCTTATAAAAAGTTTTAAACACATACATATTAGTTATAAAATTTAAAAAAAATAATAAAATTTGAAACAAATAATAAAACAAAGTTTTGTGTTTTTTATTAGAAAATTAAATTAAAATAATAAATGCAAAGTTTGATAAAAGTTTTCATTTACTTGAAAAATCGAATTCAATCTAAATAAATATTGAAAATTTTTATGAGTGTAATGTTTTGAGATTTAAATATTTAAACCTAATTAAAATGTACTATTTTTTCGATATATACTACTAAAGTTAATGAGAAATTCAAAAGAATAGGATAGACAAATGTAAGAAGAAAATTTAAGAGAAATACTTCCGAAATTTTAAGTAACATTTGGCCATGTATGAAAAAAAAAAAAAAAGGCTAATTGATTCAAAAAGATTTCACGTTTCCGTGTATATATATTTTAATCTAATTTTTTTAAATTTTAGATCAATTACATTTTAATTTAATTTTTTTAATTTTAATTTAATTGGTCCAATCATTATATTTTGATACAATTTTAACTAAAATATAAATTTTTATAATATAAGTGGCACTTTAACAGTTTAGATATCATGGCACGTGTATTATTTTTTTTTATATAAATTAATAAATAAATAATCGAAAAAATTTAATATTTAGATTATTTTGTATTTTAATGTAAATGTTTAAATTTTAAATAAATTTATTTAATATTTAAAGTTGAATGTAATTTTAATCAATTTTCAAAAATAAAAATATAAGAGTAGTTAAAATGTTATATATAATATTTTATTATTTTTTTAAAAAAATTAATTATATATATATAAATAATATTAATTTATATTTAATTATAATTTTTTTTTTTTGAAATAGGGGTTGGGGGAGTAGAACCTTAAATCTCTCAAATCTAACAGGATGCACTTTCCACCAGGCTAAACCTCAGAATGTTATATTTAATTATAATTAAATGATATATTTAATTTTAAAAATAATAATAATCTAACAGTTGACTGTTTTTAGATTATATAAATTTTATTTTGTACTAATAATTATAAAAATTTTGTAATAAATATTTTATTTTTAATTATTTTATATATTATTATTCTAAATTAAATAATATATCTATTATAAAATAATCATAATTATTACTGTAAATGAAAATGTCAACTAATAATTGCTTATTTTTAATTTTAATTTTATTTAAATATTAAATTAATTTATTTAAAATTTAAATATTTAGATTAAAATATAAAATAATACAAATATTAGGCTTTTTTTCAGCCAATTGACTAATTAAATAATAATAATACACATTGGCATACCATCTAAACTATTAAATTTTCACCTAAATTATCGTTAAATTGCACCAAAATATAAAAATTAATTCAATTAAATCAAAATTAAAAAAATATGCACAAATATTAATAGAGTTTTTTTTAGTCAATTGAAAAAAAAATTATATTTTATCATTTTATTCAATAAAATAATTTTGAATGTAATTTTTTTAATTATTGTCTTAAAATTATTTTCTTTTCATGTATTTCAAATAATAGTATAAATAAATTTTATTATTAATTAAATTACTAGTATTCATATTGTATTTTTAATTTTTAATATTGTGTTAATTTACAAATATCATTCATATTTATTAAAGATGATATATAACATAATTCTTTTCATAACTATGTAATGATAATTTTTAATTAAAAAATATTTTAAATGTTAGTCACCCATATGATCAATAAATATTGTTAAGTTATAACTAGGTTTGTTTTTGTCTTTAATATGTGAAGAAATTTAAATGTTTTATTTTTCTTATAAATAAATAAATTTCTATCCTTATAAAAGAAACATTTCAAAATTATGTCAATTCAGCATAATAACACAAATATATATATAGATAAATATAAAAAAATTAATTTTTATTAAAAATTTAAAAGAAAAATTAAATCAACCTGAATTATGTAAAAAAAATAAACAAATTTAGATTATGAAAACATGAATTATAAAAAATATTCAAAAAATAAATTAATCGACTTAGATGGTGAAAACAAAAACTATTATCTAAACAATCCCTTACCAAAAATAAAAACAAAATATATAATAGATATATTACTTCTACTTCAATTCTATGCAGCCTTTTTTTCTAGAACTAATGAGTAAAATCATATATGCATAATATTTTTATTTATAATATTATTATTCATAATAAAAAGACTTTTATCTTTCAAATAATCATTCATTTCATTAAGAAAACATTTTTTTTATTTTAATTAAGAAAATGTCTCTTTCAATTTTAGTAGAATTTAGAGTCACAAATCATAATCTCTACCTTAAAATTCATGGATTATTGCATGTTTTGAATTATCAAGTATCTTCAATTATTAACCGTCGGTATTGACGCTTGAATCCTTTAAATTTTTAATTCTTCATCCTTTTATCTTGGATGAAATTTGCTTCTTTTCTTTAAAATCTTCACATCATCAATTTACTAGATTTTGTAGCAACATCTCCACTTTGTATAGAAGGATACAATCATTATTGCAAAAGTACAAATCAAAATCAAAATCAACTAAACTATACTGCGTAAGTAAAAATCAATTTATACCCAAAAACTCTAAAATCAAATCAAACTAATTTACTCAAGCCAAAACAACACAAATGGGCATATCACCTGTAACGACCCGAAAATCGGACCGCTACCGGCGCTAGGATCCGGGTCGACTTAAGGCCACCGGGACTCGTAGCAAGCCAAACATACATCCTGGAAACCTGTTTAATCCCATACATGATCAAGAAAATACATAAAAAAATTAAAATTTTTCTTTCATTCATACACCAAACTCAACCTGTGCATAAACATAATCATAATCATAGACATGACCCCTCAGTGGGATCTCCTCAATGCCCCAATGGGCGATACATCATATGTTGAGTTGGTTGCATAATCGTCATAAAATATTTAAGATCATGTATTAAAAGAGATACCTCATACATAAAGTCAAGCACAATCTCTAATCCTCAATATCATTACAAGACTGAAACTGTACTTTTACATAACATTAATACAATTATTGTAACAGCCCGGAAACCGATACCCCTCTGTAACGGCTTCAAACTGCTCGGCGCTAGGATCCAGATCGACTTAAGGCCGCCGGGACCCGTAGCAAGCCTAAACTGAACTCTGTGTACCTGATCAATCCCAGACATGATCCAACTAGAACACTAGCTGTTAAAACATTTTCCGTAAAACCACCAGGCTTAACCTTAAAACCACAGCCGTCAAGGCCTACACCAGTGACCTACTACCACACTCAACCTTTATGCACTATGTCAAAACATAGAACCCACTCTCTCAGGGTCAGCATATCACAGGTTAGTCTGACTTTCCGTTATGGGTCAAGGGGTTTTATACCCTTTCTTCCCTCTCAGATGGGTCAAGGGGTTTTATACCATTTCTTCCCTGATCACTGGAGTTTTATCAACACAGTATACGTTAAGCCTAGTTTGACACATTTCTCATCAAGAAACGTAAAACAGGATACATGCAGAAACTAGGGGTTCAGCATACACTGGGCAAAGCACAACTCTAGACATTATCTCATTATATACTCTATCTCTTTACCACATGCTCTTTCCATGCATAACCTGGATATACATCATGCTAAAACATCATGTCCATACATCATGTCCACTACTATACTAGACAAACAAACATAACATATACATATCATCCTTTAATCTTTACATCCTCTGCCATAAACATATACATCAAGCGTCTATACATAAACATGCTACAAACCACTCTAGCAAAACCTAGCTATGCTCTTACAGCCAAACACGGCAACCCATGCTTCAACTTTGCTTTTCCCACAGCTCACTCTGCTGAACTCTGGCCCTGCAAAACTGGGGTTAAGGGAATGGGGGTGAGCTACTAGAGCCCAGTGAGTAGAAACCATAAAATAGTTCATTCATTACATGCTTTCCTGGAATGTGGCATAGCACAAACATATCACATCTCGGATTAGACATGATCCCAGAACTCCCTCTGTCAGTGCCCGGCCCCTATGGACTCCCAGGTCACTACATGTACTAGAGCCCGGCCCCTACCTGCGGAGCTCCCAAAGGTCTTATCTAGACATAACAGGTTGCAGGCTACTGAGATCGCCTTGGTCCATCCCATCAACAGGAAGAATGCAATGCAGCATATTCGTGATTTCTAATGCAATACAACCTAGTATTATATGGCATCCATGATGCGTGTCTCATGCTCATACTGTCATGTTCTGTAACCATTAACTTGAAAACATGCATAGTTAGTTCTACTCACCTGAAGCCAAGCTGTGACTAACTCTGGGCCAATTCTAACACTGGAGCTAAACACCTCGCCTCAGGTCCGATCCTACACAGGTGGACTCACATGAGGTGCCAAACAACTCTAACATAACTCTAAAACATCTCTCCAAAGACCCCCTAAAACATCATCAACATGCATGGAAAACATGCAAAGGAAGGCAAAACAGGGCATCTTCGGCGGCACTTTCGGCGACCGAAAGTCCTCTCCAGAGACGAAAGTCAGGCATGTTCGGCGGCAGGTTCGGCGGCCGAAACTTCACTCCAGAGCCGAAAGTCCAAACTTTCGGGGGCGAGTTTAGGCGGCCTATCCCACCTCCTCAAAGGTTCGGCGGCCGAACCTGAGTTCCTCCAGAACCCAGATCCATGCACCAACAAGCCTCCCTACACCTTCCAAACCCTCTTAGCATGCAAACAACCTTTTAAAACCATGCACAAACCCTTAGACATGCATATAGGAGCTTAAAACAACCTTAAACTCCAACTCACAACATCACATAACCACATAAAGCAAACAAAGGCATAAAGGATACATAAACCCCTTCATGCACAACTCATGCAAACCATGCAACCTCTACCCTTTTCTCCCTAAAACTTGCTTAAAACACGTTAAAACATCAAGGATCAACCCTTACCTCTTGAAGAACCAGAGTTGGTGTGATCCTAACGTCAAAATATGAAGAAACTAAGCTCTAAAAGCTCCAAGCTCCAAAACCTTGCTCAAAGCTCACAACTTCTTCAACAAGGATAAAACTCATTAAAAACCATGAAAGAACTTGGCAAAACCATGAAATCATATCAAGGAGGACATGAGCTCACCTTGGGTGGGAAGAGGAAGAAAACTTATCTCTTGAACCGACCTAAGGGGCTTTTATAGGTGGCTTGGTCAACCATTTTCGGCAGCCAAACTTGCACCCGCAACTCAGCTAACTTCGGCGGCCGAACCTAGTTTTCGGGGGCACAAACGCTACCACCTTCGACGGCCGAACATTTCCTTCGGCGGCCGAACCTCTGATTTCCCTCCTTAACCTTTTCTCTTCAAAACTCATTTCCTTTCCTTTCCAAAACCATAAACATGTAAAAAGCCTTTTGAAAACCTTTGCTAAACCCTGGCTTCACCCTTAACAAAGGGCCCGACATCCAAGATTCCACCGGACGGTAGGAATTCCGATGCCTGAACGAGCCGGGTATTACAATTATCATGTCCACACTATCTATTACATACACAGGACTTCATTACTCTTGTAAACCTCCTGGTCTACCCTGTACCTGCAAATCCTGGGGAAATTGGGAGAGGGGTGAGCTACTAGAGCCCAGTGAGCAGAATAATAAAACATTTAAAACATATGATAACATGAAATGCATCACATCACAGCTAATCACATCAAGGATGAACTTGTCACCAATAGCCCTCTACATAGTCCAACTGTGCCAGAACGTAGAATGGGTCCTGGTCTTTCCCTTACATAACATAGCATAACATAACAGTCCAACTGTGCCAGAACGTAGAATGGGTCCTGGTCTTTCCCTTACATGGTGCCAGCGAACGTAGAATGGGTCCCACTGGTCTTACATTCCGTACTGTACATATCACATCGTCATATCATAGATCGAGGGCTTTGGATCATCCAACGTTCATCCACATCAATCAACAATAAAGTATGCAATGCAACATATTCGTGAATTCTAATGCAAACAACCTAGTACATCTCATGGCATTCATGATGCGTGAAGCATGCTAAAAAGTCCATTATTTGCTTTAAAACATAATGAGTTATTCCACTCACCTCTGGGTAGCTCTGACCAGACACTGGAGCAGTTGACTCACTGCTGGGGTCTTCGGTTCCTCGGGTCCGAACCTACACAGGTGGACTCAAATGAGGGACCAAACAAACATGAACATAACTCTAAACTACTACCCAAAAACCCCCTAAAACATCATGAAACAATCATAGAAAAACATGCAAGAGAGGGCTGGACAGGGCACTTTCAACGGCAGGTTCGGCGGCCAAAAGTCCCTCCAGAGCCGAAAGTCAGGCAGGTTCGGCGGCACCTTCGGCGGCCGAAACTCCCAGACAGAGGCGAAACTCATGCATGTTCGGCGGCACTTTCGGCGGCCGAAACTCCCAGACAGAGACGAAAGTCTCCTTTCGGGGGCAAGTTTCGGCAGCCGAAGGCTGCCTCCACAAGCATGTTCAGCGGCCGAAAGTTCCTTCGGCTGCCGAACCTGGTTTCTCCCTTAGTGGCAGAAACTCAGCTCCCCTATGCACATTTGCCTCCAAGACTACCCAAACATGTATAAACCTATTCTACAACATTTCCAATCATACACAAGCAAACATACAAGTTCCTAGGGGCATCAAACCATCAAAAACCCCAACTACAACACACAAACAACTCACATTGTTCAAAAACACAAATAAAACCCATAAACCTAACCATGAGCTAAACATGCATTCTACCCCATAGATCGACTTAAAACTTACTTAAAACATGAAATGAGCTTAAGATCGGCTCTTACCTCGTGGAGATCGAGAGAGACGACCTAAACTCGGAGATGGAAGGGGTTGAGTTCCCTTGAACTTCAAAGCTCCAAAACTTTGCTCAAAGCTTGAAAATCTTCAAAACAAAGTAAAAACTCATGAAAATCGAGTAAGATTGGAAGGAAAGAACTCAAGATCGGTGAGGGACGGCAGAGAGCTCACCTTGGCCGGAAATGGGGAAAAAGCTCGCCCGTTTTCGGCTAAGGGACCCTTTTATAGTGGCTGTTCAGGCCACGTTCGGGGGCCGAACGTGCCTCCGCATGCATGCCATATTCGGCGGCCGAACTTGAGGTTCGGCGGCCGAACCTGGACTTTCCTCACTTATGCTTTCGGGGGCCTAAAGGCACTCCCGAAGGCATGCATGTTCGGCAGCCGAACTTGAGGTTCGGCGGCCGAACCTGAGTTTTTCTTCAAGGTTGTTTTCATGCAAAAACTCATTTCCATTTTACTTAAAACCATGAAATACCTTAAAACATTTTATGAAAACATGATTCTACCCTACTAGAGGCTTCCGACATTCGAGATTCCACCGGACGGTAGGAATTCCGATACCGGAGTCTAGCTGGGTATGACATTCTCCCCCCCTTAAGAACATTCATCCCCGAATGTTCCTCAACTAGCACATAGCATGGCATAAAACATAACATACATACATAGCACATAAACACATAGAGATCTAACCTTAAAAGAGATGAGGGTACTGCTGGAGCATAGACTCCCGTGTCTCCCAAGTGCATTCCTCCAAATTGTGGTGGTTCCACAGGACTTTCACCATCGGAATTTCCTTGTTCCTTAACTTTCTGATCTGGGTGTCTATGATCCGTACTGGCTGTTCAACATAGGTGAGATCCTCTTGGACCTCCACATCAGGCTCACTAAGAACCTTGCTCGGATCTGACACAAACTTCCTCAACATTGAAACATGGAAAACCGGATGGATTCTTTCCATTGAAGCAGGTAAATCCAGCTTGTACGACACATTCCCAATCTTTTGCAAGATTTCAAAGGGTCCGATGTATCGTGGGGCTAGTTTACCTTTCTTCTCGAAGCGAACCACTCCTTTCATAGGAGACACCTTGAGCAATACCAGATCCCCCTCCTGAAACTCTAACTGCCTTCTGCGGATGTCTGCATAACTCTTCTGTCTGCTTGCAGCAATCTTGATTCTCTCTCTGATTATGGGTACCACCCTGCTGGTGATCTCTACTAGCTCAGGCCCTGCCAAGGCCTTTTCTCCAACTTCCTCCCAGCAAACAGGTGACCTGCACTTCCTCCCATATAAAACTTCATATGGAGCCATCCCGATGCTAGCATGATGGCTGTTATTGTAGGCAAATTCTACCAAAGGTAGATGCTGCCTCCAAGAACCGCCAAAGTCCAGCACACACATCCTGAGCATATCCTCTATGGTCTGGATGGTCCTTTCTGATTGTCCGTCCGTCTGTGGGTGGAAGGCAGTACTGAAATCCAACCTGGTACCCATGGCACTCTGCAGACTCCGAAAAAACCTGGAGGTGAACTGGGGCCTTCTATCTGACACTATCGAAACAGGAACCCCATGCAGTCTGACGATCTCATCCACATATACCTGCGCTAACTTGTCCACCGAGTAGCCACTCCTGACAGGGATGAAGTGAGCAGATTTGGTGAGTCTGTCCACAATCACCCATATGGAGTCCACTCTGTTGGACGCCGCCGGTAACCCCACTACGAAGTCCATAGCTATATTTTCCCATTTCCATTCTGGAATAGGTAGCGGATTAAGTATTCCAGCCGGCTTCTGATGTTCCAGCTTCACCCTCTGACACACTTCGCAGGCTGACACAAACTGTGCCACTTCTTTCTTCATAGCTGGCCACCAATAAACCTTCTTCAGATCTTGATACATCTTGGTGGCTCCGGGGTGAACGCTGTATCTTGCATTATGAGCCTCTCTCATAATGTCTCCTTTTAGCCCTATGTCATCTGGTACACATAGTCTGCTCCCATAGTGGAGGATCCCTTTACTATCGAATCTGAACTCACTATCTTTGCCTGACTGAACAGTCCTGGCAATCTTCACTAACTCTAGGTCCTCATGCTATTTCTGAGCCACCTGCTCCAGAAACACGGGTGCCACTCTCATCTGGGCTACCAAAGCACCTGTACCAGACAACTCCAACTGAAGACCTTCCTCAACGAGCTTGTAAAACTCCTTCACCACTGGCCTCCTCTCTGCTGATATGTGGGATAAACTGCCTAGTGATTTCCGGCTTAAGGCGTCTGCCACAACATTCGCCTTACCCGGATGGTACTGAATCTTGCAATCATAGTCACTCAGCAGCTCCACCCATCTTCTCTGTCTCAAGTTCAAATCTCTTTGACTCAGGATGTACTGCAGGCTCTTATGATCTGTAAAGATCTCACATTTAACCCCATAGAGGTAGTGCCTCCACATCTTGGGTGCAAAGATTACTGCTGCCATTTCTAGGTCATGTGTGGGGTAATTCAACTCATGCTTCTTTAACTGCCTAGAAGCATAAGCAATCACCCTCTCATTCTGCATTAACACACAACCCAAACCCACTCGGGATGCATCACAGAAGACCGAGAAGTCCTCACTGCTAGCTGGCAATACTAACACTGGTGCCGAAGTCAACCTCCTCTTGAGCTCTTCAAAACTCTCTTCGCACTGGTCGGTCCACACAAACTTCTGATTCTTCCTGGTTAACCTGGTCAGAGGAGCTGCAATTTTTGAGAAGTCCTGAACGAACCTTCTGTAGTAACCTGCCAAACCCAAGAAACTTCTAATCTCTGTCACTGAAGTGGGTCTAGGCCAATTAGCCACAGCTTCTACCTTCTTGGGGTCCACCTCTATTCCATTCTCTGACACTACATGCCCCAAGAATGAAATGCTCCTCAGCCAGAACTCACACTTAGAGAACTTGGCATACAAGCCATGTTCCCTCAAGGTCTGCAGAACCAACCTTAGATGATGGGCATGCTCCTCTGCGTTCCTGGAATACACCAAGATATCATCTATGAAGACAATAACAAAGTGATCCAGGTATTGGCTAAACACTCTGTTCATGAGATCCATGAATGCTGCAGGGGCGTTTGTTAACCCGAACGGCATCACAAGGAACTCAAAATGCCCATATCTGGTCCTGAAAGCTATCTTTGGCACATCTTCATCCTTTATCCTTAGCTGATGGTACCCCGATCTTAGATCTATTTTGGAGAAACAACCCACTCCTGCTAGCTGGTCGAATAGATCATCGATCCTTGGCAGAGGGTACCTATTCTTGGTAGTGACTTTGTTCAACTGCCTGTAGTCGATACAAAGTCTGAGGGACCCATCCTTCTTTCTCACAAACAAGACCGGAGCACCCCAAGGTGAGGTACTCTGTCGGATGAAGCCCTTTTCTACCAGCTCTTGCGACTGCTCTTTCAATTCCTTCAACTCGGCTGGGGCCATCCTGTAGGGAGGGATAGAGATCGGTCTAGTTCCAGGCACCAACTCTATCTCGAACTCTATCTCCCTAGAAGGTGGTAAACCTGGAAGCTCGTCTGGAAAGACATCCTGAAACTCTCTGACAACTGGCACCGAGGTTGGCTCCCTGACCTGACTGCTAAGCTCTCTCACATGAGCCAAATACCCCTGACATCCCTTCCTAAGCAACCTACAAGCCTGAAGAGCTGATATCAGACCTCTAGGTGTGCCCCTCTTGTCTCCTCTGAAGACGACCTCTGACCCGTTCTGATCTCTGAACCTGACTACCTTGTCCCTGCAGTCCAAGGTAGCACCATGGGTAGATAGCCAATCCATCCCTAGAATGACGTCAAAGTCTGTCAAATCTAGAACCACAAGGTCGGCGGAGAGGCATCTTCCCTCAACAAAAACTGGACTGTACTGGCAGACTGATTCTGCCATTGACGGGTCACACTTGGGTCCACTGACCCATAGGGGACACTCTAACCCAGAGACTATCAGACCCAACCTCTCAACGGCTCTCGGAGCAATAAATGAATGAGATGCACCCGGGTCCATTAATGCATACACATCAGAACACCCAATGACGAGATTACCTGACACCACGGTGTTGGATGTGTTAGCCTCCTGCTGAGTCATGGTGAAGATCCTGGCTGGAGCTGATGGACCTTCACCTCGGGAACCAGAAGAAGAGGCTGCCCCTATCCCTCTACCTCTGCCACTGCCCTGAGTTGTGGCTGGAGCTGCTGGCTGTGCCACACTACCAGAAGCTGTCTGCTGGGGCTGGCCCATAAAAGTTGCTCTAGGACACTCCCGAGCCATGTGTCCCTCCTGTCCACATCTGAATCATGTATTAGTCCCAGCTCGACACACTCCCCTGTGCGGCCTTCCACATCTCTGGCATTCTGTACCATCTGAGCCTGAGCTCGAGCCACCGCCAAATCCCAGACCGGATTTCAACTTATTCTAAAACTTATTCTTCTTCGGCTTCTTGGTGGTGTTATCCCACCTCTTCTTACTTGAGCTCTGAGAAGAGAGACCTGGCCCTCCTCTGCTTGGGGTCTTAACCCCTGAAGACTGGGTCACTGACTGCTTCACTGACCCCTCAACTATAGCACTCGCCTCCATCCTTCGAGCCATATCTACCACAGTGTGGAAACTTTCCCTCTCAACTGACTGAATCAAAGAGGAGTACCTGGAATGCAGCTTCATAACATATCTCTTGGCTTTCTTCGAATCGGTATCTAGAGCTTGCCCTGAAAAAGGCAATAGCTCTAAGAATTTATCCGTGAACTCCTCTACGCTCATGTGCTCTGTCTGCCTCAGTTGCTCAAACTCAATCATTTTCAGTTCTCTAGAACTGTCTGGAAAAGCCCATCCAGCGAACTCATTCGCAAATTCCTCCCATGTCATGCCGTCTAGTCTCGGGTCCACATAACACTTGAACCATTCCCGTGCCTTCTTGCACTTTAAAGTGAACCCTGCCATCTGAATGGCCCTGCTGTCATCCGCCCCTAGCTCATCAGTTATTGTCTTCACTACTCTCAGATACTCAAAGGGGTCATCCCCTGACTTGTATTTGGGAGCATCCAGCTTAAGGTAATCTGTCATCTTTACCTTGCTCCCACCGGCTGAGCTAGGTCTAGAAGGTTGAGTAACTAGGGCTGCTGGTTCTGTGGGTGATGGAGGTGGGGGTGTAGCATTCCCCGAGGTGGGGTTTGCCGGGTTTGGATAGAAGGGTGAGGGTGGATAAGCTGGGTATTGCGTGTAAGGTGGATAGAAAGGTGGATAAAGCATGTAGGTAGGGTAGGGGTTAAAGCTGGAGTAATCCGATGTACCTCCCATCGGATACCCTGAACCCTGTGGGAAGGGTGGATAATGGGGTGGAAAACCATACCCCGAGGCCTGAACGCCTCCCTGTGACTCCCCTGTCCCCTCTTCCTCCATGCTAACATCCAGATTCCCATCCCTCCTCTGATCCTCTTCCATAACCTCCCTCACATCTGAAGAACTTCCTCCTCTATCTGTCCCCCTTCTGCTAGCATCAAAAGACCTTCTAGGGTCCCTTGACACTCTTTCTCTGTTGGCTCTACAAGACATTGCCCTAGGCAATGTAGGAGGACGGGCGCTCGTGCCCTCATCCTCAGGTGGTACTCCAGTCAATCTTGCAGATCGACGGGTTCCTCTCATCCTGTTTTCTGAAAAACAGTACACATCACAAAAATATTAGCATCATATGGTTCATGTGGGCACACATGAACCCTCATCACACATACATCATTCATATCATAGCATCAATGCACATGTATATAATCATGGCATTTCACATCATCATACAAGACAGGACTCCACATCCTATCCTAGTGGACATGATCTTTCCTATTGTGCTTGACCTTCTATAACATCTATGAGCCCGACACTCTAGGTCCGATCCTATTAACCTAGGGCTCTGATACCATTCTGTAACGACCCGAAAATCGGACCGCTACCGGCGCTAGGATCCGGGTCGACTTAAGGCCACCGGGACCCGTAGCAAGCCAAACATACATCCTGGAAACCTGTTTAATCCCATACATGATCAAGAAAATACATAAAAAAATTAAAACTTTTCTTTCATTCATACACCAAACTCAACCTGTGCATAAACATAATCATAATCATAGACATGACCCCTCAGTGGGATCTCCTTAATGCCCCAATGGGCGATACATCATATGTTGAGTTGGTTGCATAATCGTCATAAAATATTTAAGATCATGTATTAAAAGGGATACCTCATACATAAAGTCAAGCACAATCTCTAATCCTCAATATCATTACAAGACTGAAACTGTACTTTTACATAACATTAATACAATTATCATGTCCACACTATCTATTACATACACAAGACTTCATTACTCTTGTACACCTCCTGGTCTACCCTGTACCTGCAAATCCTGGGGAAATTGGGAGAGGGGTGAGCTACTAGAACCCAGTGAGCAGAATAATAAAACATTTAAAACATATGATAACATGAAATGCATCACATCACAGCTAATCACATCAAGGATGAACTTGTCACCAATAGCCCTCTACATAGTCCAACTGTGCCAGAACGTAGAATGGGTCCTGGTCTTTCCCTTACATAACATAGCATAACATAACAGTCCAACTGTGCCAGAACGTAGAATGGGTCCCACTGGTCTTACATTCCGTACTGTACATATCACATCGTCATATCATAGATCGAGAGCTTTGGATCATCCAACGTTCATCCACATCAATCAACAATAAAGTATGCAATGCAACATATTCGTGAATTCTAATGCAAACAACCTAGTACATCTCATGGCATTCATGATGCGTGAAGCATGCTAAAAAGTCCATTATTTGCTTTAAAACATAATGAGTTATTCCACTCACCTCTGGGTAGCTCTGACCAGACACTGGAGCAGCTGACTCACTGCTGGGGTCCTCGGTTCCTCGGGTCCAAACCTACACAGGTGGACTCAAATGAGGGACCAAACAAACATGAACATAACTCTAAACTACTCCCCAAAAACCCCCTAAAACATCATGAAACAATCATAGAAAAACATGCAAGAGAGGGCTGGACAGGGCACTTTCGGCGGCAGGTTTGGCGGCCGAAAGTCCCTCCAGAGCCGAAAGTCAGGCAGGTTCGGCGGCACCTTCGGCGGCCGAAACTCCCAGACAGAGGCGAAACTCATGCATGTTCGGCGGCACTTTCGGCGGCCGAAACTCCCAGACAGAGACGAAAGTCTCCTTTCGGGGGCAAGCTTCGGCAGCCGAAGGCTGCCTCCACAAGCATGTTCGGCGGCCGAAAGTTCCTTCGGCTGCCGAACCTGGTTTCTCCCTTAGTGGCAGAAACTCAGCTCCCCTATGCACATTTGCCTCCAAGACTACCCAAACATGTATAAACCTATTCTACAACATTCCCAATCATACACAAGCAAACATACAAGTTCCTAGGGGCATCAAACCATCAAAAACCTCAACTACAACACACAAACAACTCACATTGTTCAAAAACACAAATAAAACCCATAAACCTAACCATGAGCTAAACATGCATTCTACCCCATAGATCGACTTAAAACTTACTTAAAATATGAAATGAGCTTAAGATCGGCTCTTACCTCGTGGAGATCGAGAGAGACGACCTAAACTCAGAGATGGAAGGGGTTGAGTTCCCTTGAACTTCAAAGCTCCAAAACTTTGCTCAAAGCTTGAAAATCTTCAAAACAAAGTAAAAACTCATGAAAATCGAGTAAGATTGGAAGGAAAGAACTCAAGATCGGTGAGGGACGGCAGAGAGCTCACCTTGGCCGGAAATGGGGAAAAAGCTCGCCCGTTTTCGGCTAAGGGACCCTTTTATAGTGGCTGGCCAGGCCACGTTCGGGGGCCGAACGTGCCTCCGCATGCATGCCATATTCGGCGGCCGAACTTGAGGTTCGGCGGCCGAACCTGGACTTTCCTCACTTATTCTTTCGGGGGCCTAAAGGCACTCCCGAAGGCATGCATGTTCAGCGGCCGAACTTGAGGTTCGGCGGCCGAACCTGAGTTTTTCTTCAAGGTTGTTTTCATGCAAAAACTCATTTCCATTTTACTTAAAACCATGAAATACCTTAAAACATTTTATGAAAACATGATTCTACCCTACTAGAGGCTTCCGACATCCGAGATTCCACCGGACGGTAGGAATTCCGATACCGGAGTCTAGCCGGGTATTACATCACCAGCCACCACTGCTCTACTGATGCAACTCCTCCTCTATAAACACAAGAGAAACTATAAATAACCATTACCAACGGTGTCACGGTAACTACAATACATAAAAATTAGCAATATGTAAATATAAAAAGGCTTTTAAGATAACATTGTAGTATTGACCAACATTGATAAGGGAGAGATACGATAAAAACTTAACTGAAAAAAATAGCAGAGGAGAGTATTACCGTTGGACGCATAAATGTGAACCTAAGTTACTGACATTAAGCAAAATAAGCTCTCTTTGGAAGTTAAATTAAAACCTCCCGCTGCTAGATCCGCTAGAGACTTTCTTTTAAAATAGTATCGAATTTGAAAACAAAAACAACACAAGAAGATAAACAAAATAACAAAATCTCCATTTACAAATAAGGGAGAATTAGAAGGACGGAGGCTCTAAAAAAAAATAATAAAAACAAAACCTTCATATCTCAAAACAGGAAAAAAATGATGATAATTAAAATAGGTAGCAAAGATAACAAATCAAAGTTGAAAAGCACCACAGGATTGACATCTCCAGAACCCTTTCTTTCCCTTCCTTTTCTCTTCGCTCTCACTCCTTCTCTCTTCTTAATTATACCTCGCGCATCCATATGTTGTATTAAATATAGTTATTATAGGTTATAGGAAGTAAATATTGATAGATGAATCAGTTGCTTAATCTTAGGATTGTATAATCATAGGCTTAATTTTTTTTCCTGTTTAGATACCGTCTCTCATGTATAAATTGGTTGTAATCTCTATTGTACAATACAACAAATATTATCTTTCTATATAATATTAGAGTTTCACCCATAGAGATTTAATTTTTTTTTTTTAGACTTAAAGTTCTGTTCATTGGGGTTACCCATAAAGGGTAATGTTTGGATCTCACCGCCCTTTTAGGAAGAATGCCGGAGCGCTAGCGAAGCGTCCCTAAAGAGCCGACGGGCGATCGGGCGGCTAGTGTGCCTCACGCTCCGCCACAAAAATCTACCGCTGCTCCACGCGCTGGTGCGTGCAGGCGCATCCCTACTCCGACGCTACTCCGATCACCATCATCGAAGTCGCCACACCGTCCCCTTGTCAGATCCGAGATTAGTTTGTCATTTGGGTATTGGGTGGAGGTATTTTTGGTATTTTTCATATTCGGACACTGTTCTGGGTACTGTTTACTTTTGATTCTATGCTTATTTTAATTATATTAGGTTGGTTGTCCTTGTGGCTGAAGTTAAAACCACCGTAATTGATGTGATTCTTATGATGACTAAAATCACGGAACACAAATTAAATGGATCTAATTTTTTGGATTGGAGTAAGACTATCCATATTTATTTACGAAGTATTGAAATGGATGATCATCTTACCAAGGATCCTCTAACTGATGAAACTCGTGGAGATTGGATGAGGGATGATGCTAGTTTATTTCTGCATATCTGAAATTCTATTCATAGTGTGGTGATTAGTCTTATTAATCACTATGAATTTGTTAAAGAGTTAATGGAGTATTTGAAATTTCTATATTCTGGCAAAGGGAATATTTCACATATTTATAATGTGAGTAAGGTATTTTACCGAGCTGAGAAAAATAATAGGACTTTGACATCCTATTTTATGGATTTTAAAAGAGTTTACAAAGAACTTAATGTATGGATGCCTTTTAGTATAGATGTGAAAACTCAATAAGTTCAACGAAAGCAAATGGTTGTTATAAGCTTTCTTGCAGGTCTCCCTCCAGAGTTTGAGACAACTAAATCTCATATTCTTTGTGATTCTGAAATATCATCGTTACATGATGTGTTCACTAGGGTGTTGCGTACAGAGTCTCCAATTTCTTCACACTCCACTAGTGCCCTTGTTAACCGCAATGATAGTGGCCGACAGAATAACAGAGGTGGGCAAAGGGGAGGTTTTAATGGTGCTAAAGGATCTTAGCGTTCTTGGGAAACATGTTCTACTTCTGACTCAGGAGGAATCATTTATTATTACTGCCGCGAACCTGGACATACTAAGAAGACATGTCAAAAACTACAGAATAAGAATCAGTGCACACAAACGGCGCATATGGCAATTGAGGCCCCTTCAGATTAGGAAATTTTGATATCTGCAGATGAGTATGCACAATTCACCCAATACTAGACATCTCTGAAATTCTCTAATTCCTCCTCTATCACTGCAATTGCCGAGTCAGGTAACTCTACTGCATGTCTTATGTCTTCATCCTCCAAATGGGTTATTGATTCTAGTGCTACCGATCATATGTCAGGTAATTCTATCCTTTTATCCAATCTTGAGTCTCATGCATTATCTTCTTATGTTACTCTTGCTGATGGCACTAAATGTTTTGTCATGAGTTCTGGTCATGTCAACTTAACCCCTTCTCTTTCTGTATCCTCTGTGTTATGTCTCCCTAAGTTCGCGTTTAATTTGCTTTATGTTAGCAAACTCACTCGTGCATTGAATTATTGTGTCTCATTCTTTTTTGATCACTGTGTTTTTCAGGATCTTTTGATGAAGCAAATTATTGGTACAGGGCGTGAGTCAGAAGGTCTCTATGTCTTGGATCAACAACTACCTAGATCTCTTGCATGTTTCACATGTTTAACACCTTTTGATGTTCATTGTCGTTTGGGGCATCCTTCTCTCTCAGCTTTGAAGAAATTATATCCACAGTTTCATTCTTTGTCTGTTTTAGATTGTGAGTCTTGTCAATTTGCCAAATATCATTGTTTACCTACAGTGTTTCGAGTCAATAAACGGGCTTCATCCCCCTTTGAGTTAGTACATTCAAATGTTTGGGGTCCTTGTCCTACTGTGTCTAAGTCTGGCTTTAAGTACTTTGTTACTTTTGTTGATGATTTCTCTTGTACTACTTGGTTATTTTTAATGAAAAGTCGTTCAGAAATATTTTCTATCTTTTGTGCGTCTTATGCTGAAATCCAAACCCAATTCAATATTCCAATTCGTATATTGCAAAGTGATAATGCTAAAGAGTATCTCTCTGGGGAATTTCAGTCTTATTTGTTACAAAAAGGGATTCTTCATCAGTCCTCTTGTGTTGACACTCCTTCACAAAATGGAGTTGTCGAAAGAAAAAATCGATATCTTCTTAAAGTAGCCAGAGCTCTCTTATTCCAAATGAAAGTACCTAAATGTTTTTAAACTGATGCTGTATCCACTATTTATTTTTTGATTAATCGCATGCCTTCCTCCATTCTTCATAGTGATATCCCTTATAACATTTTGTTTCCCACTAAATCTTTGTTTCCTATTGAGCCACGTATGTTTGGTTGTACTTATTTTGTTCGTGATGTTCGTCCACATGTTACTAAATTGGATCCCAAATCACTCAAATGTGTCTTCTTTGGCTACTCTCGACATCAGGAAGGGCATCGTTGTTTTTCTCCTGATCTGAATTGGTATCTTATGTCTGTGGATGTAACATTCTTTGAGTCCACTCTCTGTTTATAACACCCAGGGAGAGGAAGATGATATCTTGTTATACACTGCTCACTTTCTGTCTCCTCATACCACTCCTACACCTTCCGCTCATGTGCCAGGTCGCCCTCCTATCTTTCATGTGTATTCTAAACACTTAGAGGACTCTGACTCGGCTTCACTACCCACTTCTTCGTCGACAGATCCTGCTCCCACTGATCCTTCACTATCTGATCTGGATTTGCCCATTGCTCTTCGCAAAGGTAAACGTACTTGCACTTATCCTATTTCATCTTGTGTCTCTTATGATCAATTATCCTCTTCTTCTTGTTGTTTTGCCACTGCTTTAGATTCTATTTCAATTTCGAAAACTATTATTGAGGTTTTGTCCCATCCTGGTTGCCATGCTGCAATGTAAGAGAAAATGATGGCCCTTGACACTAATGGTACTTGGGAGTTGATGTCCTTGCCCTAGGAAAGCAGGCTATTGGGTGCAAATGGGTGTTTGCAGTGAAAGTAAACCCTAATGGATCTGGTACTCGCCTCAAGGCCCGTTTAGTGGCTAAAGGTTATGCACAAACTTATGGAGTTGACTATTATAATACATTCTCCCTAGTTGCCAAGCTCGCATCTGTTCGATTATTTATTTTCTTGGCAGCTACACATGATTGGCCTTTGCATCAACTGGATATTAAAAATGCTTTTCTTCATGGTGATCTTCAGGAGGCGGTTTATATTGAGCAACCACCTGGTTTTGTTGCTCAGAGAGAGTCAGGCAAGGTTTGTAGACTTCGAAAATCCTTTTATGGCTTGAATCAGAGTCATCGGGCATGATTTGGCAGGTTTAGTGAGGTGGTCCAACAATTTGGAATGAAGATGAGTAAGTGTGATCACTCAGTATTTTATAGAAATTCTGATAGTGGAATTCTGCTTGTAGTATATATGGATGATATCATTATCATAGGAAGTGATGGTGCTGGCATCACATCCCTAATATAATTTCTTAAAACACAGTTTCATACAAAGGATTTGGCCTCCTTGAAATATTTCTTGGGAATCGAAGTTATACGGTGTAAGAAAGGCATCTTCTTATCTCAAAGAAAATATGTCCTTGATTTGTTGGCAAAAACAGAAAAATTGGGTGCTAAGCCTTGTAGTGCCCCCAATGACCCCTAACCTTCAACTTACCACAGAAAACAGTAAGCCATTTGCAGATCTTGAAAGGTATAGATGATTAGTTGGTAAGCTGAATTATTTGACGATGACTCGTCCTGATATTGCATATTCAGTGGGTGTGGTAAGTCAGTTTATGTCTTCCCCTACTGTTACCCAATGGGATGCTCTGGGACAGATTCTTTGTTTCCTTAAAGGAGCTTCAGGGCGAGGCCTATTCTATAGTAACCATGGAAACTCAAATATTGAATACTGATTGGGTAGGCTCGAAGGTTGATAGGAGGTCAACTACTGAATATTGTGTTTTTGTGGGAGGTAACCCAGTCTCATGGGAAAGTAAGAAGTAAAATGTGATCTCCTATTTGAGTGCTGAATTTGAATATCGAGCTATGACACAAGCCGTTTGTGAAGTCTTATGGGTACATTAACTATTGGAAGAAGTTGAATTCACAAATTCGGTGTCTATTAAGTTGTGGTGTGATAATCAAGCAGCTATCCACATTGCCTCCAATCCAGTATTTCATGAGAGGACAAAACACATCGAGATTAATTGTCATTTTGTTCGTGAAAAGGTCTAATAAAAAATAATATCAACATGACATATCTGAATTGAAAAACAACTAAAAGATATTTTCACTAAAACTCTAAATGGGACTCGAGTTGATTATATATGTAACAAGCTGGATATGATTAACATTTATACTCCAACTTGAGGGGAATGTTATAGACTATAGAAAGTAAATATGTTAATATAGAAAATAAATAGTGATAGATGAATCAATTGCTTAATCTTAGGAATTGTACAATCATAAGATTGATTTTTTTTTTCTATTTAGATATCGTCTTTTATATATAATTAGGTTGTAATCTCTATTATATAATACAACAAATATGATCTTTTTACAGTAACTATTCTTCACTAAAAGATTAGAAAAGAAATCATATTAATGAGAAAAAATCAAGAATGATAATTTGTATGGTATGGCTGTAGTGAAAGAAAATAAAAATAAATTTATTTTATAAACAATAGATTTTTTTCTTTTTTCTGTCCGTATCAATAGATAAACCTATGATTAGGAAATTAAGTAAAATACAATAAAGTACTATGTGGTACTTTATGTTTGCTCTTTTAAAATTTTTGTTGTCGTAATATGAAGTCAAAAATAGAAAAATAAAAACTCCTATATTTTGTAATCTTTCTCCTTTTATCCATCCATTTTTCCATCTTACTTTACGTAGAAATTCAATAATTTTCTTTTCATCCACCCATAGAAAAGAAAAATGAAATTTAAACATATGAAATTTTATTGATTAAAATTCTAATTAGAACGAAAAAAAATAGAAAACAAAGCAAACTATGAGTTAGGAACACGGGCCTGGCAAAGATTTGAATTTCCCGTAAATCCTTCTATGGCTTTCGGTTGCAACTTTCAAACCCAAATCCAAACCTCAAAATTAGAGTAATTCAGGCGATCTCTCTCTCTTGCTACCATAGAGGTCTGTTCGTTTGAAGAGACTCTTGACAGATCGGGCTCCAATAACAATCTGCTCTTGCTGCATTTCTAAGGTACAATTAGAAGCCTTCCTCAAAGGAACCTCTTAATTTCAGATCTTACCACAAATTGCCCCTTTTTTCTCTTTTTTTTTGGGTTTTTGTTGAAGTATTTATCCTTTCACTGTAATTTTGTTCCTATGCTTGTATTAGCAAGGTCTAGAGAGGGAAAATGGCAACAATCGATGAGCCTTTATACCCAATTGCCGTTCTTATTGATGAGCTCAAAAACGAGGACATTCAGCTCCGTTTGAACTCAATTCGTAGGCTTTCTACAATTGCGCGTGCACTTGGGGAGGAAAGGACCAGGAAGGAGTTGATTCCTTTCTTAAGTGAGAATAATGATGATGATGATGAAGTGCTTCTTGCAATGGCTGAGGAATTGGGGGTCTTTATTCCCTATGTTGGTGGTGTAGAGTATGCCAATGTGTTGCTTCCACCTCTTGAGACTTTGTGCACTGTCGAGGAAACTTGTGTGAGAGACAAAGCTGTGGAGTCCTTGTGTAGAATTGGGGCTCAGATGAGGGAGCAGGACTTGGTCGAATATTTTATACCACTAGTGAAGGTTGGATTCTGGTTTCACATGTTACTTCATTTTGTTCGATTCTTGTTGCTGCAGGATGGATGATTTTAGACATCTGTTTATTCCTGTTATTGTCATGATATTATTATTGCTGAGATGATTATTTATGATTTCCAACATTCAGAGATTGGCTGCTGGCGAATGGTTTACAGCTCGAGTTTCCTCATGTGGCTTGTTTCATATTGCATATCCTAGTGCTTCTGAGACTTTTAAAACTGAACTACGGACGATATACAGTCAGCTCTGTCAAGATGACATGCCCATGGTTCGCAGATCTGCAGCAACAAATCTAGGAAAATTTGCTGCTACGGTTGAGCCTGCTCATTTGAAGACTGACATCATGTCAACATTTGAGGATTTGACACAAGATGGTATTGCATTTCATACATGTTGGTTTATTTCCCTTGTAAATTAAGGGACTTGTGTACATATGCATGTGAACACATCTTTTTGTGCTTTGTTTTATTGTTAAAGGAGGGACATACGATATAATTAGACTTCTGGATCCATTCAACAGTTAATTTTTGAAGAATTTTTTCCAGTGCCTTGCTTTTTGTGATACATGAAAAGCTAAGGAAATTTTAATTACTTGTGGAGCATAATAGGTTTCACTATGTGGTTAAGCCTCTGTAGGGTTTATCTTAAGCATATTTGACATTACAACATTAATTCTTTATCATAGGGAAAAACTATTAATTCTCTTATTCATCTTTCTACCAGATCAAGATTCTGTTCGTCTATTGGCTGTTGAGGTCTGTGCAGCACTTGGAAAGTTGTTGGAACCCCAAGATTGTGTGGCACATATTCTCCCTGTCATAGTTAATTTTTCAAAGGTAGCTCTGTTTTATCTTTGTATTTGTTCATTTCTTGTAGTTTTTATTTTTATTGTTATTATTTTTATGGGGGCAGCTGGTCTTATTGTCTTGTTTATTTGTAAAATTGGTGCAAAATGTTTGGAGCACCACTACTCTTCTGAAAAAAATACAGTTTCTTTTTTTCCCTGCATATGAATAATAACCTAATGGGCTAACTACCTTTTCATGTTAGATCACACGGATGATAAGTTGCAATGTTATATGGTATTTGAATATAATGCATGATGCAATGTGATCAGGATAAGTCTTGGCGTGTTCGTTACATGGTTGCAAACCAATTATACGAGTTATGTGAAGCTGTTGGCCCTGAACCTACCAGGTAATTACCTTTTTGCCACTGTTTATTTATTTATTTTTAAATTTGTACCTGTGTGCATATGTAATCTATAAACGGTGCAATGCGTAGTTTTTTTTTTCCAGACCTACGCCTTTGTCTTGTATTATCCACAAATTGCATGCAGAGGGCAAGTTCTTGGCCTTTCACTTTTATTCATTTTAAAAGCTGCTCTTAAATTATTTCTGTTTTTTACTTGGCATATTATTGTTTTTCTGTAAGGTTTTACAGACTTTCTATGATTGACAATTAACTTGTTACTGGGATGTCAATTTGCTGTTTTGATATATTTTAGGTCAGATCTTGTTCCTGCTTATGTTCGGCTACTTTGTGACAATGAAGCTGAAGTACGTATAGCTGCTGCAGGCAAAGTAACTAAATTTTGTCGGATTTTGAATCCAGAACTTGCAATACAGCAGATTCTTCCTTGTGTAAAGGTATACATGCTCATGAAATGGTTTACCTCTTTCAAGCAACTTTAATTGTTTATTATGCAGCTGTGATCTAATTTTGTTGCAGAGATGCTGTATCTCTGCTGATACTTGAACTTATTAAGTTTGCCTACTCTAGGAATTGTCCACAGATTCATCCCAACATGTTCGTTCTGCTTTGGCTTCAGTTATAATGGGAATGGCACCAGTTTTGGGAAAGGTAAGAATTCTGTTCTTGAATTTAAATAAGTTGCATGTTCCTTTTAGAGATTTTTTTTCCCTCCTCGCGTATGACAAAATTATATTTGACGGTTTTAGGAAGCAACAATAGAGCAACTACTGCCCATTTTTCTCTCTCTTTTGAAAGATGAATTTCCTGATGTCCGCCTGAATATTATTAGCAAGCTTGACCAAGTCAATCAGGTTTGTCCTTAAGCTTATTTTTTCCTATTTCATTTGTTATGAAAGATATTGATGAATGCAGTTGCATCTTTTCCTTCTATAATACAGCTTTTGAAGCAATACAGTGGACCAATGAATGAGATGAGTAAAAATATTTGGATATGTAGTATGAGTTCCTTACACGTTGACTATGAAAATTTTCTGGATTCAAATGGTAACATAGGTTCAAACTCTTAGTGCTCTCATGGTTTTTACTCCTATTCAAGTCATGGTAAAGCCGTCCCATCTCTCATCCTTTGTATTGAATTATTCAACCATTTATTTGGTTAAAATTTTACTCAAAGAAATTAATCATTTTCGGGAAAAATTTCATTGTTGCATTTGTTTCTTCCATTTTAATAGTATGCCAGACTGGCTTTACTCATTTATATTGAGTTGATGAACAGGATAATGTTAATGGGCTAACCCTAACTCAAAAAATTCTTTATACCCCGTTTGTTTTTTTCTTTCATGAAGCATTAAGTTGATGGGTTGATGCCAGATCATAAGCTGATTCATGATTTTTGCTACTTTGAAAACTCTTTCCTAGATGATTTATGGGTTCCATTGAACTTGTTTTGCCTATAAATTAGCATTTAGGTTAACTGAACTCATATTCTAAAATAATGTGTCTAATAAATGGTTGAAAATTAGCTGTACCTTTATTAAATACGATTTTAAACTTCTTACTACCCGTGTATTGCACAAATTCCCTTTCTTATAGGATGTCTAGAGGCTAAAAACTTGAGGTCAATATAAAAGTTCATTCTACAATTCCTACTGGTAATTTCTTTGCTTCCAAAAAAGTCTGATGGTTATTTTAATAATTTTGCTGGTAATGCAGGTAATAGGAATTGATTTTCTTTCTCAGTCCCTGTTGCCAGCAATTGTAGAGCTTGCAGAGGATAGGCACTGGAGGGTCCGGCTTGCAATAATAGAATACATACCTTTATTGGCTAGTCAGTTGGGTGTTGGATTTTTTGATGATAAGCTTGGGGCTCTTTGCATGCAGTGGTTAAAAGATAAGGTTTGTGAATCTCTCTGACCTTCCATTATTTTGATTCCGTCTTGCTATTTAAGACTAGATTTCACTTTTCTGGTTTACATGTCAAAATAATATGCATATCACTGTGAGATACTGCCCCCCTCCATCCCTTCCATGAGTCTATCTGTATACGAGTTTTTAGCTCATTTTCATTGTTCTACATGATTGCAATAAAATCTTATCATGGATCTTCTGGTGTAGTGCAAGGTTGTATGCTGTCATTTGATCAATTTCTGTTGCTTCTGCTTGCATTACTGAGCATAGTCTTGCAAAACTCAGAAATTAGCATTTTTGTGTTATACTATATGCTTAACTAAATGTATTGCTAAATTGTAGGTATACTCAATTCGTGATGCAGCTGCTAATAACGTGAAGCGCCTGGCAGAAGAATTTGGCCCAGAATGGGCAATGCAGCACATAGTTCCTCAGGTTTGTGTTGCTGTGTACATTTTTTTCCTGAGAGAAGGGGATAGTAAGACATTCGTTCCTTTTCAACATGGCTATAAGTGTTTGGCACAACAATTTTAAATGAGAAGATAATTGTGAAGATCATGCCTGTCTTGTTGATCCAGGAAAAAGTGCAGGAATATTAGTAACATATCGAGTTACCGTTCTATATATTACCTTATATATAAATTGAAACCACTAATTTGTCAGTGTCATTATTCTGCCATTCTTAATAGATCTTGACTTTGTGCCAATCAACCTGACCTAATCCAAAAATAAAAATATATAAATCTTTCATTTAAAATCAGGTTGTAAAATTAGTTTATATATGCAGGTAAGAATTCATAATTCAGAAGCCTAGTAGCCTACATAATAGCCAAATAATGAGCTGAACTAATTAAATTATATTGAAATTCCATGCGGCTGGCTTCGGGTGGCTGGCTTTGGGTTGGCTTCATAAGTAACCAGGTTCTCTGACAAAATGCAAAGCAAGGCAGAAAACAATCTGAGCTGAGTTTGAAATATATGAAAAATTGGATATGGCCTGGAATACCCATGTGAGGGGAAAATATTGTGATTAAAGTTACTTGATATGGTTTTAGCTAAAGGGAGAAGTTCCATGGCCCCCATCTGTAGAATTGAGTTATGATGTTTTTTCTTTTCCCTCTCCTTTTTCGGTTATATCATGCTGATTACCTGGTCTTGCGTTAACAGGTTTTGGACATGATTAATAACCCACATTATCTGTACCGAATGACCATTCTACATGCAATTTCTCTTCTCGCTCCTGTTATGGGCTCAGAAATTACTTGTTCCACACTTCTTCCTGTTGTCGTCAATGCCTCAAAAGATAGGTAAGTAGCTGGATTCTAAAGTAAGAATGTGAGCTCCAATATGTCTATTAGAACTTGGGATATTAAGCTGAGGGTTGCAATGTTACAGGGTGCCCAATATCAAATTCAATGTGGCTAAGGTGTTGCAGTCACTTATTCCCATAGTTGATCAGTCTGTAAGTATTGGTTAATTTGTTTCATATAGTATTATGGCTGAAAGCACTGTGCTTTTCAGTCATGGAGATTATTATTATTATTTTTTATTTTAAATATTTAAAACTAAGAAGCATGTAAACTCAATGATAAGGCTAGATTTATTTCTTTCTTTCTTTTAACTGCAAAGTTCTGGACACTGATTGAGACGATAATGGACGCTGCTGCTTCAACCTTGCAGGTGGTTGAGAAGACAATTCGTCCATGTTTGGTTGAGCTGAGCGAGGACCCAGATGTTGATGTCAGGTTCTTTGCTAGTCAAGCACTACAGTCAAGTGATCAGGTCATGATGTCTGCCTAGTATCTAGATTGAATGTTGTGATTAGGAATTCTTTTCCCCCTTTCCAAAACAAGTTCACTCATCATCTCATCTTACTGGCATATGTATTATCTTACATAAGTTGCTCAGGTGTCTTCCACAGAGACAAAAATCTTTTTCCCGTTGACACTAGGGTTTAGTTTTTAGTAATTGTCTTGAAACACATCACTGGTTATAGCTTGTACCATTATGTGCTAATGCCATTTCTGGTTTTCAATCTTTGCATTAACCATTTTGCAAAAACTGAAGTTGCCTTGTGTTTGATTGCCATGCAGCAGAGCCATAATCTTAGAACACTGTTAGATATTATGAAGGCAGTTTAACTGAGAGGATTAATATTCATCTCCAAATGATATTAATGGGGACCTGGACCGTCTTAATTGTTCAACTTTTTGCCAATTTTTCAGGGCACTTGACATGGAATTGCCTCACTCTAAGCATCGAATTTAAGTTATTGCTAGTAGCTAGTTATGGTACTTTACTACATGCAAAATGCCCATATGCCTGATAAATGTAATTAAATAAAACTTGAAGTACTATTACAAACTAAAATTTCACTTAATTACATTGCATTTTAATTATATTATATGCCAAACAAGTAAATAACAAAGTAGAAGCTGAACTATCAATGTACAAAAATATATATATATATATATATAAGGATCTAACCCTCAAAGAAAGGCAGGCTCTGGAATGTTGTTGGCTTGACACAATTTGATGGCATCCACCCAATTTTCTTGTTCTCATTATCATATATCACCAATTGCCCACGCAATGATATATCTGCAACAGTTTAAATTTCCAGCTTACGATAGAGAACTTTAGTGTAAGAGAGTGAAGTGTTCAAGGAGAAGCAGCACCCTTTTTTAGCAAGAAAGAATTACATCATCTAGATTTATGTTTTTGGAGTTGGGGGAAACATAATTATTTGGTCCCGTGGTACAAGGATTCTCATGAAGTTTTAAAAATTTATTAATTAGTACATTAAATGCTGTAAAAAAAAATGAAATACCATGAATAATCAGACTAATTCGTAGATATTTTTACAAAATTTAAAAATTAATTAATAAATTTTTATATACCATAAAGATTAAAATATAAAATATTTAACAACTAAAATTAACATGGCGACCAATTAGAAGATTTTTTAAAATTTGAAGAATGTAGTAATGTAATATCGTCGTTGGGATTAAATAGTAAATTTTTTTAAAAATTAAAAAAAGAAAAAAGTGAACTTCCAAAGGTTGGATTCAATCAATCTACGAGGATAGTACTGAGAAGTTCCTGAAAACTTCAATTCTGGGCTGTATAGGATTGCCCTCAAAACTATACAATATAAGTATTTTAAACATACCACCAAGTATAATTGTGGATCCGTCATGCACCATGCTTCCATCAAGAATGCCCAAGCACACATTGCCTTTATTCTGTGCACAGCATTATTCTCATTACACAATGACTCTGCCAAACATGGAAACAACCAACTTGTATAGAGTTAAAACTGTGCATTAAAGGTCAAGAAATTCTTACACTAATAATCAAATAGCCTTCTGGAGGAATGCGAAACTTTGTGGAAATAATCCACCATTTGCTCCCAAATTGAAGGGTTAAAGTCTTGAAGAACTGCTTAACATCTGCAACGGATCTGCATGCAAATCATTGCAGATTTAGAAGTTGTGGCTGGAGGAAGCCTCGCGCTACGCATGGAATCCTATGTACTAATTTCCTTTGGGCATTGAAATATGCCAGTTGAGTAAATCATTACTAAGACCACAGGAGAGACTACAGATTCAACCTTACAATGTTATCAATAGCTCAGCTAAGAAAAGACTGAAAAGAAAAATAGTTGAACATTTGGTTACCTGATAGGGAATTCGGCTCGCCAACAGAAGGGCAGTGTTGGATCTGATGTATCTCGGATAAGTCCCTTCCCGGACACCTCTTGAACCTATATATATAATCTGTAGAATCAGCGACAGAGCTTCGAAATAAGTGTTTTAGCGACACCATGTAGTTGTGGATGAAAAATGCTTACAGATGAAACCAATTCAGAGTAAGCTTCTTTTGGGAAGTATGTATAAGAACTGCCACTATCAAACACTACCCCTCTTACTCTTCTATCCTGCCCACCTAGACTGAGTTGGCTGCTTCCATAATTCAACTTCATAATCTCTGTCTGATAAGAGTCTCTGATAAAGAAGAACAAAAACAAAAAATGAATTGAAGATTAAACCGAAGCTTAGCAAATCTTCAGATTTATTTACTCACGTGGAAGGACGGTTGAGCATAGGAACCCATGCCATACCCCAGCGTGGAACGAAATCGTCACCTAAGAACATATATCCGCCGCCGCCTACATTGTTGGTAAGACAATGACCTACCACATTGTTTATGATCCCCTGGCTTGCCAATTGAGAAGGTAAACTAACTTTGGCTTTGCTTAGTCCAAGGATCCCATCTGTCTTTGCCAAAGTGTTTAAAAGTAAGCCTTGCTGATCATATGCACACCTGCGAGACAAATATAAATGAGCATATCAACATTTTGGCATCAAAATTATATATATAACAATTGAAAATTGGTGGGTAATGAAGACACACCCAAAAATAAATTTTGATTCAGTTGAAGATCCATTTGCCACCGTCAGGCGAAGTTCATCTCTTGCAAGAACTCCCATGGAGGAGCTATGATCTGCATATTCAATCTCGTAGTCGCATTGTTGGCATGTTTCACAATGCCTTGCATTCTGATTTCTTTTAAGTTCCATGCATAATGAGTCTCGGGGTGTTACGATGTTGTCTTTTCTTGGCTTGTACAAAGCATTTGCTCCCTACATGAACCATGTGCATTAAACTCAAGTTAATTTTCATCTCAACAAATTGAATGAAACCTTAAGGTTGTATCATAGAAAATCCTTGTTAAAGCTGCATCTAAAGTTTGATGTGCGAGGGGAATAGAAGCGAGTTTGTACTGGGTTTCACAAATGTTTTATTCACAGTATATGTATTTAGCAAACATAGGTAAACCAAGTGAAAGATTATTTTTTTTAAAAAATTGTGCAACAGTGACATAAGAAACATCAAATACAAATTGTAAAAATTAGATGATATGAGTGAATTCATAAAGAAAATAGTTAACCTTGGCACAGCTACTGCAAGGAGCATCACATTGAATCCATGTTAAATCACTTGCAGTATCAATATCGAGATAGTAAGGTCTTGGAGGACTCCCAACAAGCATGTATGTGAAATACAATCTGTAAAACAATTAAATAAATAAATAAATAAAAAGAATTCTAGAATAGCATAAAAAATAACTAAAAAATTTAAAGGCATCTAAAGGGGATAATGAGAGAGAATAAAAGCATATCAGGAAAGAGGAAAGTAATTCCCAAGGCCTTGCTTGATCTGCAGATCAAGAACTCAACATGTAAGAATTCAACCAATCTCAATTCAATCCCCTAATAATCCCAAAGAGACCCCAGGCATTACTCCAAAACAAAGAAAATGCAAAGGATCATCACATTCTGGCCACAAAACAATGAAGCAAAACATAGTTTAATATTGTGAAGTCCCGTTTACATATTCAATGCCATTTTGCTATCCTAGCTCATCTTCATCAACTTATCTTTGCCACAAGTCACCATCAAAACACAGAGGCACCCAATCCTAAGGTGAAAAAACAACATTCGAATTAAAAGCTTCCAAGCTTCATGATAGGATTTAACTTGAAATGCACTCTCCACAGTGCAAAACACCAAGGCCATTTCATTAGCTTAGTTGTGTTAAAGCCTTAAAGGATGACATACAACCATACCGGACAGATCAACAAGAAACACTACCACTGCCACAAATTTAACTGCATCCTTACAGCTAAAGCTTTAAGATAGACATCAATCCTCAGTCTCATCTTCAACCAACACCTCCACAGCCCTTATTGCAACATCAAAGCAACATACGGCTCCTCATATGTACATTATTTCTAAGAGCTCACGGTTAACTAGCCCTTTACCCTTGATTTGAGGAAGATTGGTATAAAGCAGGCAGGTAGAAAGTGTAGAGAAGTTTAGGAATGAGAGGAAGTGGAGCAAGAGAAATTTTAATTTCCTCCGCTTAAGTACCTTGAAAAAGCATATCTAAATGGGGCCTGCATTGACAAGCATTCTGCTTCAAATCCCCTCGATGTAAGAGGCTTCCTAATCATGGGATAGAGTTATGATTCAATCATTGGCTAAATACCATATAAATTTTGCTAACTTATTATTCCATTCACAACTTGGTTAATTGGTTGTCACACGTATTTAAAGCACTTCTGCAGTTTCTAAGATAGTACTGCTGCACATGATAACTGTGATGCCATACACAGTTGCATACCTTTGTACAGGTGTTCATGCTGAACATAAAGGTGAGAGTCAGTTTTGCATTTAAATGGGGACTTCCAAGGATGGTGCCACCACATCACATCAAAAAATTGTGAGGGGTTCCAAGTGCTTCCAGCAAAAGCACAACTCATACATAAGCAATCAAGATTATAGTACAGAAAAAAAAAAAATCGAAGTTGGATTCCAATACCAGATACCATAATAAATGTCAGGAAAGTTGCGTATAAATTGCTATTATTGGCTCTTAAAAGCACCTTCAAAAAGGCCTAAAAGGGGTGCTAATTAAAATTTACCCATGTTTTTTAGAAAACTCTAAAGTTAAAGTTAAAGATACAAAAGGTCCAACAAAAGGAACTTTTCAGAGTCCTTAGAAATTGCACCTCCATATTCAAGCTGTAACAAGCAAAAACAAAACGAAGTGAAACTTTGCTCTCTTGCTTTCCCTCAATTTGTCCAAAATACACAATTAGAATGAAATGAAATTGGCACATACCCATCTGGAAAAACGTTGCCCCTGACGGGCAAAATGGAAGATGAATCCACAGCAGCAGCAGCAGTAGTTAAAGAAGCTAACTTGCTATTCTTTTGGGGACCAATAGCATCATCACCTGGAGTCACCAGACTCTCCTTATAGACAAACCTCACCAATTTATGTGGAAGATCAATCTGCGAAATCTCACGAATTCCAAATTTATGATACAAGGGAAAGATAAAAGACTTAGGCTTTTGATCATCATCAGAAGCCTCCAATTCCTGAAGGGTACTTGAAAAGACAGACCTATAAAGCATAAGAGCAAACAGAGAGATACACACAATGCCCAAGAGCTTTCTAGGTATACCAAGAAAGAATTTTGAAGACGATAACTGAATTTGGGGGTTTTGGGGCGGCGGCGGCGGTGAAGATTGGACTGGAAGCTGGTAATCTTGATGGGATTGGTAAGAATGTGGATAGTGATCATCATCAGTGAGAGTAAAAGCAGTGATAGTTTTGCCTAAAGAAGGATTATCTGGAGGTGGAAGTGAAATAATGACCACACCTTTAATCGGGGGAAGGTGATCAGACTCCATAGCTCCCTCTGTAACAAAAAGGGTATGATTGAATCACTCAAGAGAAGCTAAGATCGGAGTAAAAGCAGAGAGAGGAAGGTGTTCTTGGGCTGTGCTCAATTGCTCATGGCGTCTGTCTCCGTCGTCTGTGGTCGACGACTTGGTCTGCGCGTTTTGTGTCTCCGAAGTTTGGACAGAGAGCAGAGACAGTCAATATGAAAGCCAATTACGTAAGACACATGGCAGGGGAAGATTGAAGGAAGTAGGAGAATTAGAAAAGTGGAAAGTGAAGAGTTCTAGGAAGCTCACTATGATTGCTCAATAATCCCCTTGACTTCAGTTTTCCTTTCTAAATTTGTCTCTTGAATTTTTAGAGATAAATTAATTCAATATTTATATTTAAATATAATTTTAATTAATTTTTAAAAATTAAAATATAAAAATTTAGATATAATATTAATTGTAATATATTATTATTTTTCAAATACAAAAATAATATTAACTCATATTTAATTATAAATAAATTATATATTTAATTTTAAAAATAATGATAAATAAATTTTATTTTACAATAATAATTATAAAAATTTTATAACAAATATACTATTATTTTAAATTAAATAATATATTTATTATAAAATATTTATAATTATTATTGTAAAATAATATTTAAAATGTGAAGTATATATTTAATAATTAACTTATTTATTTTTGTTTTTAATTTTAAAAATTAGTTAAATATAATAAATATTGGATAATTTATTTAAAATTTAAATTTATAAATTAAATATAAAATGATGTAAATATTAAATTTTTTTCTGGCCAACATTTTCATTTAAATGTAGACTTTAACCATCCACAATTCAAAAGAAAAAAAGCTATTGACTAGTAAGGGAGACTTCACGTCATTGCCACGTCCTTAATTTGCAACATGATAATTATAAAGAAAAAATCTTATACTTCGCATATTTTTACAATTTTATTTCATATATTATAAATGAACAATAAACTTTGAATTATATAATATTTATTAATTTTACTCTATTTTTAAAAAAATTAATATATTAGACATAATTTGATAATAAATGAACTAAACAAATAAATTTAAGAGATTTTATATTTTATTTTTTTAATTCTTAATTTTTATTTAAAAAAATATATATATCACTAATAGAAATATCATGTAACTACCATTAAAATTACTAAAAATTAAGAAGTAGGGCTAACTAATAATTTCATAATATGAACAAAAATTTTAAAATTTTAAGAAGTATAGAATTTTTGCTAAATAATTATGTCATATCAGTCCTAATAACTTAAACTAATTTTTAAAATTCGTGAAATAATTTCTATTCAGGAAATATGGAATGGAATTAATATGGTTAAATAGTTTAAATTTTAATTAGTTAATTTTATAGCATATGATATATATATATAATTTGAAAAGTATAAGTTTTTTAATAATTTTTTTTATATTGTATTGCAATAATGTGGCAATGAGGTTATTAAATTAAAAGTTTTAATAGTGGAATGCAATTAGCAAAAAATTAGAAGTATAAAATTTAATTAACATTTTTTTAGCATAGACTAGATTAGATTTTGATGTTGTCTCTAATTTTTTATCATTATCTTTTCTTTTTAAATAGAAATTAAAAATTAAAAGAGTAAAAAAATTTTCAGATTTATTCAGATATACTTATTATTCAATTAAATTCGCCTTTAATAACTATTTCAAAATAAAAAAACTTCCTTCAATAATTAAGTTAAGTCTACATAGAAAATACACAGATAAAGAAAAAAAATTTCTTAAAAAAATTATAAATTTTAATCATTTTAATTTCATAATTTATAATTATATAAAAAAAATTCAGTCTCATGACAATAAAAATACTTAAAAAAAAAAAAAAGACAACGCCCACTGCCCACTTGGCACGGACTCGTCTGGTAATAAATAATTTCTTAGATCGATACAATTTTAGAATTATTCAATGATAAAGACAACTATCTAACTTCTCATCTAAAAAAAGTCTTTAATTTTAAAAGTACATTAACTTTTTATAGCTAAATTTTCTCAATAAATTTTTCTTTTATGAAAATTTACTATTTCATTTTTATATTATAAACTTTTTATTTTATAAAATATATTAAAATATCTTCAATATTTTAAAAAATTTATTAATTAATTTTTTATTAATTTTAACCGTTAAATATTATTAAAAAATTTTAAAATATTTTTAATATAAAAATTTAATTAATAAAATTTTTAAAAAACTTCAAAAATTATGAGTTTTTCAAAATTACAAAGGCTAATAATAAAATATTTAAGAATTAAAATTGACGAATAAATTAATTAATAAATTTTTAAAAATATAAAAAATATTTTAATATATTTTTTAAAATTAAAAAACCACTAATAAATTTTCTCATATCATTAATTTTTTTTATTTAGATTTAATTTAAATTTAAACTGAACGTTTTTAATTATAAAAAAAATTGTAACCTCATCAAATTGAAGATTGAATCTTCAACACAATATAGAACAAAAACGTTACTAATATTATAATTAATAAAATTTAAATATTAAAAATTACCAAATAAAAATATGGTTACACACAATGAACTTTCCACATTTAATGACATAATCAATGTGAATGGAATACCAAAATCATAAAATTCTACATTTCCACTTTTTTTAGAAAAATGTTGTTTGCATTTCGTTTTTATCAATAGACATGATTAATTTTGTTAAAGAATATAAATAATTAATAAATAAATATTGATGACCGCTGGATTCTTTCACCCCGGACCAGGGGCTTGACCACAGCCCAAGGCCCATGACGTAGAGGCCCACACACCTGATATACAGAACAAGCCTGGCTCACCCGACTCTCAAGGCCGGGCTCGACCCATTTTCTTCACTCAAGCCGGCCTGGCCCACACGAAGCAGGCCCTCTCCACTCAGGCTTAACGTCTGACCCAACTCTCGGCCCAGTCCTGGATCCAGAGAAGTATTCGCCAGACAGCCTGGCAGATCCACTTGAACGTACGCACGAGGAGAATCAGAGGCCGTTACGCATAGAGCAGGCGGCTGATACCCTAGTACCTCCGAATCCGCATGACAGAGACGCGTGGCCCAATCCGGGAGAGACCTTTACACGTCACCAGCAAGCAAGACAATGTATAAAAGAGGAGTCCCCTCCTCAGGAAACTCAGGCCTTATTCAGTAATACAAAACCCTTGTAAAACCCTATTCATTTGGATCTCAGATCATCAATTGGCGCCGTCTGTGGGAAACGAAGGAGATCTTTTCATCACCGGAGTTTTCACTTTCAAAACCCACTGAGATCCACGATGGCAAACCACCAAGACAGTAACCTTAATATTCCAAATGACCTGAGCTCTGCCCAAGATGGGCAGCAGTTCTCTTTTTCTAGCCCTACAATGTTGAATAACCGAACACCTATTTCTCTTAATCCCTCGCCAAGCCTGGCAGGGAATACTCCTACCATGACCCTGTCTAACCAAGACATTCAAACCATGGCTCTCCAGCTACAAACCACTGCTCACTGGTTGGGCCAGATAATGCAACAAAGGGGACTTAGCACCCCAGTAAACGCACTCCCAGTAGTGGAGGAACCCAGAACCGATGAACTCCAACCTACCTCTGCCCGCCTCCGAACTAACAACCACGATACCGGAGAAGAGGAAGAACCGGAGGCCCGAATTCATGGGCGAAGGGCAAGAGAGTTGATAGAAAATGAAGAGGTGAACGACTATTCTGCCGGAACAACCAAAGAAACAGAAACTGAAACAGAGGAGGAAGAATGCAGCGAGGGCAAAAGATCCAACCCGGAAGACGAGAAAATGAACCAAAAGTTGAAAAGGTTAAAGGAGCAGCTCCTAGCCGAGCTAGGTAAGAAAGATCAGAGTCAAACCTCCTTGCCTACTTCTTCTCCCTTCTCAAAGTTAATGCAGCAAGAGACCGTTCCCAAAAAGTTTATGATGCCACCGATGGCGGCTTATAATGGAGCTGGTAACCCGAGAGAGCACGTCATGAACTATAAGACCTTCATGGAGTTACAAACCCTGTCAGATGCTCTGATGTGCAAGGTGTTCCCAACAACGCTCTCGGGACCAGCGAGGGCATGGTTCAACAGCCTGGAGGCCGGAAGCATTCAAAGTTTCGGAGATCTGGCCACTCGCTTCATTAGCCGGTTCGTAGCTGGGGTGCCTGCAGATAGGAAGACGAGTTATCTGGAAACAGTGAGACAAAAAGCTGGTGAATCCCTCAGAGAGTATGTCGCCCGTTTCAATACGGAGGCCCTGCAGATCCCCGAGCTTGACGAAGGAAGGGCGGTAGAGGCCATGCAGAAGGGAACAACCTCTGCCGAGTTCTTCGGTTCACTAAGCAGGAAACCTCCGACCTCACTGGCCGAGTTGATGAAGAGGGCGGAAAAGTATATAAGGCAGGATGACGCCTTAGTAACGAGTAGATTTGCCAAAAGGGCGGAAGGAAAAGAAAAAGCCCCGGAGGAGGGGAGGTCGGAGAAGCACGAGAAGAAGCATGGAAAGAGGCCTGAACCGTACAAGCAGGCCTGGGAAAGAAGGGATCACAGGCCTCCTCCTCCTCGGATTCTCGAACCAAGAACGCTCCCTCCTTGGGTTCCGGAGAAACCGACTCCATTAAATGCGTCTAGAGCCGAGGTGCTCATGGCTGTCCAAAATAAAGAGTTTCTCCAGTGGCCCCAACCTTTGAAGTCGGAAGCAGATCAGAGGAATCCTGATAAGTATTGTCAGTATCACCGAACGCATGGCCACGACACAAATAACTGTTTTCAGTTAATCGCAGAGATTGAAAGATTGATAAAAAGGGGGCATCTCAAAAATTTTGTGAAGAAACCAGAGGGGCAGAGGCCTCAACCCGGTCCGGCAGCCCAGATGCCCAGGAGAACTGGAACGGGGCCAGTGAACGATGGGTCCAGTGGGACTATTAATATGATCGTCGGAGGAACTGGAGGACGGATGAACCGTCGAGGAAAGAAGAGAAACCGGGAAGGGGAGACCAGCAATGGCGAGGTTATGCAGATCGTTGACCACTCTCCCATGACCATCGCTTTCTCTTCGGAGGATGCACAGGGCATTCAGATGCCCCATGATGACGCGCTTGTCATTGAAGCAGTCATTCATAATTTTCGGGTGAAGAAGGTTCTGGTGGATGATGGGAGTAAGGTTAACTTATTGCCATATCGGGTTTTCCAGCAGATGGGAATCCCAGAGGAACAGCTGGTTCAGGACCAGTCACCCATCAAAGGGATCGGAGGAGCACCGGTACTTGTAGAAGGGAAGGTGAAGCTGGCCCTCACCCTGGGAGAAGCACCCAAAGCTCGCACCCATTATGAGGTGTTCTTGGTGGTCAAACTCCCACTGAGCTACAATGCGATTTTGGGGAGGCCGGCGTTGTTCAGTTTCGAAGCTGACACTAGCATCAGGTATCTGGCACTCAAGTTCCCAACGGAAGGAGGAGTGGGAATGGTCCGCGGAAGCCAGGAGGAAGCAAGGGCAGTATACTTGGCCACAGTGACGGAACCGAACTCAACCGGAGAAGTGCTTGATTCGAAAGTTTTGGAGGTCAGGGATGAGACAAAGGAAGCCCGGACAGAGCCCGTTGGAGAGCTGGAGACTTTTTCCCTATCAGAAGAAGAAACGAGTAAGGTCTTCAGTCTCAATGCCGGCCTCACCAAAGAACAAAAAGGTGAAGCCATGGCCCTGATCCGAAGTCACTCATCGACCTTCGCATGGAAGCCCTCAAACATGCCGGGAATTGACCCCAAAGTAATGACACACCAATTGAATGTCCTCCCCGAGGCCAGACCAGTAAAGCAAAAGAAGAGAGTAGTAGGAAGAGAGAAGCAGCAGGCTACCCAGGAAGAGGTGCAGAAGCTAGAAGAGGCAGGCTTTATTAGGGAGGTTATGTACCCACAGTGGTTGGCAAATCCTGTGTTAGTCAAAAAAGCCAATGGCAAATACAGGATGTGTATAGATTTTACCGACCTGAATAAGGCCTGCCCAAAAGATTGTTACCCCCTCCCCGATATTAATAAGATGGTCGATTCAACGGCTGGTTTTGATTATATGTCTTCTCTGGATGCTATGTCTGGTTACCACCAAATCCTAATGGAAAAAACGGATGAGGAGAAGACCTCATTTATAACTGAAGACGGGACTTACTGCTGCAGAGCTATGCCCTTCGGATTAAGAAACGCCGGGGCAACTTACCAACGATTAATGAATAAAATCTTTAAAAATCAGATCGGCAGGAATGTAGAAGTGTATGTGGATGACATGGTGGTTAAAAGTTCAACTTTTCAACAACACATAACGGATCTAAGGGAGATATTTGGGGTGCTAGATCAATACAGGATGAAACTGAATCCAGCAAAGTGCGCTTTCTTCATCAGGGGAGGAAAATTCTTGGGGTACATGGTGAGTGGAAAAGGCATTGAGCCCAATCCGGAGAAAGTGGAAGCCATACTGAATATGCCAGAGCCGACCTGTGTAAGGGACGTCCAGAGATTAACCGGGAGAGTAGTGGCGCTTCATCGATTTATGTCAAGGTCGGCAGAAAAGTGTTTGCCATTCTTCAAAAAATTGAGGAAGGTCCCGAATTTTGAATGGACAGAAGACTGCCACAAAGCCTTCACAGAGCTTAAGGAATACCTCAGCTCACCTCACGTGCTCAGCAGCCCCGTAAAAGGGGAAGAACTCTTGATATACTTGGCAGCCTCAGAGCAAGCAGTCAGCGCAGTACTAGTAAGAGTGGAAGAAGGGGAGCAGAAACCCGTTTTCTACGTCAGCAAGGTACTCAGAGACACTGAGGTCAGATACTCGAACATTGAAAAATTGGCGTATGCCTTGTTGTTAGCAGTCCGAAAATACAAAGTTTATCTGGAAGGCCACCAAGGAGTTGTGATGACGGACCAACCGTTAAAGAAGATCCTACGTAGGCGGGAAACTTCAGGACGGATGTTAGCATGGTCCGTAGAAATCAGTCCTTACTGTCTGGAGTACCGACCTCGGACAGCTATAAAATCTCAAGCGTTGGCTGACTTCATAGCAGAATGCTCATTCAACAAGGAAAAGGAAGGATCATCCTCGGAGATACCAAGCAAAGAAAGAGAGGGAGAGCTTTCCCAAGAGTCCAGCTGGAAGCTATATGTAGACGGAGCATCAGGCTCCGAGGGCAGTGGCGCTGGGATAATACTTAAGGGGCCGGAGGGCTTCAAAGTATGTTATGCCTTACGGCTAGAATTCAAAGCTTCTAATAATGTGGCCGAATATGAAGCCTTGGTGAACGGAATGTTGGTGGCTTTGGAAATAGGGGTAACCGACCTCGAAGTAAATAGTGACTCTCAGCTGGTGATCAACCAGGTGACGGGAATATATCAGGCCAGAGATCCCATCATGCAGAGTTATCTTGATAAAGTAAAAGCTGTGGAAACCGACCTCACGCGCCGAGGAGTATTTACGAGATTTCAGAGGATACCTCGAGATGAAAATGAGGAGGCAGACCTGCTTAGTCGACTGACCAAAGAAGAGTTAGAGCAGCTCCCTGATGAAGTCTACATACAGCATGTCAGCACACCTGCTTTCAAGAAAATATATACAGTACTGCAGGTGGAGCAGAGCCCAACTTGGATGACTCCATACTTGAGATACTTGGAAAAGGGCGAACTCCCCGAAGATAAAGTTGAAGCCAAAAAGATAGCAGCCCGAGCTGCCAATTACCAAGTAATAAGGGGAACTTTATACAGAAAAGGGAAATCCAGCCCATGGCTCCGGTGTGTGAGTCCGGAAGAAGCTGCAAAGGTAATGGAGGAAATACATAGAGGCCTATGTGGAGCTCACGAGGGAGCAGGGACATTAGCTAACAAAATATTCAGGCAAGGATACTACTGGCCCACTGTTAAAAAAGAAGCAGAAGAGTTTGTCCGGAGGTGCGACGTATGTCAGAGATTTGCTAATGCCATCAGGACCCCGGCCACTCCTCAAGCAAGCATATCCAGTCCATGGCCCTTCTCACAATGGGGAATTGACATCCTGGGACCTTTCCCCAAGACTACGGGGCAAAGGAAATTCGTAGTGGTGGCTGTGGAATATTTTTCGAAATGGCCAGAGGCAGAAGCAATAGCCACAATCACAGCTCGCAAGATGATAGATTTCGTATGGGGACATATCATCTGCAGATTTAGCATACCAAGAGTACTTATCTCAGACAACGGCAGACAATTCGACTGCAGCACTTTCAGAGCCTTAACGACGAACATGGGCATATGGCATAAGTTCTTCTCCGTGGCTCATCCTCAGACAAATGGCCAAACGGAAGTCACTAATAGAGCTATCCTTCAAGGATTAAAGAAACGGCTGAATGGCGCAAAGGAGAATTGGGCAGAAGAGCTCAATAGCACTCTATGGGCACTCCGAACCACTCCCAGAGCACCCACTCAAGAAACCCCGTTTGCACTTGCTTACGGCACAGAGGCTGTAGTCCCAGTTGAATTGCAGATCCCCACTCATCGAGTTCAATTCGTTAGTGAGAACGCTAATGGGGACAAATTAAGGAACAACCTAGATGCTCTTGAAGAAGTTAGGGAAGAAGCCCAAGTCCGAACCGCCGCTTATCAACAACGAGCAGCAAGATATTACAATCAAAAGGTCAGAGAAAGAAGCTTGAAGGTGGGAGACCTGACTTTAAGAAACCTGGAAGCTACCGGAAAAAGAGCAGTTGCAGGCAAACTAGCACCGACCTGGGAAGGTCCATTCAAGGTGACAAAAGTGGTTAAGCCCGGGGTATACCGAATTGAAGATATGCAAGGAAACCCCGAGCCCCATGCTTGGAACATCCAGCACTTAAAAAGGTATTTTTCTTAAAATATTTGTAAAGAAAAAATCGTATTTTGACAAAGGTGAATAAATGAAAATTGTTTATACAATGTGATTATCTTTGTGAAAAAATATTTTTCATGATAAAGAAAAGAACAGGGCTCAGAAAGATCCCTCGCAAACAAGACCTCAGTTAGGCACAAAAACCAACTGAGATGACGAAGCGACAGTAAGGCCAATGAGCCTGAATTTTGTACAAATAACCGGCGAGGCCCCGAGGTCGTCCCGGAAATTCAAAGAAAAACAGGATCCCGTAAGATCTCCTGGAAACAAAAAACAACCGGCGAGGCCCCGAGGTCATCCCGGAAAGTCAAAGAAAAAAACAGGATCCCGTATGATCTCCTGGAAACAAAAAACAACCGGCGAGGCCCCGAGGTCGTCCCGGAAATTCAAAGAAAAACAGGATCCCGTAAGATCTCCTGGAAACAAAAAATAACCGGCGAGGCCCCGAGGTCATCCCGGAAAGTCAAAGAAAAAACAGGATCCCGTAAGATCTCCTGGAAACAAAAAACAACCGGCGAGGCCCCGAGGTCGTCCCGGAAATTCAAAGAAAAATAGGATCCCGTAAGATCTCCTGGAAACAAAAAAACCGGCGAGGCCCCGAGGTCGTCCCGGAAATTCAAAGAAAAACAGGATCCCGTAAGATCTCCTAGAAATAAAAATAACCGGCGAGGCCCCGAGGTCGTCCCGGAAATTCAAAGAAAAACAGGATCCCGTAAGATCTCCTGGAAACAAAAAACAACCGGCGAGGCCCCGAGGTCGTCCCGGAAATTCAAAGAAAAACAGGATCCCGTAAGATCTCCTGGAAACAAAAAACAACCGGCGAGGCCCCGAGGTCGTCCCGGAAACTCAAAGAAAACCAGGATCACGTAAGATCTCCTGGAAACAAAAATAGGTCGGTAAAGGACTTAAGAGCCTCCCGAAAGGAAAAATTTCTCCACCGGAACAACTTATAAAAACCAATTCCGACCTCGGAAAGAGAAGAGCCCAGAGCTAAAAAAAAAAAAAAAGGCTATAATCAAAGGCCCAAGACCGAGCTCTCAGTTCGGATAGACTTATATCCTTCAAGGATCAAGATACGAAGGCCAAAGAGAACGACCGAGCTCCCTCCATAGAAGGACTCATAAATGACGATATCCTTAGGAGGATAAAAAGGCTATAATCAAAGCCTCAACCAGTTTATCTGAAACAAATATACGAAGTCACAAAGAAGAAAGAAGGACTAAAAGCCAAAAACTGACATGATAGTTAAAAAGGTACAAGATTTAATCTCTCAGACTATCAGCTAAGAGCTGAGCTCGCAACTTAAGATTAATTCAGAGCTTCTGAATAAAAATATATAGTTTATATCACAGAGTAGATATAAATGTCAAGAAATATGAAAGACAAGAAGAAAACTAATATTTCATTAATGACTATTACAATTTATTTCCCCGGCGAGGAAGGAGGATAAATAGTCCTTAAGGGACTTGCATCAGTAAGAACACCCTCGCCTGCATTATCTCTATTCACAGCCACCTCCGAAGGAAGCTCGGTGTCCCTGGGGCCAGAGCTCTCAACATTAATAGTAGGGGCCACTTCTGACCTAGGGTGGAGGCCGTCTTTCTCAGAATCAAGATCATCTTCCTCCGACCCTACCTCAGATTCCTCTGACGAAGACTCAGATGGCCGGTCTATGTTCCTCCGAGAACCTCCTCGGGGCAAAGGGCAATCATCCTCCCCGTATAGCACTGACTCGCCATCTGAGTCCACTTCGCGCCTCCGAAGCTTGGCCAAAGGAAGATCAGGAGCCTGTCTAGCTTCTCTTAAACCGCGATTGTAGCCAGTTACATACATGCGGTAGGCCTTATCAAGGATAGCCTTTTTCATCTCACCAGACGCTTTATACTCATCAAGGTGTTCTTCACAAGCCTCAGCCACAAATTCCTTAAACTCAGAAGAGTCTTTGTAGTCCTGAAGATGAGCTTCACAGGCCTGATCAATTTTAACCTTCAGCTCATCAGACTCCTGATACTCCGCTATATACTGCTCACGCTTCAGCTGAGCCTTCCCTTCCGCATACTTTACCACCTCAAGCAGGGCTAAACATTTACGTTCCAAAGCCCTGACTTCATTCTTCAGCTGTTGTTGGCGAAGGTTAAACTCTTCAGCCGATGAAGACAAATCTTTGATACGTTCAGAACTTGTGCCCAATTCCTGCTCAAGGACCTCTACCCGGGCTAGGGCACTTTCCTTCTGAGCCTTCACCTCACTCAAGTGAGCTTGCAGCCCCTCAAAATCAGCCTTTAAGGCCTCATGTTGGTGCTGGACCTCAGCCCTTTGGCTTACGGCCTCATCCCTCTCCTGAAGGACCGTCGTCATAGAGGACAGCTGTTTTACAACCTCTACACAACGAGTTTCCACTTCAGCTGCCCTCTCATCAGACTCCTGGAGAACTCTACGAGTACGAGATAGCTCTGACTCCAGGGATTTGCTATGCTCTGCCGCCTCAACTGCTTTGTCCTCAGCTCTTTTAGAGGCTTCCAGGGCAGAATGCAACTCCACTCGGAGAGACTGGATCTGCTCCCGGGCGGCTGCCAGGTGGCCCCTCGCGTCGCTGGTGGCAGTCAGGTTCTCATCACGACGCGCTTCCTCAATCCGGCGGTCCACGGACTCCCGGAGAGAGAGATCACGGGCATCCACCTCCATAACCAAGCCTAACACCTAGTACGGAAGAACAATTGTCAAGAAAAGCAACAAAGCAAACTCACAGAAAGGTGAAAAAATAACTTACCATCAGCAGCATTTCTCCAATCGTGGATCCGAGCTCCTCACGAGAGCAAGATTGGAAGGACACCTGCTCCTTGGTAGAACTGGCCAAGTAACCAGTCAAGGCCAGAAGACGAGGATCCGAAGCCTCTGTTATCCCGCCGAACATCCGTTCCCGGAGAAGTGCGGCAACAGCGGAGGCCGGCGACTCCGAGGAAATGCTTGACAGGTCCAGAATGTTGTCAGCAGGGGACGACGAAGGAACAGCAGAAACACCCTTCCCTTTCCCAATGGGAGGAAGAGGTGGGGAAGGACCCGCAGCAGTCTTGGATTTCTTCCGAGCAGGAGACGGGACAGGCGTTCCAGAAGGGGTCGGACGCTTGCCTCCAGTCTTTGAGGGGACACCCTCAGATCCCTCAGGCTGAGTCCTCACAGGGGTAGGGGCACCTTCACCAGAAACCTCCGGGCTTTGATCCTCTAGGAGGATGATCTCCATCCCTGTCCCAGAGGCCGCCTTACCTTCAACAGGGGACTTAAGTTCCCCCCCTAACACCTCCTCAGTAGAATGGACAGCACCCTGCCCCACTTGTTCAGTAGCTTGGGTCTGCTCCACAACAGCTAGGGAAGTTTCCCTCACGACCTCTGAGGTTGAGCTCGACCCGCCATGGCCAGTCGTCCGAGCTGATTTAATGCTGCGAGAGCTCGGCTTGGAAGTCCGCGAAGAGGCTTTGACAAGAGGTCGGCTGATCTTCTTGGAAGAAGCGGCCTGAGCCAGCTCTGCAGCAATCTCAGTTACAGAGTGCCCATCCCCAAAGGCGTCAAAAATTGCATGCATGTTCTCCCGAGACAGGGCAAAATTCTTGGGGAATTTGATGCTATCCATTCTAACCTCAGACGCTGCAAGAAACAAGAAGTTATAAAGAGTCAGCATACTTCCTGATATCATGAGCAAAGAAGAAACAGAATAGCCGGACAAAGCACTATACCCGTGTCCCGGATATCCCTAAGGTTGGACGCAAACATACACTTCTCGACATCATACTTCCTCTCAACGGAAGTCAGTCGAAGCAGCCCGACCTGCTCAATAAGACTCAATTCGGGCAGATCGTTGCAGCCCGGAAAGATCTCCCCCCACCTTAGGTCCACCTCCCATGATCGGCAGGACCCTAATTTCAACTCCGCCACAAGGAAATTCTCTACCCATCCCTTTATAGAATCCTTGTAGCCCGTAAGAAGAGACAGCCCATTACGGGGGGAAAAGTAATAGAAGTTTTGCTTCGCCCTAACCAGGCGGAAAAAAGTGACAAACAGACAGGCCGTAGGGGCGAAACCCCAACCCAGGCAGATAGACTCGAAACAGGACATGAACAAAATGGAATTTGGGGATAACATTCGAGGAGTTACCCCAAAGTATTCAAACACCTCAACAAAGAAAGGGGTAAAAGGAAGCGGTAGACCAAATTCTCTCTGCTTCAGGAAAAACACTATGCTACGAACCTCTTGGGGATCCACTAAGCCAGGTGGGCGAGGGTAAGGAAGCACTATCCTCTCATTTGGAAGAGGTGCTCGAATAAGATACAACGGAGTATCTAAAAGCCTCCGAGAAATGTGATTAGTTATGTTGGAAGGGGTAATATGCGACTCAAGGTCAAAAACATCAGGAAGCTTTAAACTTGCCATGGAAGAACAAGGAAGCGTACCTGAGAACACGATAGGATGAAAAAAGAGACGTAGAAGGAATTGCAGGAAGACAGAGAGCAACCAAGAACTAGTTCTTCAAAAGACAGAAGGAATTCGAAAAGAAAGAAAGAAAGGCTGTTATGAGGCAAGGCGTTGATACTGAACAGTTTTGTCTTGGAGCGGCGCGATCATTAATTGTTCTCGAAGTTTACCCTCTCGACGGTTAGGAAATAACCGGCGAGACGGTAAAGGGGCAAAAGGACGATCGCTGGGCTTCTCTACATCTATCAAGGGCCAAGTATACGATGACAGTCCATCATTTAAAAGCCCATTCGCCACCCACATAATACAGGCCCAACTCATCAGTCAGAGCAACTTAGCCTACTACTTTACCATCCCTATGGTAAATGCCGTGGAAACAGAGGGGCAAGTCATGAAAAGACTCAAAAGTACAAGCAAAGGGGAGCATGATAAAGGTCAGACTTACGCATCATTTAAAAAGTTATAAGATTTGATTTACCGCTACTAAACAAAGGGTGGGAGATCGGAAAGAGGCGCCAAAAGCACCTCGGAGTCATACAAAGCTGAGAGCTTAGAGTTCAACTCATCAGAAGCCGAGCTCAGAGGTCGGATTAGTCCAGCTCAGACAGCATGACTTGAGAGCTCGGCCAGCTAAAGGAAACTCAGAGCTCATCTCACTAAGCAAAGACATAACTCTCAGGTCGGTCAGTTCAGCTCGGACAACATGACCTGAGAGCCCGTTCGGATGAAGGAGACTCAAGGCTCAATTCATCGAAGTAAAGACCGAACTCACAGGTCGGTCAGACAGTCCAGTTCGAAAAACTTGAAAGCCCAGTTGACTAAGTGGATCCGGAGTTCAACTCATCAGAGCTCGCAGATAGGTTAGATTAGCTCGGGAAAAAGCAGGACAGAGTTCAGTTGGTTAAAACTATAAGGCGGGCAATCCAAAGTATTTCACACATAATAAAAGAAGAACAGCTTAAGCATGAGAGCAGAACAAGAACTTCATTAAAAGAAAAGCACATTACAGCACGTTACAAAGGCCTACACTACGGGATGAAAGACTATCCTTAAAGAATTTACATATCCAGATACTTCCTCATCTACGACTATCACCTACCCTACTATTCTAGTCTTCAGCTCGGAGGACTTCTCGTAGCTCGGAATGAGAGTTTTTCAGAAAAGGCCAAGATCTGTCTCGCTATTACAGGGGAACTGAACAAGTTGATTCCCATAAGCATTTCTCACTATTCCCCTGGGCGAACGTCCGGTTACCCAAATGTGATGCACGGTACATTCGAACAAGCTCAGATATGGTATGCCGGCCGTGCACCACACATGAAAAACATAAGTCTTCGAGGCTATGACCCCGAAGAGATCGCGAAGTACACATTCGAAAAAATCGCTGGAGACCTGACTGAGTGCAGCAGATCCCAGTCTCACGTAATACTGGTACTTCACACCAAAGGGAATAATAATACTGGTACTTCACACCAAAAAGAACAACAAGCTGAGCGCCGGCGCCACCCCCGTTTATATCAAAAGAGGACAACAGGGGCATCGAGGAAATTCCCTGTTTCTCTGTGGAAAAAGGCGAAGTTAGATCGAACCCCTCAACAGTCCAGAACTTCTCGGGAGCCTGGACAACAACCAGAAGAGGAGGCCAGCCAGACGACCTGGGTAAAGCAGTTTCAGCAGCTTGCTGGATGGTCCCGCCCTTCGCCTGCCATACCCGAAGGATCTTCAATGCACCATCCAGACGCCTTAGAGGTAACATCGAATTTTCAAGAATTTTGAACTGACCCATTTTTATTTCAGGAACTGCAAAAAGTTTCAAAATAGTGACAAGTCAGACACAGTTCCCCCCTAAGATGATAAGAGCAAAATCAAAGCAAACCTCTGGGGCACAAGGCAATCTGCTTGAAGAAGGCGTCGAATAGACCTGCCACAGATAAAACAAGAATTTTTCATTTCAACAGAAGGCTCAAGAATGAAGAAAAGCTGGCGCTGATATATACCCGGAGCCTGATAATTTAGCACAGGGCAGAATTACACTAGACTCTAAGCTAATGGTGTCAGATTTCTAAAAGATATTCACAGAAAAGGAAAGAAAGGAGATGTCCAGATAATGATGACAAGAAAGTAAAGGCGGCAGAGGACAAGAAGAATAGAGAAAAGACAGAAAGAGGAAAGAACAGATAGAATTCAGAAACTGTGCCACGACTGAAAGACGAAAGGATGTTATCAAGGCACCTGAACCCGAACAGACGCGATCATAATAGTTCTTGGTATTCACCCCCTTGGCAGTTGGAGCAATAACTGCCGAGAAGGTGAAGGGGCAATTGATGACCGCTGGATTCCTTCACCCCGGACCAGGGGCTTGACCACAGCCCAAGGCCCATGACGTAGAGGCCCACACACCTGATATACAGAACAAGCCTGGCTCACCCGACTCTCAAGGCCGGGCTCGACCCATTTTCTTCACTCAAGCCGGCCTGGCCCACACGAAGCAGGCCTTCTCCACTCAGGCTTAACGTCTGACCCAACTCTCGGCCCAGTCCTGGATCCAGAGAAGTATTCGCCAGACAGCCTGGCAGATCCACTTGAACGTACGCACGAGGAGAATCAGAGGCCGTTACGCATAGAGCAGGCGGCTGATACCCTAGTACCTCCGAATCCGCATGACACAGACGCGTGGCCCAATCCGGGAGAGACCTTTACACGTCACCAGCAAGCAAGACAATGTATAAAAGAGGAGTCCCCTCCTCAGGAAACTCAGGCCTTATTCAGTAATACAAAACCCTTGTAAAACCCTATTCATTTGGATCTCAGATCATCAAATATAAATAAAAATAAAAATGAAAAATTATAAATATAAATTTTAGATAAAACTTATTCATACGCAAATGAACTTCACAGATACATTAAAATAAGTTATAATTAAAATCTATATATGAATTTAAAATTATATATCAAAATAAAAAAATTAATAAAAGTTTTAGATATGAGAGAATTAGATACTTTTATTTAGAGAAATAAAGACTGAAATAATTAAATTTTGTTTAATGTAACTAAATTTGTTTGAGAGTTCATAATTGCATTAGTGGCTGAGCAACTCAAGCCAAATTGAAAAAATTAATGAATTAAATTAATTTCAAATTTTAATTTAATTATTTTATTATTTTTTATTTAATTTAATTATTTTTTATTTAATTTTTATTTTTAAAATTTTTAATTATTTCTATTCAATTCAATTTTAATTAATAAAAATTAATAACACCAGACTAGACATGTGAGTGTATAACACTAAACATATTAATAAATAATAATATATTATTTTTTACGATATAAGAAAATTAAATTATAATTAAAATTAAAATATTTAAATTAAATTTTAAAATACTAAATTAAGATATAAAAAAATTTATTAAAAAATATCAACTAATCAAATTAAATTAAATTATATCGATTTAATTCAAATTAATTTTTATTTAATTTAATTTAATTTTATAAATATTAAAATTTTAATTTTCGTTTACCGAGATTTGATTTTATATATAACTTACCAAATACTTTCTCTTATCTGTATTTACTGAATTTTATTCTAATGTTTTATTTTTATTTGAATATTATTATGTATAAAGCGAAAATAATTTGATTAGTTACAGAAATTATATAATTTAATTATTGGAATGCTCAACCTTTATTAATTACCACATAATCATGAATTATATAATTTACGTTTTAAATGTGTTATCAACTCATTAATTATGCTTTCAACGTTATAAATATATTAGTTTTTCGTTTCAAATGTTTTAAATTTGCTCTACCATAATTCTGTTTTTCTTTATGAAAAATTATTATTTAGTTTTATATTATTAGAAAATTTATTAATCGATTAAAATATTATAAATTTTTAAAAATTTATTCATTAATTTTTTTAATTTTTATTAAGTATTTAAAAAATATAAAATATTTTTAATATAAAAAATTAATAAAAATTAAATAATAAATACTTAACGGTTAAAATTAAATTAATAAATTTAATCTAAACTTTTGAATATAAGTGGCCTTATATTATGCTAAATAATTATTCAAACGATTAAATTAAAGTGATAAATTTTAAAAAAATTATACGGATTTAGTCCGATAATAAGTATATCTGAATAAATTTAAGAGATATTATATTTTATTCTCTCGATCCTTAATTTTCAGTTAAAAAAAAACTTTAAAAAGATTAATTATGACCGATAAACTGCTGATTTAAGGTATATCAAATGCATTTTTAATTAATTCTATAATTAGAGTCATTTGATTTCTCAAGCTAATTTCACTTTATTATTTGTTTTAGATTACATTACTCTTTTAAAATTTAAATTAAAATTTTTACATCAATAAAACATTTAAATTTCAATATGTAATATATAAATAAAAATATTATAAATAATAATTAAAATGATAAAAGATTATATGCACACATGAAAAATAATTATATTTTACAAATTATGCTTTTAATTATTACTTATATTACATAATAAATTAATATTTTTATATCTATTTTATCAATATAATTATTGATCATATGCCAATTTTTAATGATTTTATCTGTCAATCATAATAATTAAATATAATTGTTGTTATATCTTTACGAATTATCTCCTGATTATTTATAATATTTTCCTTCATTTTGAATAAAATATTTTATAAAATTCAATTTAATTAATTTTTTTTAACAATTTTTAAAATATAAGAATTTAATTTTTTTTATATTTAAAATTTTTATTTTAAAAAAATTATTGAAATTTTACATAATTTAATGATAATTCATGTGAATTCTTTTACTGCAAAATAAATCATATTAAACAAAAAAAAATTGTGAATCATATAACTACTGCTACCATCGTTTTGTAATGTTAATCATGTTAAACAAAAAAAAAAAAAAAAAAAAAAAAAATTCTAATAAGGTAGTCATTTTCAAACTTCTTAAACCTACTTTTTTTAATTTTATAATTATATTCTTTTAAATTTCATCAAAATTTTCTTTTCTTTGTATTTATCTCTCCTTTTTTAAGTTTAAATAATCATAAATATATCTATTTTACACAGCTAATTTTCCTTTTCAATTTTTAAGATATTTTAATAATGTACTCATAGGTAGGGGTGAGCATTCGGTCGGTTCGGTTCAAAACCGAACCAAACCGAATAAACCGAAAACCGAAATTTGAGTGTTTATGAAAACCGAACCGAACTGATTTTGATCAGAAATCGAATCGAACGAAACCGGTCTGATTCGGTTTGATTCAGTTCGGTTTGATCGGTTTCGATTTTTAATAATTTTTTTATTTTTTACACTTTATTTTTAATATTTTAAAATTTAATTAAAATATTTTAATTTTAATATGATTTAATTTTTATATATTATTGAAAAAACATATTATTATTATTAATCGGTTCAGTTTGGTTTTTTCAGTTTTTTTCTGATTAAAACCGAACCGAACTGAAATAACCGAAATTTTTAAAATTGAAAACCGAACCGAACCAAAATATGTAAAAAACTGAACCAAATTTTTAAATCAGTTCGATTCGGTCGGTTTTTTCGGTTTGAACCGAATACTGCTCACTCCTACTCATAGGTTTAGCCTGATAGTAAAGTGCATTTAAATAAATCTAAAACGTCTCACATTTTATTCCCTAATTTTTAATTTTTATTTTTTTTTAAAAAAAATAAATGTTTTAGTAGTGTATCATATGCTTATTATATCTATATAATATCTTTATTCAATTTATTATCATTGTGTTTTAATTTTACTCATTGTATTTATCAATTTTACATATTAATTGGTGTGATTCATGGATTGGTTCAATCTATGAAATTTAATTAATCTAACTCAATTCAGATCAATAAATTTGATTATAAAATTTTTTTGTTAATCAATAAATAATTATTTTATATTTAATTACACATTTTAAATTCTAATTTCATTTTCTCTTCTTTAATTTTTAAATTTAGTTTAATTATAATACTAACTAGATATTTTTAACATTTCTATTATTATTAGAAATGTAATATCTCAATTCAATTATTTTATTTTTATTTTTATTTTTTGATTTCTAAAAAATTAAAAATTATTCGTATTTTTATACCTACAATATATTTTACAGATATATTATTTTATTTTACTGTAATTATTTTAGATATAATAATTTTTTAATTTCTATAAAATTAAAATTAATCACATTTATGAAAAAAATTAAATTAATATGTATAAATTATTTTAATTTTTAATTCATATAAAATTTAAAAATAATCATGTTTCTAAATAAGAGTTAAAATAATATACAAAATATATTCTATTTTTTAATTTTTATAAAATTAAATTAGTCATATCTCTGAAAATAATTAAAATAAAATAATATGTATAAATTATTTTAATTTTTTAATTTCCGAAAAATTAAAATTGAAGTTATAAATTTCATTTTAAAATTATATTTTTTTTACTTTACAAAATTTAAAAGTATATAATTTATAAAATTAATTAATTTTTTTTGCTTCGTTCTTATTTAAAATATAATATTTAAATTTAATTTTTTATGATATTTTTAATTTATATTTTGTAATTGTACTTTTATTATAATAAATTTACGGTTGAAATATGAATGATTTTTATACCATTAATTAATAAATTAATTTTAATAGTTAATAGGATATGAAACTAGTTGATAGTTTGAATAGTTAACTAATAAAAAAGATAGTTTGAATAGTTAACTTATTTATGTGCTTAAAATCTCTTTGTCCATAATAGAGAAATCCAAGTATTTCATGTAATTTAGTTAGGATCTACTTTTTACTATTACATTAGCCTATTTCCTGTTACTGTAATGGTGAATATTGCCATGGTTGACATTTTGAATTGTGTTTTACCTCTCAAATTTTCTTTATTCAATTTATGAATAATATTAAGAAACAGACAAAAAAAAAAAAAAAAGCCAAATAATAAAGGCTTGAACTCGAGTTTATTCTTAATAGACGCCGACTGTAATTATTCCTAACAATGTCCAGACATTTATATATTTAGGAGTAAATTATTATAAAATCTCTGAATTTTTAAAAAATTAATGATTTTATTTTATTTTAAAATTACTCCATTAAAATATTTTTATATTTTATAAAATTCAACTCATTAATTATTTTGTTAAAAAAAATCATTAGTTATCTTAAATATTTATACTTTTTTATCAAAAACAGATAATTTCATTAAAATTGAGTTGAAAATCAGGCTTAAAAAAGAAAAATAAAATCTTTTAAACTAACAAAGTACAAACGAAACCCAAGATTCAATCTACTAAACCAAACCCTAATGAAACTGAAGAATTTAGAAGACAATTTTTCGGTTGTCAACATCGTTATCAGGTATGATAAATGCTGCCTTTGAAGCCATTGAAGATGAAGCCAACTCCAATTCAATTAAACAACTAGCATAGATATGCAATCACCAAATTAAAAACTTATCAACAATACAGGAAAAAGCAATAATAATAAGAAGTAACGCTTCAATATTAGTGTCAAATGGCTAAAAACAGAGAGAAGAATAAAAGTCCCACCTTGAAAAGCTTTCCTTCCGTCAATGGTATGATTAAGCCATAAGTAAAGAACCTCCAAGCCATATATTGATATGCGTAAGCTTGAGTAAAAAGGAGAACGATATATCCGACCAAAAAAGAAGACAATGATGAAGCATCACCGTAAAAGGGTTGTGGACAGAGCTCCAAATACCATCTGTGCTTAAGAGTCACCATAAAGGCGAACTACCAGGTATTGACCCCTGAAGGTATCTGCTGCTAAAAAGAAGCCCTCTCTTCGATTTTGTCTCCTTAACTAGAATATGGTGGGAGAACAAGAAGCCCTTCATATATAACACCCCTCCTGTCACCATAACCCGAAAGCAACATTAAAAAATAAAAACAAATAACAAATAACAAACACAAAAGAAACAATAAAAAACCCTCCACCCAGCGAAGGTAAGGGCAACCCACGCTTGGGCGAAGAGAACATGAGCTTCTCTTATACAGATGGGGCAGGAAAAACCGCTTGCTGGCACAGAAAGAAGACTTACTCTTTAGAAAAAAAGACAAATGAGAAGAGAGAAAAATCTTCATATATTTTGAGTATTCAACTAGGCAAACAAGAAATCAACTAGGGGGCCAATACTTTTCAATAACTTGAAGTGTAAGAACATTGTGATATTCTTTGAGTATTCAACTAGGCAAGTAAGAAATCATGAGAAATTAAGCAAAAGTCGAATTATTCATGCTGAATATCACATTTGAAAGACTAGAAAAAGAAATGGGTTTATTTATTTAAAATTCATGGGTCCAATTTCAGCTATTATAAATTTATTTTTAGAAACTCATATACGATATATTTTAGTGTGTTTTGATGTCTTCTATAATCTTATATGAATTAGGAGTCAAATTAGTAGGATTAAATATAGTTTTTCTTATTTAAATAGGATTATTTTATATTTTCTATTTCAACTAGGATTTGTCTTATTTTTTTATTTTAATTAGGATTTATTTTGTTTTCCTATTTCAACTAGGATTAGGAGATATTTGGCTATAAATAACTTTTATTTTGTATGTAGAAAGAAGTTAATAAGTAAAGATTTGATATTTCTCTCCGTAATGAGAATTTTTATTCTTGATTGTAAATATGGTTAATTCTTTGTATCTCCATATTTTGCAACTTATAAAGGTTCAACCTTATGGCGTCCTAATATACATTTTCTCCATGCTTAGTTAACTTATCAAGAATTTCTTGCGGCATTCTCTAGCTGGAATCGCTTGATTACCTTCATTTTTAATCACATTGATTGATTAAGGGTGTGGTAGAGCCTTATGGAAGATATATTTACCTTGTTTTTTGTCAAGTTGTGTAACGGAGTTTTTGATCAGGAGGTATCTTGAATTCCGCATCATAAAATTTCACAATATTATATGTATATACATATATAATATTCATCATAAAAAATCATTATACGTGAAATTATTAATTAATAGGTAAATTGTTTATAATTATAAGAATTTACCATTTTTTTATAAAAAAAATATATTCTTAGACATCTATTTTCATCTCTTTCTCATTAGACCCATCTCTTGTGGTTTCATTATCTGAGAGTTCTGGCCTCCCGGTCTAATAGTTAATTTTTTTTTTAGGTTTTATCTTTTATTTTTTTAGCAAAGGTAAGTCAATAGATTAGCTTAGCTTAAAATATGGGTTACACGGTCAAAATAAAAAGGCCTCCACAGATAAAATAAAGCTCAAAGCCCACAATCAATTACAAGAAAATTGTAATACCCGGCTAGATTTCGGCATCAGAATCCCTACCTTCCGGCGGAATCTCCATTGGAATCTGGAATTCTGAAGATGCCAGAGGCTTCTAGAGGGGTAAAATGTGTTTTCTAAAATGTTTTTACTGGTTTCATGGTTTTAAATGAAAAAGAATTGAGTTTTGAAAAGAAAATACCAAGGAGGCATTTGCCAGGTTCGGCCGCCGAACATGGGAAGGTTTCGGGAGCGTTTTTGGCCTCCGAAAGCTTTGCTTGAACGAACCAAGGTTCGGCCGCCGAACATCAATGAGTTTAGGGGGCACATTAGGCTGCCGAAGGTCTTTGACCAGGCCACCTATAAAGAGCCCTCAGATCGGAAATGGGCGAGTTTTCTCCCCATTCTCGAGCTCAGGTGAGTTTTTATACTCCTTTGGTCGTTTTCATGCTTTCTCTACCCATCCCTCAAGTTTTCATGAGTTCTACCATTGTTTTGAAGTTTTGAAGCTTAAATAGGAGTTTTGGGAGCTTGGAGACTTTTGGAGCTTGGATCCTCCACACCTCCGAGTTAGGGATCGCACCACCCCTCCGAGTTAGGGATCGCACCACCCCTCGATCTTCAAGAGGTAAGTGTAGATCCTTGCTTTCCTTGTGTTTTAATGAAGTTTTAAGTAAGTTTAAAGATGTTTTGATGGTTGAGTATGGGTAGATATGCATGTTAGGGTTTATGTGGGTTTTATGCCCAATGTATGCTTATGCCTGTTGATGTCTGTTTATGTGATGTTATGTTGAAGCTTTAAGCTAGTTTATGCATGTGGGAGAGTGTATGCATGATTGGGAGAGAGCAAGTGAGGTTTTGAGTAGTTTTGATGGTTTTGGCTTATGTGGGTCATAAGCTATTTATGTATGCTTTATGATGTTCTTTGTTGGAGTTTAAGCTTATTTAAGCTCCTTTGTGCATGGTTAAGGGTTTATGCATGTTTTAAAAGGTTGGGTGCTTGTTTGGGGTGTTTGGTAAGGCTTTGGAGGCTGGTATGCACAAGAGGCTGAGTTCTGGATGAACTCAGGTTCGGCTGCCGAAGGTAGTTTCGGCCGCCGAACCTGTCTGGGGATGCATGGATTGGCCGCCTAACCTTGCCCCCGAAAGTTGAGTTTTGGCTTGAAAGCAGACTTTCGGCCGCCGAAGGAAGGTTCGGCCGCCGAAAGTGCCTGACTTTCGTCTCTGGAGAGGAACTTTCGGCCGCCGAAAGTGCCCGAGTTTCGTCTCTAGAGAGAGGGTTCGGTCGCCGAAGGTGCCGCCGAAAGTGCCCTGTCCAGCCTTTTCATGGTTATTTTCTATGCATGTTTTGGTGATGTTTTAAGGGGTTTTTGGGTAGTTGTTTATGAGTTGTTTAGAGTGTGTTTGGCACCTCATTCGAGTCTACCTGTGTAGGACCGGACCTGAGGGACCGAGGAGGCCATCAGTGTTAGCAGTTACAGAGTCAGTTCAGCGTCTGCCAGAGGTGAGTAGAATTAAACTTAATCTTTATTTTACGAAATTCAAATGCCTAAAGCATGTTCATGCATCATGTTTATATGTAATAGGTTGATTGCACTAGTTACACGAATATGACGCATTGCATTATTTACTGTTGATGTGGATGGACCAAGGCGACCCCAATAGCCCTAGATAAGTTATGTTAATGAAGTCCTGAGGAGCCCGAAGGGCCGGATATAATGAAGTCCTGAGGAGCCCGAAGGGCCGGGCATAATGAAGTCCTGAGGAGCCCGAAGGGCCGGGCACCATGTTATGTTACAGTCAGAGGGAGTTTTGGTGGTCATGTCCAATCCGTTATGTGAATTGTTTGTGCTGTGATGCATTTCATAAAAGCATGTAATTAATGAACTGTTTTTTTGTTTCTACTCACTGGGCTTTTTAGCTCACCCCTCTCCTCTAACCCCAGTGTTGCAGGTATGAGGTCGTTCGGGAAGTCTCAAGAGTTAAGGTTGTGCTTATGTAATAGATTAGTGTTAGTGTGGACATGTAATGTACACTGAGATAATGTATTGTAAGATAATGAATTGTAATGTAAGTAAAGTAGAGTTTTATTTATGGATTAGTGCTGTGCTTGGCCCTAAGACTTGGTTAGTCCCTGTTTAGTACATGACGTATGTTAGGGTTTAATGTTGAGTTGTGTTGGAACTAAACTTGTGGCATGTGTTGTTTACCACGCTAGAGTATTTGAGGAGGACCCCAGTGGAGGTCTTATGTTTGTGGTCTGATGCATGCACAGGTTAGGTTCTAATTCTTTGGATGTGACTTCGGCTTGATGTATGTTATGTTGACCCAGCTAGAGTTTTTTGAGGGCTCTAGTAGAGGGTTCCTTATGTTTCCAGTTATGTTGCATACAGGTCAAACTCGGTATTTACATCAGATGTTTAAGTTTTTATGTTAAAGTTTTGATCATGTATGGGATTTGACCAGGTGATAGGATGTATGTTTGGCTTGCTATGGGTCCCGGCGGCCTTAAGCCGATCTGGATCCTAGCGCCGGTAGCGGTTCGGGCCGTTACAGAGGGGTATCGGTTTCCGGGTCGTTACAAAAATGTCCAGAAGTCCAACAACTCAAAGAAAACCCTAGACTATTGGCTTTGCAAGGGTTAACGGACCCGAAAAAATCATGATCCGACAAAAAAGCGATGTAGCTTTGCTCCTTTTCCCAACCAGCCAATGATGAAGTACCAAGATGTGATACCAGTAAAGTTTTGTAGCCATCCTCACTAAACTAATTCAACCAGAGAAACAAGAACATCGCCAAAAAACATGAAGCCCTAAGATATTGAATCATGGAAGAACTGCAAACAAACATCAAATAAGAAATCCTTAAAAAGCCATAAAGAAAAACCAGGGGAGGAGACATAGCTCCCAGCCTCTCAATGTCATATAGCCTTGAGGGACCAGATATCTTTACTGGATATCGTTGATGTCCCCAGAGATGACCAACCCTAAAAAACTAGACCCTGAGCATCAACGGCTAAACACCCTCTCCTACAAGCTAAATCTCGACCACTCTGAATCATTAGGCAGAGGCCACTGAGATCCCTTCACTAAGTGATTTAACACTCAAGTCTAAATATACAGATCCAAAAGATCATTTCTAGAAAGAGATAGTGACCTACAAAATAGAGAAAGAAGGAACAAAAAAATTAACCCAAGTAAAACACAGGTCCTCTTCCCCAACAAAGTAAGAAACAAAACCCTTGAAGCCCATGCATATTAGGAGAATGAGGGCCAAATGCAGATCTCCTTTAGAAAACCCATCTTCATTCAACTCTGAATCTACCCAAAACCTTCAAAAATATTATTTACACCCAACCCAAAATGGGGGAGGGTAAACCCACATTTCGGGCTAGGAAGGGAGGCCAGGCAGGGGAAGCTACATGAGGCAGCAGAAGAAAAATGAGACTAGCCCGTAGAAGAGAGCTCAGGGAAGAGAGAAAACTTATTTTTTAGTTTTAGTATCCATATATGGAGCTTTTAATTTCCAATGTCTTTCTAAGGTTGTGGAAATTGGCATGTTGAAGTTGCCCTTCTTTGTAGCTAGTTGTATGAGTGTTGCATGTAAGTTTATTGTACTCTGGTAGCTTTTCTTCCACTTATTGTAGTGGAGGCTTGGTAATCGAATTGGTTGCTACAGGATCGGCTATTAAGGAATATGTGAGCTTCTATCTTTGCTTATGACATGGTGTCATTTAGTTTTGGCCATATGGGTGGCTATCTTTAGGTTTTATCGATAGACACTTTGTTCGGTTGTTCAACCCTTGAAGATGCAGCAATTGTAAGGGCTTTGACTGATGCCTTGCATGTTTTATGACTGGGAGATGGTGGTTGTGCAAGACATTTTGTGAAGGCAATGTCTATTTTATTCAAAATACACAGAAGAATGATCAAAAGAGTAATTTGAGCAAAAATTCCAATTTTCAGTTTTTCTCTTAACTAATCTAGAGTGACATGCTCAATGCTAATTTTTTGCATTAATCTAACCAATAAGCATCTAACGTCAACCAAACACATCTAACGTGTATTAACTTTAGAATATATTATCTATTAGCATTTATTAGAAGAGGAATGGACTTAACTATCCTAAAGAATAGTTTATGAATAATTACCTCTTAAAGTCCTCTCCTTATATTGAAAGATTGTTCTAGGTCCTCAAGTGTTTACCCTTCAAATTAGTTCAGACAACTAAGAGCTCCACGAGATAATTGAGTCGAAAAACCTTCCTCCCCTTCAAGGGCGTGACCGAAATATTCATGTAAAAGAGAGAAGATTATTTCAAATCTCAAGGGATAGATTTGCAATTTTTTATTCATCAACTAAAAATTTCTTTGAGTTTTTCTTCAATGAAAGTAGAGAGAAGAAAACTTTGTGGTAGAAGATGGCTCTAAATAATAATAATAATAATAATAATAATAATAATGATAATAATAAAAAGAAGATCAAATTAATTTATGTAGTTTTTCACCAATTAAGGAAAAGAGACAGGGAGGAGTATGCGCACAAGTGGACGAATAGTGAATTTAACTTTTTAGTTGTCAAATTCATGTAACTCCAATTAAAAAGAAGTTTATTGTGGTTAGGGATTTCAAATGCATGACCCATATACTCTCTCTAAAACAAACTTTTCTAACTCTTTTCCATATCCCTAAAATAATTCTCATCTCTCTAGTAATCTATAAACTTATATTTAGGGATTCAAAATTCCAAAATAACTCCTAAAAGGTATTAGAGACACTAAAATACAAAAGGATTGTTCAACCTTTTGAGTTATTTTCTGTGTGAAACTCACATGCAAATAATTCATCTTTGATTAAATTATTTTTTTAATGGAAAGATAGAAATATATTAAGATAGACTTAAAATCCAATCATTTTATTACTATTAAATTAATTAATTCATCAATCACATTAATGAATTCATCCCGAAACTTGATAATCAAATTCCTCTATATCCATGTCATACATGAAATTTATTCAAATTAAATTGCATAATTCAAATTTAAGTTAGTTTAAGTCATAGAGACTTTTGCAATCGTATTGTAATCTAAACTAATTAATTAATTAATTTAACTTATTGAGATTGTTTCATATATGTATAATCTATTGGATTTATAGAAAATGAGAATATTTTCTTATTTACACAAAATAATATTTTAAATATATTACGAGCTCTTAAAAATTATGATTGGTGCCTAACATAACACGTTATGATTATTTAATTAACAAAAATGATTTATTTCATTTTTTCTGAATCATGATCATAAATTAAAATGCACTAATATCATTTCGTTATAAAATTCAAATTCAAATTAGTATCACGGTAATATCACACTGCAATACTTTGAACCCTATGATCAACATTAAATTTCAATTCTCAATAAGCTAGACTTACATAAGAAAATCTGTATTTAATCTTTGGTCAAGCTGTCGTGGCCAGAAACTTTAAGTATTAAAAATAATTAATTTGATTGTAAAATTCTGCCTGTTTACCTAGAGTAATGAATTTCATCTTGTTTAACACTTTATTACTATGTATAATTTATTTGAGTCAACACTCACCATATATCTACAAGTATATAAGTAAATATCAAACTCAAATAAACTATAAATGAAATAAGCATTATCTTAGATCTAAGGAAAATATGCATTATTATGATTTGAATGAGCAAACAATGACAAGAGTAAACTTTATACATTTCTCATTTATGTGTCACTAGTTTAGCCCACCTATCACTACATGTGCTTACATATATGCCTAAACATCAAATGTTATGTGGCATGTGAGTCACCACTCTACCATCGTTAATATTCTATACTAATCAGTAGAGATAGAGATGATAATTTAATTTGGATGAATCATGACTAGTAAAATATCGAGAAAAAATGATAATTTATATTTTTTTGTCAACTTTTCAAATTCAATTAGTTTATTAGTTAAAATTGTAATTTTAACCTATAAATTATCATTTGCATTACATGAGAATCGTCGCTCTGAGTAGTAGCAGTTTCTTTCTCTTTCTTGTGTGTCTTCGTTTGTGGGCCTGTGGACAGTATGTCTGCTTGTTTAAGCTTTAGATCTTTGTTTTTTCGGTCGTGTGGGCTGAATGCTTAGACAAGTTTTTAATGTTTCATAGTTCTTGTACCTATTTTTTTAGTAATAAATTCCCCTTCTTTTTGGTAAAAATAATGTTTACAATGCAACCTAATAAAAATTATATAAATATTTAATTAATATAATAATTATTTATCCATTAACACGATTCCTAAATTTTAATAATTAGATTTTAAATTACGAGCTTAAAAAATATTAAATTAAGTTAAATTGTTAATAATATAAATCCGCGAATTGTGGTTGTACTTGTTAGGAATGATGGTGAGATAAATGATTGTTTTCTGGTTTAATTTTAATTTGGTTGGGTCAATTTTAATTTGATAATTACAGTATATTTATTTAATATTTTATTAAACTTTGAGTAAATGTGTAAAATATATCTTATATAATTATTATAATAAATTTATTATTAAACTTATAGTCAATTCAATTTTTATTACTTATTCATTGTGGGAAATATTCTTTATGTATGTTAAAAAAATACCAATATATTAAAAAACCATTAAATATTTTTAATTTTTTTAAAGCTATTTAAGTTTAATCGTCCATAACTTGACCGCATTACTAATTAAAAAAATTGTTATTTAATTTTTATATTATACAGAAATTTATTAGTTAATATTTTTAAAATTTTTACAAAAATTATTAATGATAAGAATGTAAAAGAATCGAACCGAATAAAATTTTGAAGAGTTTAAATTAGTTTGTCAAATTTTTTTAACTCGAATTTTACCCATTTCGAATTCGTTTTCAATATTAATTTATCTATATATAGATTTCAATATTAATTTATCTATATTATATATAAAAGTGAAAAGAGGAACATATTAGAATTTTTATAATTCTCTTACATTTTTTATTTATTTACAATAATTTTTAGCTAATTTGTAGTTGATAATTTTATTATTTAAAATAGATGATAATTTTATTATTTTAAAAAATAATTTTATTGATGTTATATAAGAAACGCTCAAAGTGAGTGATTAGTTGCCACCACAAAATAAGATTATATGGTAAAAGTTTGGTAAGTGGATGTGCGGCCCTGCCTGAGGTAAAAAAGGTCTGGATACAATTACAACTGGTTCTTCATCAAGACTTAGCCTTTTTTGAAGAGGTCGAGACTTCATATAAAGTTACTGTTACTAGACATTTACTGTTAGTAGACACAATTTAGCATACTTGATAAAATATATTTTAGTCCATATTATCATTATCTTATTGATGTTTATTTACACATTTTCTACCTAATTTTGTAGTTTTAATCATATTTTGCAGATATTAGGTGTAAAGGAACAATTTGGAGAAAATGCTCTTAAAAATACCAAAAAGTGCCAAAACTGGAAAAGCCACCTTCGGAAGCACTTTCGGAAGCCAAAAATCAGTCATCTTCGGAAGCACCTTCGGCGGCCGAAAGTCTGGTCCAGAGCCGAAAGTGACCCATCTTAGGCGGCACCTTCGGCCACCGAACCTTCACTCCAGAGCCGAAAGTCCAGCCCCTGAAACTAGACTTAGGCGGCCGAAAGTCCCTCCGAACAACCTCCTCCTTACTCAATAAGCCAAATCTTGAAGATCACATGTTTCCCACTTTATGCTATGCACATTCAAAATTCAAATCAAGGCTCCACCTTCCTCTTTAGTGCATGAATAATGTGAAGAAGGTTTCTTGGATACACCTTGGGCAACAACAAAGACCAAAAAGTCCTTGCAACTCCACACAAGGCATATACAAGACCAAGGGCACTTTGGGCAATCTCTAAAAGAATGCATGGACATCCAAGAAACCCTAGGCAGCCTCCCAAGACTTATTTAAAGGCTTCAAGAAGACATGAAGAGGAAGATTTTGGATCCCCCATCTTCTCCAAAGGGTTCGGCAGCCCCTTCCTTCACTCTCCACTTTTGGTTCTTCATCTTCTTACTTTCTTTTTCTCTATTTTTCTGTTTTTGGTTCAGCCATGAGTGGCTGAAACCCTCTATTCTAGTTGGAGTTTGGTTGAAATTAAGGTTGTTTAAAGGGTTGTGAGATCTGAACATAAAGTGTTTGCTTTTGATTAGTTCAATATTCATGCAATTGTGTACTTAATTCTAAGATTGCTTTGTTGTTTTGATCAAATTGGCCACTTGATTCTTGATTGCAAAGTTAATTGATTGTTAGTTGGGATATTTGTTAGTCCGTAATTGCTGGAAATATTCTGACCTAAGAACACTTGGTGTAAAAACTAAGGAATTGCATGATCTAGCAACATTTCATGCGTTTGAGTAGCTAGGATTGGATCTCTCTCATTCTTTATGCAATTGACAATTGTTTTGATGCCTAAGGCCCAAGGACGTTCCTTGGCAATTTGTTAATTAGTAATTGATTAGAGGACATTCCCTAATTGATTTAATCATAAGGAGAGACATGGTGGTGAGAAGCGTTTTCCACCCCCATAACTAATCTATTGAATCAATAAAAAAAACCTAAGTTTCAATGATCAACCCAAATAACCAAAGTGGATCCATATCTTCAACTAGACTTTTCTCATATTGATTTCCTCTTTTATTTTTGCTGTTTTAATTGCTTTCAATAGTTGTTAGTCAAATCAATCTCAAAACCCCCCTTTTTATTTTATTGCACCTTACTTTTATTCTGCTTTCAATTACTTGCTTTCAATTGTGTTTTCAATTAGTTCTCTTGGTCTTGATTGAGAAAAATAAATAGGTAATCAATTCTCTGTGGATTCGATCCTTCACCACTATCTGCAGTTGTAAATTGTTGATAACCAAGAAGGTTATTTTTGACCGGCTTCGACAACCGCGAGTCAAAAATTGGCGCCGTTGCCGGGGAATTGATTTAACTTGTTTATTTTTCTTTCATGACTAGATCTGAACATAGGACACTCTGCCCTTTGATCCAGAAATTGAACGCACTCTCAGAAGGCTAGGAAAGCAAGCCTCCAACGCAGAACCTTTTACCCAACCTTCGGCCACCGAACATCATCAACCTTCGGCCGCCGAACTTGCCTCACTTCAGCAACCGAATTTTGCACCTATGGCAGAACCAAATGCACAAGCTGTTGCCCCCAATGGACATGCTGTCCAGAATCAAATAGCTCAAGAAAATCCAGTCATGAGACCTCAAGTGCCAAGGGAAAGGACCATGAGAGAGTTAGCAACACCTATAGGTGATCAAGCACCTCTTTGCATCACCTATCCACCTCTTACAGTTCCCTTTGAACTTAAGACAGGTTTGATTCATTTTCTTCCTAAATTTAGAGGTAGAGAGAATGAAAATCCATAAAAACACTTGAAAGAATTTAATATTGTTTGTTCATCTATGAGATCTCAAGGTATATCTGAAGATCATGTTAAATTAAGAGCTTTTCCCTTTTCATTAGATGACTTTGCTAAAGATTGGTTGTTTTATTTGCCACCTGGATCTATAACTTCTTAGGATGATATGGTCCAAACCTTTCTGGACAAATACTTCCCACCATCTAAATCAATTGGCATAATAAGAGAAATTACTAGCATAAGACAGAAACAAACTGAGGACTTATATGATTATTGGGAAAGGTTTGAAAGACTATGCACAGGTTGTCCACAACATGATATATTAGACAGGTCTCTCATACAGTTCTTCTATGGAGGATTACTCCCATCAGAAAGAAAATTCATAAATGTAGCTTGTGGAGGATCCATTGCAGACAAGACACCAAGGGAGATGAAAGAGTTGATATCTACCCTTGCAGCCTCATCTAGGCAATATGGAGAAGAAAAACAATTGCAAAGAGCCAATGAGGTAAGTTCATCCACTATTTCTGAACTATCATCTGTGATGAAAGATTTTGCTATAGGACTGGTTCAACAGATTCAAACAACCCAGCCACCTAGGCCATGTGGGATCTGTTCATATGTAGGACATCCAACTTATCAATGTCCTACACTGCAAGAAGACAGCCAACAAGTCAATGCAATTGGAGGGTACAACCAATCTAGACATGATCCATACTCCAATACATACAACCCAGGTTGGAGAGACCTCCCCAATTTCAGCTATGGAAGGGCCAATAACACCCAGAACTACCAAAGAAATCAAACCCAACCAGCACCTCAGAACTCCAACCAGAGCCTTGAAAAGATGATGGAAACACTGATAAACACCATGCAAGGCGTGCGACAAGACCTAGGACAAATGGCCACCTCTATAAACAGAATCGAAACCCAAGGTAAGCTCCCTTTTCAAACTGAAACTAATCCCAGACAGAATGTTAGTGCTATTACTTTGAGAAGTGGAAAAGAGCTTCAAGATGCCAGATATGAGGAAGAAAAGCAAGTTGCACAAGAGTCTGCCCCATCTGAAACCACACTTGCACCATCTGCGCAACCCCATCTCCATGAGCCAGCCTCTCCAGCGCAATCTGAAACATCACCTGCATAAAAGACTGAACCAAAGGTACGTTTTCACATTCCACCTCCTTTTCCAAAAAGATTTGAAAGAACACAAAAAGAAAAAGAAGAAAAGGAGATCCTTGAGACCTTTAGACAGGTGGAAATCAACATACCTTTGCTAGACGCTGTCAAGCAAATTCCAAGGTACGCAAAATTTCTGAAAGAGTTGTGTACCAATAGAAGAAAGCTAGCTGCAAGAGAGAAAGTAAGTGTAGGTGAGGTTGTCACTGCTGTCATTAAAAGAGAGCTCCCTACTAAGTGCAAAGACAAAGGTATGTTTACTATCTCTTGCAAGATTGGGAATGTTGGAATCAAGAAAGCTATGTGTGATCTTGGTGCTTCTATAAATGTCATGCCTCTCTCCATCTATAAATCTCTGAATGCATGTGCACTAAAAGATACAAGAGTTATGATCCAACTAGCTTATAGATCTGTGGTATATCCACTAGGTGTCCTAGAAGATGTATTAGTCCAAGTAGGTGAACTTGTCTTTCCTGCTGATTTCTATGTGATTAATACTAAGGAAGATAGTTGCAATGCTAGTTCTGATATCCTTTTTGGACGTCCTTTCTTGAGTACTGCTAGAACTAAAATTGATGTGCATGATGGTACTTTAACCATGGAGTTTGAAGGAGAAGTGATTAAATACAATGTCTATAATGCCATGAAATATCCACATGATATGTCTCCTGTCTATGGTCTTGATATTGTTGACTGTTTGAGTCAGGAAGTTTTTGATGAAAATCAAGATGATATACTTAACAATGATTTCTGCCAAGAAACCGATCAGGTGCAGATTGAGAGCCAGAAAGAGACTGTCTGCAGCATCCAGCAGATTGATATTGTGCAAGCTGAAGCCAACTTTCCACCGCCGAATCCAGTCCCCTTTCGGCCACCGAACCCTACTGACTTGCAAACATCGAATTCTGCTTCGCAAACTAAGACCGACGCACTGACTGAAGACACTTTTCGGCCGCCGAACACAGGTAATCTTCGGCCGCCGAATCCGACTACCTTTCAGACGCCGAATCTTTCCTCTCAGCCCCCAGCACAGACTGAAGCCATGAGTTCTCGGCCTCCGAACTCAACTGACCTTCGGCCGCCGAATAAAGACATTCTTCGGCTGTCGAAACCTGTTCCACAACTTTCGACGCAAGCAAGCTCTTCCAGCCCACCTCTTCTGCAGTCAAGCCAAGAGCAGCACCTTCCAGATTCTGAAGGATGTAAGCATGATCTCCTTGAACAGATTTTCATTGCTCAATCTGATGAACCATGGTACGCAGATATGGTAAACTACTTGGCCACAGGTAACTTGCCTCCTGACATGCCAAAGCACACTAAAGATAAGATAAAGAAAGATGCCAAATACTATGTTTGGGATGAGCCATATTTGTGGAAACATTGTGCTGACCAAATGATAAGGAGATATATTCCTGACCAAGAAATAGCTTCTGTACTTACTTTTTGTCATTCATATAGTTGTGGAGGACACTTTGGTCCAAGAAAAACTGCTCATAAGATACTTGAAAGTGGCTTGTTTTGGCCCACCATTTTTCGAGATGCTTTTCTGTTTTGCAGATCATGTGCTAGGTGTCAACAAACTGGAAATCTAAGCAAAAGAAATCAAATGCCACAGAACCCCGTCATGGTCTGTGAGGTGTTTGATGTGTGGGGCATAGAATTCATGGGCCCATTCCCACCATCCTTTGGATACACCTACATCATCCTTGTAGTGGATTATTGACAGAGCGCATTTTAGGCCATATTATCATGATCTTAATGATGTTTATTTGCACATTTTCTGCCTAATTTGGTTGTTTTGTTCATGTTTTGCAGAAACTAGGTGTGAAAAGACATTCTGGAGAAAACGCTCTTAAAACTGCCAAAAAGTGCCAAATATGGAAAGTTCCAGAAAAGGAAAGTTTTCATATATGGAAAGTTCCAAATAAGGAAAGTTTCATATATGGAAAGTGCCAAACAAGGAAAGAGTCAAAGAGCGCAGTCAGCAAACTGTCCGAAATTCGAACTGCAGAATCCTTCCTGCCTTGTTTTGAACGTGTGCCAAGAAAGGAAAGTCTTCAAATAAGGCAAGTTTTCAGAAAAGGAAAGTCTTCAAATGAGGAAAATGCAGAGGCAAAAGCAAATAAGGAAAGCTCAGTCAGAGGATTATTTAAAATTCAAATCGCAGATATTTCTTTCCTTATTCAAAGATGTGCACATACTGCATGTAATACCCGGCTAGAGTCCGGCACCGGAATTCCTGTTGTTTGGTGGAATCCGGGGTGTCGGAATTCTAGAAAAAAGTAGAATTTATGTTTTACTATGTGGTATGATTTGTAGTGATGTTTTACGGTTAATGGAAGTGAGTTTTGAGTTGAAATAACCTAAGGCAGTTGAGCCAAGTTCGGCCGCCGAAGGTAAGTTCGGCCGCCGAAGGTGTTCGGCTTCCGAAGGTGAGTTCGGCCCCCGAATGTTGCATGGTTTTGCATGCGTTTGGGCAGCCGAAACTGAGTTGGCCAGCTAGCTTTTGGGCATCCTTAGTCAGCATTTTGGACAGGTGTTATGTCCCCTTTGTTGCCAGAAGTTTGGCCACGTCTCCCTTGGTTTATTTGCTGAGTTTGAGCAGCTCATGCAGGAGTTTGCTCATTTACCAAGTGTTGAAGGTTGTGAAGCAAAAAGTGAGTTTGAGAGAGTTTGAGAGTGTGAGAGGAGGTGATCCGTTTTCCCTTGTTCAGAGTGTGTAGCTTCTTACTACAGGAGGTAAGTGATGTTCTTGAATATGTTTTCTGAAGGTTTTAGGGGGATTTGTGGAAGGAGATGCATGTTTAGGTTCTTAATGATAGTTTTGATGAGTTATGCATGTATACATGTTTATGTGTTATGTTTGATTTGTTGTTTGGGGTTATTAGATAGTTTTGGACCCCTGTGATCTTATACTTATGTATATGTGTGTTGAGGAGTTGGTATATGCATGTTTGGAGTTCTTGAAGGGAAGGAGGTGATAGTTTGTCGTTGAAGCTGAGTTCTGGATGAACTCAGGTTCGGCAGCCGAAGGTTCATTCGGCCGCCGAACCTCTTAGGTGCTTGAGTTTCGTCTCTGGAGAGGACATTCGGCCGCCGAACCTGCCGCCGAAAGTGTCCTGTCCAGCTTTTCTTTTGCATGGTTTGCATGAGTATAGAGTGAGATTAAGGGGTTTCTTGGGTAGGTTAAAAAGAGGTATTCTTAAGATAAGTTGGTCCCTCATTTGAGTCTTTATGTGCTGATACAGACCAGAGGAACCAGAGAGAGCAGCAGTGAGTACTGCTCCAGAGTTTCAGAACCTGCAGAGTCAGTCAGTCCAGATAGCCAGAGGTGAGTGGAACTAAACTTATGACTTTTAATTGAACCATAAACTGCTTTTAGCATATCTCATGCATCATGATTATGCCATAGGTTGATTGCATTAGTTTCACGAATATGTTGCATTTCATTGTTATTTGGTGATGTGAGTGAATGCTGAATGATCCAATAGTCTCAGACAGGAAGTCCAGGAGCCTTTGACTACGCCCTGGCAATGGTAAGTACACAGGTGTTATATACACATATACATATATGACAGGAAGTCCAGGAGCCTTTGACTACGCCCTGGCACAGAGTTACTGGGACTATGTGGTGACAGGTTTACTCTTGATGTGGCTTGTCTGTGATATGGTGCATTCCATGAGATCATATTTTACTGAGATGTTTTACTGTTCTACTCACTGGGCTATAGAGCTCATCCCACTCCCTTAACCCCAGTTTTGCAGGTTCAGTGTACAGTGTACAGGGACAGTCCAGCAGAGTACAGGAAAAGTGAAGAGATCTGTAATAGCTTAGAGTGGACATGTAATATTAAAGAGATGTAATAGTTGTTGCTTGACCTAGACCTAGTAATGTATGTATTGTACATGATCTGTATATGTATATATGTTTTCCTGTATGTGAAAACCAGGCTTAACAGGTATGAGTTAACCCATCTAGAGCAAGCTCTAGTCAGGGATACAGAGTACAGAGTACATGAGTACAGAGTACAGAGATAGTGCATGCACAGGTTAAGCCTTGGTTCAGAAAAGAGTTTTATTTTCACAGAAAATGTATGATCATGTATGAGGTTTACAGGTACACAGAGAGTATAGCAGGCTTGCTACGGGTTCTGGCGGCCTTAAGCCGACCTGAATCCTAGCGCCGGTGACGGTCCATTTTGGGGTCGTTACACTGCAGCAGTCGTATCTTCCAATTTAGGCAGCAAGATCTCATGAAGGCACACTTGCCTCTTCTGCGTTCAGCGTTTAAAATTCAAACGAAGGCTCCACCTGAAAAGGAAAGACTTGGCAGATCCACTTTCCCTTCTGCATTCAATGACTGCGCACCACTTGCCTCTTGCAACACAATCTGTGCGCCACTCCCTATTCAGGAAGGAGATCTCTATGCACTTGGCCTTCATTCAGTCCAGATTCATAATTCAATAGAGGATCCATCTAAAGAGGAAGTTTGGACAGCAAATATTTCCTATACAGTGCTGTCCGCGCGCCTACCTCTTCTGCAAAGCCTGATCCGCGCGCCTCCTTCCCTTTCAGTGCTATCCGCGCGCATGCCTCTCTCCTGCAGAGCAAGCCACGACTTTTCTTCCTCTATTGGCAGCCTTGGATCGCTCTTCCTTCCTTTTCAAGCACAAGGTACGCTCCTTTCCTATTCTGAAGGCAATCTGCGCGCCAACTTCTTTCTGAAGCCTTGCAGTCCGATTCTTTCCTCTTTTGCAACAACTTGGGCAGCAAGTTGCACATGGGCAGCACCTTGGGCAGCCTCTACACTAATTAGGAAGCAAGGTCAGCATCTAAACTTATTTAGGAAGCACAATCTGCGCCTCCTTCCCTTTCTGAGACCAAACCGCGCGCATCAACTTCCTTTCGCAGTGCATTTTCGCGCAGCCTTCCTTCTGAAGCTGAAAAGCGCGATTCTTTCCTTTTCAGACACATCTTGGGCAGAAAATACCTCTTGGGCAGTAAGTATGACCTAGGGCAACACTTTTCAACTATAAAAAGCCACATAAGAAGCCTCTACATGGTCTTTACACTCCCCCTGGGAGACACCTACGGGATTGCAAGTGACATCTTCTCTTTTTCTTCCTTTCTTTATTTTTAGTTTTTGTTTCAGCCATGAGTGGCTGAAACCTTTTTTCTAGTTGAGGATTTGGTGAAACTTTGGTTGTATTTTTGGATTGAGAGACTTGAACTACATGGTTAATCTTTAGTTGCTTTTCAATATTCATGTAATTTGGTGCTTTAAGATATTATTGCTTTGTCTTGCGGATCTCTATTGATCTTTGATTTCAAGGTAATATATTGTTGTTTGAATAATCTTAGTCCGTATTTGCTTGGATTGCTCAAATATAAGAACACTTGGTGTAAAAACCAAGGAAATTGCATGATCTAGTGTTGTCTCCATGCATGTGGGTGACTAGAATTGGTTCTCTCTATTTCTTTATGCGATTGACTATTGTATAAGGCCTGTGGCTCAAAGACGTTCTTTGGCAATTGTTAATTAGTAATTAATTGGAGGACTATCCCTAATTGATTTAACCTAAAAGAGAGATAATGGATGTGAGAAGCTTCTTCAATCTCCATGGCCAATTTATTGAATCAACAAAGGAACATATGAGTCAATGATCAATCCCATCAACTTAAAGTGAATCCGAATCTTCAACTAGAGCTTTTCTCTTATTTGTTTTCTCTTTATTTTTATTATTTGCTTTACTTTATTGTTTCCACCATTAGTTTAATCAAATCAATCTCAAACCCCCCTTATTTACTTTACTCGCAATTTATTTTCATTGTTTATTTATTTTTTGTTTGTTCATTTGGTCTACTCAAGGAAGGTAAATAAGTATCAATTCCCTGTGGATACGATCCTTTTACCACTGTCTACAGTTTTAATATTGTTGGTAGTTAAAAAGGTTATTTATTTTGACCGGCTTCGACAACCGCTCTGTCAATTATGTATCCAAATGGGTGGAAGCTAGAGCAACAAAGACTGATGATGCCAAGGCCGTAGTAGACTTTGTGAAGACTCACATCTTTGCCAGACATGGAGTACCAAAGGCAATCATCAGTGATAGGGGGACCCATTTTTGCAACAAGGTAGTGGAAAGCCTCCTAAGGAAACACAATGTGATCCATAGAACATCCACAGCCTACCACCCTCAAACAAATGGACAAGCTGAAGTATCCAAGAGAGAAATCAAGGCCATCCTTGAGAAGACAGTCTCCCCTAACCGAAAGGATTGGAGTGCCAGACTAGAAGATGCTTTATGGACCTACCGAACAGCTTACAAAACTCCCATAGGTATGTCTCCTTACAGATTGGTCTATGGGAAAGCTTGTCACCTTCTAGTTGAGCTTGAACACAAGGCATATTGGGCTGTAAAGAATTACAACATGGACCTTAAGGAAGCTGGACACCATCGCAAGTTGCAACTACAAGAGCTAGAGGAAATAAGATGAGATGCATATGAGAATTCTTGGAACTACAAAGCAAAAACCAAAGCCTCCCATGATAGTCATCTTTCAAGAAAATAATTTGAGGTTGGTGATAAAGTCTTACTCTTTGATTCCCGTTTGAAATTATTTCCAGGAAAGCTACGGTCTAGGTGGATTGGACCATTCATTGTGGAACATGCCTGTCCCCATGGAGCTGTAGACATCAAAAGCATAGAAACTGGAAAGATCATCAAAGTAAATGGGCATCGACTGAAGCCATACTATGAAGGATTTGCAGTGCAAGTAGTGGAAGAAATTCCACTCACTCACTCTGCCTAAGTGATCATACCATGCACACCACACCCCAGGGGAGTATTCAGATTCCTTTATTCTCTTCTTTTCTTTTACATTGAGGACAATGCATGATTTAAGTGTGGGGGTGCATACTTCTTCTTTCTTCCTCTCTCACTTCTTTTCTTCTTCTTCTTCCTTTCTTTCTTCTGCGAATTGCTTTTAGAATGCAATTTTTTTTTCTCTTTTCCTTTCAGTTTTGCGTTTCCTTCAGTTAATTAGCCACAGTTGAATTTTAGTTTGTTTATGCTTTCAATAAAATACACACAACCACAACCTTCTTCTTCTTTTTATTTTGCCCTACTCAAACTGATGAACTATGTTGGATGAGTTTTTCTTTCCATGACCCCATTGATGTGATAACTCTTTAAACTTATGTTGAATCAATTGCAGTGAGTTGTATTCATGTTTGAGAATTGCCTTTTGAATTGAATCTTTGAGCTTGCCATGGTGAAAAATATATTGATGACCCTCAATTGATGAGAATAAATTGAAAGTTGTGTGAATGAACTTAATGTGACTTGATTTAGCACTTGGTGTTGATTTGCCCAAATCATTGAGAGAAAGAAAATTCAGCAAAGGCAAAGACCTCAAAAGCACAAATCAAAAACTGTTCCAATGGTCAAAAGACTAAGAACAAAGCTAGTAGCCACTTGGAAAGGTGACCAACTGAGTAACTGGGGGTGGGTATCACAAATATGTACCTTCACGTCAAAAGGTTGGTGACTTTTTCAAGAAAAATCTAAGTGCAAAAGTCTGAATAAAGTACTTCAAGGTAAGCGCAAGTCAATCCAAAAGCTAGAAAAAGTCTTATCTTAACAAAAATGTGCATGTATGGTCTCTCTTGAGGAAAACAAATCCTAGCCATGGTAAGTAAAGGGAAACAAGGAAACAAGATGAGTAATCTTCATGCATATATTCTTCACTGCAATGATTCAAAATAGGTGTCTAGAGTAAGAGCTTAAGTGGAAATAAGGATCTAGAGCAAAGAAAACTTATTTGACTAGGTTTATTTGCTTGAGGACAAGCAAAATGCTAAGTGTGGGGGTATTTGATAGAGCATATTTTAGTCCATATTATCATGATCTTATTGATGTTTATTTACACCTTTTCTACCTAATTTTGTGGTTTTAATCATGTTTTGCAGATATTAGGTGTAAAGGAACAATTTGGAGAAAATGCTCTTAAAAATACCAAAAAGTGCCAAAACTGGAAAAGCCACCTTCGGAAGCACTTTCGGAAGCAAAAAATCAGTCATCTTCGGAAGCACCTTCAGCGGTCGAAAGACTGGTCCAGAGTCGAAAGTGACCCATCTTCGGCGGCACCTTCAGCCGCCGAACCTTCACTCCAGAGCCGAAAGTCCAGCCCCCGAAACTAGACTTAGGCGGCCGAAAGTCCCTCCGAACAGCCTCCTCCTTGCTCAATAAGCCAAATCTTGAAGATCACATGTTTTCCACTTTATGCCATGCACATTCAAAATTCAAATCAAGGCTCCACCTTCCTCTTTAGTGCATGAATAATGTGAAGAAGGCTTCTTGGATATACCTTGGGCAACAACAAAGACCAAAAAGTCCTTGCAACTCCACACAAGGCATATACAAGACCAAGGACACTTTGGGCAATCTCTAAAAGAATGCATGGACATCCAAGAAACCCTAGGCAGCCTCCCAAGACTTATTTAAAGGCTTCAAGAAGACATGAAGAGGAAGATTTTGGATCCCCCATCTTCTCCAAAGGGTTCGGCAGCCCCTTCCTTCACTCTCCACTTTTGGTTTGAACTTCTTACTTTCTTTTCCTCTATTTTTCTGTTTTGGTTCAGCCATGAGTGGCTGAAACCCTCTATTCTAGTTGGAGTTTGGTTGAAACTAAGGTTGTTTAAAGGGTTGTGAGATCTAAACATAAAGTGTTTGCTTTTGATTAGTTCAATATTCATGCAATTGTGTGCTTAATTCTAATATTGCTTTGTTGTTTTGATCAAATTGGCCACTTGATTCTTGATTGCAAAGTTAATTGATTGTTAGTTGGGATATTTGTTAGTCCGTAATTGCTGAAAATATTCTGACCTAAGAACACTTGGTGTAAAAACTAAGGAATTGCATGATCTAGCAACATTTCATGCGTTTGAGTAGCTAGGATTGGATCTCTCTCATTCTTTATGCAATTGACAATTGTTTTGATGCCTAAGGCCCAAGAACGTTCCTTGGCAATTTGTTAATTAGTAATTGATTAGAGGACGTTCCCTAATTGATTTAATTATAAGGAGAGACATGGTGGTGAGAAGCGTTTTTCACCCCCATAACTAATCTATTGAATCAATCAAGAAAACCTAAGTTTCAATGATCAACCCAAACAACCAAAGTGGATCCATATCTTCAACTAGACTTTTCTCATATTGATTTCCTCTTTTATTTTTGCTGTTTTAATTGCTTTCAATAGTTGTTAGTCAAATCAATCTCAAAACCCCCCTTTTTATTTTATTGCACCTTACTTTTATTCAGCTTTCAATTACTTGCTTTCAATTGTGTTTTCAATTAGTTCTCTTGGTCTTGATTGAGAAAAATAAATAGGTAATTAATTCTCTGTGGATTCGATCCTTCACCACTATCTGCAGTTGTAAATTGTTGATAACCAAGAAGGTTATTTTTTACCGGCTTCGACAACCGGGAGTCAATACTCCTTTTACGCCTGCAATCACGGAATCACTGACCAGTTAAATCGGCGAGATCTTTTATCAAATAGTCGATTATATCATTGCCAGATTATCAGGAAATGCTATATGTAATTCCGTCCTCTTACAGTATAAAAGTCAATGATCACAGAGATAAAAGTACACAATTCTCTTACAATACTCTTGTAATACCCGGCTAGACTCCGGTATCGAAATTCCTACCGTTCGGTGGAATCTCGATTGTCGGAAACCTCTAGAAGGGTAAAATCATGTTTTCATAAAATATTTTAATGTATTTTATGGTTTTAAGTAAGAAAGAAATTGGGTTTTAAATGAAAAAGACCATGGAGGCATTTCCAGGTTCGGCCGCCGAACCTCAAGTTCGGCCGCCGAACGTGGGATGGTTTAGGGGGGGCACGTTAGGCTTCCTAATGTAGCTCATGTTCGGCCGCCGAACATGCATGCGTTTTGGAGTCGCCTTCAGCTTCCGAAGGTGGACTGGCTAGCCACCTATAAAAGGACCCATGGCCGAAAATGGGCGAGCTTTCTCCCCTATTTTCGGCCAACGGTGAGTCCATGCTCTCCCATGGTTGGTTTTGGTGATTTTCCTCAAATCTTTCAAGTTTTAACAAATGGTTGCTTGGTTTTTGAAGTTTTAGAAGTTAAGATCAAGTTTTGGAGCTTGGAGACCCAAGGAGCTAGATCTCTCCCACCTCCGAGTTGGATCGCCTCTCCTCTCGATCTTTAAGAGGTAAGAGTAGATCCTCATGTAATACCCGGCTAGACTCCGGTATCGGAATTCCTACCGTCCGGTGGAATCTCGGATGTCGGAAACCTCTAGAAGGGTAAAACCATGTTTTCATAAAATGTTTTAATGTATTTTATTGTAACGACCCAAAAATCGGACCGCTACCGGTGCTAGGATCCGGGTCGGCTTAAGGCCGCCAAGACCCGTAGCAAGCCTGACATACAACCTGAAAACCAGTTTAATCCCATACATGATCAACAACATACATAAAAATTTAAAACTTTCTTTCACTCATAAGCCAAACTCAACCTGCGCATGCACTGAACATACTTATAATCATAAACATGACCCCTCTGTGGGATCTCATCAATGCCCCAATGGGCGATACATCATAAGATGAGTTGGCTTACATGAACATCATAAAAAGGTCTAAGATCATGTTTTAAAAGGGATACCTCATACATAAAGTCAAGCACAATCTCTAATCCTCAATATCATTACATGACTGAAACTGTACTTTTACATAATATCAATACATTTATCATGTCCACACTATCTATTACATATACCAGACTTCATTACTCTTGTAAACCTCCTGGTCTACCCTGTACCTGCAATCCTGGGGAAATTTGGGAGAGGGGTGAGCTACTAGAGCCCAGTGAGCAGAATAATAAAACATTTAAAACATAGGATAACATGGAATGCATCACATCACAGCTAAACACATCAAGGATGAACCTGTCACCAATAGCCCTCTACATGGTCCAACTGTGCCAGAATGTAGAATGGGTCCTGGTCTTTCCCTTACATATCATAACATAATAGTGTCCAACTGTGCCAGAACGTAGAATGGGTCCTGGTCTTTCCCTTACATAGTGCCAGCGAACGTAGAATGGGTCCCACTGGTCTTACATTCCGTACCGTACATATCACATCGTCATATCATAGATCGAGGGCTATGGATCATCCAACATTCATCCACATCAACATTAAAATGTGCAATGCAACATATTCGTGGATTCTAATGCAAACAACCTAAAACATCACATGGCATTCATGATGCATGAACATGCTCAAAACTATACGATTAATTTGCTTAAAACATAAAGGTTTATTCCACTCACCTCTGGATAGCTCTGACCAGACACTGGGGCAACAGACTCACTGCTGGGGTCCTCGGTTCCTCGGGTCCGAACCTACACAGGTGGACTCAAATGAGGGACCAAACATACATGAACATAACTCTAAACTATTCCCCAAAAACCCCCTAAAACATCATGGAATAATCATAGAAAAACATGCAAGAAAGGGCTGGACAGGGCACTTTCGGCGGCAGGTTCGGCGGCCGAAAGTCCCTCCAGAGCAGAAAGTCAGGCAGGTTCGGCGGCACCTTCGGCGGCCGAAACTCCCAGACAAAGGCGAAACTCATGCATGTTCGGCGGCACCTTCGGCGGTCGAAACTCCCAGACAGAGACGAAAGTCTCCTTTCGGGGGCAAGCTTTGGCAGCCGAAGGCTGCCTCCACAAGCACGTTCGACGGCCGAAAGTTCCTTCGGCTGCCGAACCTGGTTTCTCCCAGAATGGCAGAAACTCAGCTCCCCTATGCATTTATGCCTCCAATCTCATCCAAACATGCATAAACCTATTCTACAACACTCCAACACAAGCATACAAGTTCCTAGGGGCACCAACTAACTAAAACCCCAACTATAACACATCCAACATACATTTGCAAGCCACATTGTTCAAAATCACATCAAAAACCCATAAGCTCAACATAAGCTACACATGCATTTTCTACCCCATGAACTTGCATAAAACTTGCTTAAAACATAAAGTAAGCTATAGATCGACTCTTACCTCTTGAAGATCGAGGGTGGAGGCGATCTAACTTGGAGTTGGAAGAGATTTGAGTTCTTGAACCTCAAAGCTCCAAAACTTGCTCAAAACTCGGAAATCTTCAAAACAAGATGAAAACTAGTGAAAAACTCGAAAGATCTGAAGGAAAAGACTCAAGATCGGTGAGGGGTGGCGGAGAAGTCACCTTGGCCGGAAATGGGGAAAAAGCTCGCCCGTTTTCGGCTAAGGGACCCTTTTATAGTGGCTGGCCAGGCCACGTTCGGGGGCCGAACGTGCCTCCGCATGCATGCCATGTTCGGTGGCCGAACCTGGACTTTCCTCACTTATGCTTTCGGGGGCCTAAAGGCGCTCCCGAAGGCATGCATGTTCGGCGGCCGAACCTGAGTTTTCCTTCAAGGTTGCTGTTATGCAAAAACTCATTTCCATTATACTTAAAACCATGAAATACCTTAAAACATTTTATGAAAACATGATTCTACCCTACTAGAGGCTTCCGACATCCGAGATTCCACCGGACGGTGGGAACCCGATACCGGAGTCTAGCCGGGTATTACATTCTCCCCCCCTTAAGAACATTCGTCCCCGAATGTTCCTCAACCAGCACATAGCATGGCATAAACATAACATACATACATACATAGCACATAAACACATAGAGATCTAACCTTAGAAGAGATGAGGGTATTGCTGGAGCATAGACTCCCGTGTCTCCCAAGTGCATTCCTCCAAATTGTGGTGGTTCCACAGGACTTTCACCATCCGGATTTCCTTGTTCCTTAGCTTTCTGATCTGGGTGTCTATGATCCGTACTGGCTGTTCAACATAGGTGAGATCCTCTTGGACCTCCACATCAGGCTCACTAAGAACCTTGCTCGGATCTGACACAAACTTTCTCAACATCGAAACATGGAAAACCGGATGGATTCTTTCCATTGAAGCAGGTAAATCCAGCTTGTACGACACATTCCCAATCTTTTGCAAGATTTCAAAGGGTCCGATGTATCGTGGGGCTAGTTTACCTTTCTTCCCAAAGTGAACCACCCCTTTCATAGGAGACACCTTGAGCAATACCAGATCCCCCTCCTGAAACTCTAACTGCCTTCTGCGGACGTCTGCATAACTCTTCTGTCTGCTTGCAGCAGTCTTGATCCTTTCTCTGAGTATGGGTACTACCCTGCTGGTAATCTCTACTAGCTCAGGCCCTGCCAAGGCCTTTTCTCCAACTTCTTCCCAGCAAACAGGTGATCTGCACTTCCTCCCATACAAAGCTTCATATGGAGCCATCCCGATGCTAGCATGATGGCTGTTATTGTAGGCAAACTCCACCAAAGGTAGATGCTGCCTCCAAGAACCGCCAAAGTCCAGCACACACTGTAATACCCGGCTCGAGTCTGGCATCGGAATTCCTGTAGTCCGGTGGAATCTCGGGTGTCGGAATCCTCGAGAAGGGTCATACATATGTTTTCCAAGGTATTTTCACTTGTTTTCATGTTTTGAAGTGTTAAAAGACTTGAGTTTTGAAAGAAAAGCAATAAGGGAGAAATGCAAAGGTTCGGCCGCCGAAGGTCACTTTCGGCCGCCGAACATTGCATGGTTGCGGCTTCACGTTCGGCTGCCGAAGGTGGTCTGGCCAGCCACCTATAAAAGGGCCAAGGGTCGGTGGAAGGAGGTTATTTCTCCTCCACTTGCAGCCAGAGGTGAGTTTCAGCCTCTCCTACGTTGACTTTCATGTTTTCCATGATTTTCATCAAATCTTTCAAGAGTTTTAAGAGTTTTGGTGACTTATGAAGGTTTTGAGCAAAAGAAGCAAGTTTTGAAGCTTGGAGCTTTGGAAGAGCTTTTCTTCATATCTCCACGTTAGGATCCTTCATCCTCAAGTTGTGTAAGAGGTAAGTGAAGATCCTGAGCTTCTTTGATGATTTTGCAAGGTTTTATGCAGTTTGTATGGGTAGTATGCATGTTTAGGTTTAGGTGAGGTTTTGGTGATTTATGGTGTTCAAACATGTTTAAGTGTTATGTGCTATGTTTGTTTGGGGTTTTAGAGTAGTTTTCGACCCCTTTGTGCATATATATGTGGATATGCTAGTTGGGAGTAGTTGATATGCATGTTTGTAGGTTTTTGGGCAAAGTTTGCATGAAACAGAGCAGGGTTCTGCCCTTCGGGCAAAACCAGGTTCGGCCGCCGAAGGAAGGTTCGGCCGCCGAACCCCTTGTGGAGGCAGTTTGGCTGCCAAAGGTTGCCCCCGAAAGCTAGGCTTTCGGTTTAGAAAGGGACTTTCGGCCGCCGAAAGAGGGAGTTCGGCCGCCGAAAGTGTGTGAGTTTCGTCTCTGGACGAGACCTTCGGCCGCCGAAGGTGCCGCCGAACATGCATGAGTTTCGTCTCTGGAGTGGGGTTTCGGCCGCCGAACCTGCCGCCGAAAGTGCCCTGTCCAGCTTTCTTTTGCATGTTGTATGTGATGGTTTAGGATTGGTTAGAGGGGTTTTCGGGAGTTTCGTAGAGATGTTCTTGAGTGAGTTTAGTCCCTCATTTGCATCCACCTGTGTAGGTACGGACCAGAGGAATCAGGGAAGTCAGCAGTGAGTCCAGTGTCAGAACCTGCAGAGTCAGTTCAGAGATAACTAAAGGTGAGTGGAATTTACCTTAATGTTTTAATATGAGAACTGAATATTTTATCATGCTTCATGCATCATGAATATGCTATAGGGTGAGTGCATTAGTGTACACAAAGATGATGCATTGCATTTATCCTTGTACTTGGCACTGCTCCTTGTACATTGCTTATGTGAGACGGCACGGACTTCGTGAGGATTCGTTAGCCCTCAGAGGAAAGACCTGGAACAGCCTTACGAGGACCAGGCACAAAGACCTGGAACAGCCCTACGGGGACCAGGCACATGGTACTTAGGTACCCCAGATGAGATAGAGGGAGTTTTGATCCGTCCGGCCGAGGTTATGTGATTATGTGTTGCATTCCATGAGAGCATGTTTTATCACCTGTATTTGCCTATTCTACTCACTGGGCTATCGTAGCTCATCCCTCTCCCCTAACTTCAGTTGTGCAGGTTCAGAGATCAGAGAGAACTCAGCAGGGTACAGGAAGAGTACAGAGTTTTGTAATAGCTAGTGTGGACATGTAAATGTAAAGAGATAAGGTTTATGTATAGTGTATAGAATGGTGCTTGACTATAAGAGTTGTAATCCCTTGTTCTTTTCACATGATCAGTTTATGTAGGTTTCTTTATTGTTGTATGTTTATGAGCAAAACCAGGCTTAACATTATGAGTTTGATCCGCCTAGAGCCATGAGGAGCTCTAGTAGGGATTAGTAGAGAACAGAAAGAGTGCATGCACAGGTTAAGCCTTGGAATGAAGAAAAGTTTTATGTTTTTACAGCAAATGTATGATCATGTATGGGATTTCACAGGTATACAGACAGGATAGCAGGCTTACTACGGGTCCCGGCGACCTTAAGTCGATCTGGATCCTAGTGCCGGTGGCAGTTCGGTTTTCGGGCTGTTACAGATTGGTATCAGAGCCCTAGGTTCACATGGTTGGACCTATAGAGAGAGAGTTGGGCTCATAGAGAGGTTTAGCAGGTGAAGCACCATAGGAAAAACATGTCCACGAGGATAGGATGTTATGCTGATGTGCAATGCCCTGAGTTATGCATGTGCATGTTTTTGATGTGTTGCTGATGTGTTATGTGATTTGTTGTTTTCCAGAGAGTGAAGATGCGAGGAACTCGTCGATCCGCGAGATTGACTGGAGTCCCACCTGTAAGTGAGGGTACAGCTGCTCGTCCACCTGCCTTGCCAAGGGCAAGATCTCACAGGTCAAGCAGGGAAGGAACGTCACGAGACCCTAGAAGGTCTTCTGACGAGAGCAGGAGAGGAGTAAGCAGAGGGGGAAGGTCAGTAGAAGAAAGAGGTGTGAGGGAAGAGGATCAGAGTAGAGATGCAAGCATGGGTGTAGGAAGGTCAGAAGAAGGTATGGGGGAGTCCCAGGGAGGTGTTCAGGCCGCTGGGTTTGGCTATCCACCCTTTCCACAGGGCCTAGAGTATCCGATGGGAGGCACGTCGGATTACTCCAGTTTTGCCCCATATCCACCCTACATGCCATATATGCCCTATCCTTCCTTTTATCCACCATATCACATGTATCCACCCCCACCTGTTCATCCAAGTTCAGTACAGCCTGAAGTGAGGGAACCAGTTCCTCCACCACCACCTCCTGAACTAGTAGCCCCTGTTGTGGAAGCACAGCAACCCAGTTCTTCAGGGGGAAGTAAGGTGAAGATGACCGAGTACTTAAAGTTGGATGCTCCGAAATTCAATACAGGAGATGATCCCTTTGAGTATCTCAGTGCAGTTAGAATGATAACAAGTGAGTTGGGAGCAGATGATGGTAGAGCCATTGAGATGGCAGGGTTCACGTTAAAGTGTAAGAAAGCTAGAGAATGGTTCAAGAACTATGTGGACCCGAGACTTGAGAGTATGACATGGGAAGAGTTCGCCAACGAATTTGCTGGATGGGCTTTTCCTGACAGTTCCAGGGAACTAAAGGTTGTGGAGTTTGAGCAGTTGCGACAGACGGAGGAGATGAGCGTTGATGCATATACAGATAAGTTCCTGGAATTATTGCCATATGTCGGTCAGGCATATGATACAGATCAGAAGAAGGCAAAGAGATATGTCACAAGGCTTCATCCCAGGTATTTCTCTTTGATTCTTCATGCGGAGAAGGAAAGTTTCCACTCTATTGTGGATGCTGCTAGAAAGATGGAGGCCAGTGCCATAAGTCAAGGTGTAGTTAAGGCACAGTCTTCTGGTGTTAAACCAGGTTCCTCCTCACAGAGTACAGCAAGTGCAAGTAAGAAGAGATGGGAGAAATTCAGAGGAAAGAGAGGCAAGTTCTGGAACAGGCTTAAGTCGGGTCTGGGAATGAGTAGTGGCTCCAGTTCTGGCGCAGATTTTCCAGTGTGCAAGAGGTGTGGCAAACAGCATAGAGGAGCTTGTCAGTTGGGATCCACAGCCTGCTATAGATGTGGGCAGGAGGGACATTATGCACTGGAATGTCCTCAGGCGACTTTGGTTGCACCATCCCAGCAGATGAGTACGGGCAGTGTAGTACAGCCAGTAGCTTCAGCCGTACCACCAAGTAGTGGCAGAGGAAGAGGAAGAGGGGCAGCCTCTTCATCAGGGATGGGTTCCCGAGGTGCAGGTCCGTCAGCCCCAGCACGGATTTTCACCCTGACTCAGCAGGAGGCAGACACGTCGAACACGGTGGTGTCAGGTAATCTCATCATTGGGTGTTCAGAGGTGTATGCTTTAATGGACCCCGGTGCTTCTCACTCTTTCATTTCTTCTAGAGCTGCAGAGAGGTTGGGTCTGATAGTGTCTGAGATAGAGTGTCCTCTATGGGTCAGTGGACCCAAATGTGATCCATCTTTGGCAGAGTCAGTCTGTCGGTTCAGTCCAGTGTGCATAGAGGGTAGATACCTTCCAGCTGACCTGGTGGTTCTAGAGTTGACAGATTTTGATGTCATTCTAGGGATGGATTGGTTATCTACGTATGATGCTATCCTGAACTGTAGAGACAAGGTAGTCAGTGTCAGAGACCAGGATGGGTCAGAGTGTGTCTTCAGAGGAGACAGGAGAGGGACACCTAGGGGTTTGATATCAGCCCTCCAGGCTCGTAGAATGTTAAGGAAGGGGTGTCAGGGGTTCCTAGCTTATGTGAGAGAGCTAGACAGTCAGGTTAGGGAACCATCCTCAGTACCAGTTGTTAGAGACTTCCCAGATTTGTTTCCTGAAGAGCTTCCAGGACTGCCACCGGATAGGGAAATAGAGTTCGAGATTGAGTTGATGCCCAATGCCAGACCGATCTCTATTCCTCCCTACAGGATGGCACCAGCAGAGTTGCGAGAGTTGAAAGAGCAGTTACAGGATTTGGTAGCTAAGGGTTTCATCCGCCCGAGTACCTCACCCTGGGGTGCTCCAGTATTATTTGTCAGAAAGAAGGATGGACCTCTTCGACTTTGTGTCGACTACAGACAGTTGAACAAAGTCACTATCAAAAACAAGTATCCGTTACCCAGGATCGATGATCTCTTCGACCAGCTGGCAGGAGCAGGTTGTTTTTCTAAAATAGATCTGAGATCCGGATACCACCAGTTGAAGATCAGGGAAGGAGATGTATCCAAGACTGCTTTCAGAACCAGATATGGGCATTATGAGTTCCTTGTGATGCCGTTCGGGTTGACTAACGCCCCTGCAGCATTCATGGATCTCATGAACAGGGTTTTCAGGGAGTACTTGGATCGTTTTGTGATCGTCTTTATTGATGATATCTTGGTGTACTCCAGGAATGCAGATGACCATGCCCAGCATCTGCGGATAGTGCTGCAAACCTTGAGAGAGCATGGCTTATATGCCAAGTTCTCCAAGTGTGAGTTCTGGTTAAGGAGCATTTCCTTTTTGGGACATGTTGTATCAGAGGACGGTATAGCAGTAGATCCCTAAAAGGTAGAGGCAGTAGCCAACTGGCCTACACCCACTACAGTGACCGAGATCAAGAGTTTTCTGGGTTTGGCAGGCTACTACCGGAGGTTTGTTCAGGACTTTTCGAAGATAGCTGCTCCTATGACCAGACTGACCAGAAAGAATCAGAAGTTTGTGTGGTCAGAGGAATGTGAGGAGAGTTTTGCAGAGTTGAAGAGACGGTTAACTTCAGCACCGGTGTTAGCTCTGCCGATCAGTGATGAAGATTTCACAGTGTTCTGTGATGCATCCCGAGTGGGATTAGGTTGTGTGTTGATGCAGAAGGACAAAGTGATAGCTTATGCTTCTAGACAGCTGAAGAAGCACGAGCATACGGATCATAAGAGCCTGCAGCACATCTTAAGTCAGAGAGAGTTAAACTTGAGGCAGAGACGGTGGGTAGAATTGCTCAGTGATTACGATTGTAAGATCCAGTATCATCCGGGCAAGGCTAATGTTGTCGCTGATGCCTTAAGCCGAAAGTCACTTGGCAGTTTATCCCACATTGCAGTAGAGAGAAGACTGGTGGTGAAGGATTTCTACAAGCTCGTGGAAGAAGGGTTACAGTTGCAGTTATCTGGTACAGGTGCTTTGCTCGCACAGATGAGAGTGACACCAGTGTTTCTAGAGCAAGTGGCTCTGAAACAGCACGAAGACCCCGAGTTAGTGAAGATTGCCAGGACTGTTCAGTCGGGCAATAGTGTAGAGTTCAGATTTGACGGTGAGGGGATTCTTCGGCACGGTAAGAGGTTATGTGTACCAGATGATAGCAGTTTGAAGGCAGACATTATGAGGGAAGCTCATAATGCGAGGTATAGCATTCACCCGGGAGCCACCAAGATGTATCAAGATCTGAGAAGGGTGTATTGGTGGCCAGCAATGAAGAGAGAAGTGGCACAGTTCGTGTCAGCCTGCGAGACATGTCAAAGAGTGAAGCTAGAGCACCAGAAGCCGGCTGGAATGCTTAACCCATTGCCGATTCCAGAATGGAAATGGGAGAACATAGCTATGGATTTTGTAGTGGGATTACCGGCGACGTCTAACAGACTAGACTCCATCTGGGTGATTGTGGATAGACTCACGAAATCTGCTCACTTCATTCCAGTCAGGAGTAACTACTCTGTGGACAAGTTGGCGCAGGTGTATGTAGACGAGATAGTCAGGTTGCATGGAGTTCCAGTGTCGATCGTATCAGATCGAGGACCTCAGTTCACCTCCAGGTTTTGGCAGAGTCTGCAAACGGAAATGGGTACAAGGTTGGATTTCAGCACTGCTTTCCATCCACAGACAGACGGTCAGTCTGAGAGAACCATCCAGACCATTGAAGATATGCTGAGAATGTGTGTGTTAGACTTTGGCGGTTCTTGGAGGCAGCATCTACCTCTGGTGGAGTTTGCCTACAACAACAGCCATCATGCTAGCATAGGGATGGCTCCTTATGAAGCTTTGTATGGGAGGAAGTGCCGAACACCTGTTTGCTGGGAAGAGGTAGGAGAGAAAACTCTTGCAGGGCCAGAGTTAGTTGAGATAACCAGCAAGTTAGTGCCTATCATTAGAGAGCGGATCAGAACAGCTGTAAGCAGACAGAAAAGTTATGCAGACATCCGTAGGAAGCAAATAGAGTTCCAGGAGGGGGATATGGTATTGCTTAAGGTGTCTCCGATGAAGGGAATGGTTCGGTTTGGAAAGAAGGGTAAACTGGCCCCACGGTACATTGGTCCCTTTGAGATCTTGCAGAAGATGGGGCCTGTATCGTATAAGCTAGATTTACCGGCTTCTATGGAAAGAATTCACCCGGTATTCCATGTTTCTATGTTGAGAAAGTTTGTGTCAGATCCAGAGAAGGTTCTTAGTGAACCTGAGGTGGAAATCTTAAGTGATCTCACCTATGTAGAACAGCCAGTGCGGATCCTGGACACCCAAATCAGAAAGTTGAGAAACAAGGAGATACCAATGGTGAAAGTGTTATGGAACCACCACAACCTAGAAGAGTGCACTTGGGAGACTCGGGAGTCCAGGCTCCAGCAATACCCATATCTGTTTTAAGGTTAGTTTTCCCCTTTTCTATGTGTTTATGTTTTGTTAGGGACATTCGGGGACGAATGTTCTTAAGGGGGGGAGAATGTAATACCCGGCTCGAGTCCGGCATCGGAATTCCTGTAGTCCGGTGGAATCTCGGGTGTCGAAATCCTCGAGAAGGGTCATACATATGTTTTCCAAGGTATTTTCACTTGTTTTCATGTTTTGAAGTGTTAAAAGACTTGAGTTTTGAAAGAAAAGCAACAAGAGAGAAATGCAAAGGTTCGGCCGCCGAAGGTCACTTTCGGCCGCCGAACATTGCATGGTTGCGGCTTCACGTTCGGCTGCCGAAGGTGGTCTGGCCAGCCACCTATAAAAGGGCCAAGGGTCGGTGGAAGGAGGTTATTTCTCCTCCACTTGCAGCCAGAGGTGAGTTTCAGCCTCTCCTACGTTGACTTTCATGTTTTCCATGATTTTCATCAAATCTTTCAAGAGTTTTAAGAGTTTTGGTGACTTATGAAGGTTTTGAGCAAAAGAAGCAAGTTTTGAAGCTTGGAGCTTTGGAAGAGCTTTTCTTCATATCTCCACGTTAGGATCCTTCATCCTCAAGTTGTGTAAGAGGTAAGTGAAGATCCTGAGCTTCTTTGATGATTTTGCAAGGTTTTATGCAGTTTGTATGGGTAGTATGCATGTTTAGGTTTAGGTGAGGTTTTGGTGATTTATGGTGTTCAAACATGTTTAAGTGTTATGTGCTATGTTTGTTTGGGGTTTTAGAGTAGTTTTCGACCCCTTTGTGCATATATATGTGGATATGCTAGTTGGGAGTAGTTGATATGCATGTTTGTAGGTTTTTGGGCAAAGTTTGCATGAAACAGAGCAGGGTTCTGCCCTTCGGGCAAAACCAGGTTCGGCCGCCGAAGGAAGGTTCGGCCGCCGAACCCCTTGTGGAGGCAGTTTGGCTGCCAAAGGTTGCCCCCGAAAGCTAGGCTTTCGGTTTAGAAAGGGACTTTCGGCCGCCGAAAGAGGGAGTTCGGCCGCCGAAAGTGTGTGAGTTTCGTCTCTGGACGAGACCTTCGGCCGCCGAAGGTGCCGCCGAACATGCATGAGTTTCGTCTCTGGAGTGGGGTTTCGGCCGCCGAACCTGCCGCCGAAAGTGCCCTGTCCAGCTTTCTTTTGCATGTTGTATGTGATGGTTTAGGATTGGTTAGAGGGGTTTTCGGGAGTTTCGTAGAGATGTTCTTGAGTGAGTTTAGTCCCTCATTTGCATCCACCTGTGTAGGTACGGACCAGAGGAATCAGGGAAGTCAGCAGTGAGTCCAGTGTCAGAACCTGCAGAGTCAGTTCAGAGATAACTAAAGGTGAGTGGAATTTACCTTAATGTTTTAATATGAGAACTGAATATTTTATCATGCTTCATGCATCATGAATATGCTATAGGGTGAGTGCATTAGTGTACACAAAGATGATGCATTGCATTTATCCTTGTACTTGGCACTGCTCCTTGTACATTGCTTATGTGAGACGGCACGGACTTCGTGAGGATTCGTTAGCCCTCAGAGGAAAGACCTGGAACAGCCTTACGAGGACCAGGCACAAAGACCTGGAACAGCCCTACGGGGACCAGGCACATGGTACTTAGGTACCCCAGATGAGATAGAGGGAGTTTTGATCCGTCCGGCCGAGGTTATGTGATTATGTGTTGCATTCCATGAGAGCATGTTTTATCACCTGTATTTGCCTATTCTACTCACTGGGCTATCGTAGCTCATCCCTCTCCCCTAACTTCAGTTGTGCAGGTTCAGAGATCAGAGAGAACTCAGCAGGGTACAGGAAGAGTACAGAGTTTTGTAATAGCTAGTGTGGACATGTAAATGTAAAGAGATAAGGTTTATGTATAGTGTATAGAATGGTGCTTGACTATAAGAGTTGTAATCCCTTGTTCTTTTCACATGATCAGTTTATGTAGGTTTCTTTATTGTTGTATGTTTATGAGCAAAACCAGGCTTAACATTATGAGTTTGATCCGCCTAGAGCCATGAGGAGCTCTAGTAGGGATTAGTAGAGAACAGAAAGAGTGCATGCACAGGTTAAGCCTTGGAATGAAGAAAAGTTTTATGTTTTTACAGCAAATGTATGATCATGTATGGGATTTCACAGGTATACAGACAGGATAGCAGGCTTACTACGGGTCCCGGCGACCTTAAGTCGATCTGGATCCTAGTGCCGGTGGCAGTTCGGTTTCCGGGCTGTTACACACACATTCTGAGCATATCCTCGATAGTCTGGATGGTCCTTTCTGACTGTCCGTCCGTCTGTGGGTGGAAGGCAGTACTGAAATCCAACCTGGTACCCATGGCACTCTGCAGACTCCGCCAAAACCTGGAGGTGAACTGGGGCCCTCTATCTGACACTATTGAAACAGGAACCCCATGCAGTCTGACGATCTCATCAACATACACCTGCGCCAACTTGTCCACAGAATAGCCACTCCTGACGGGGATGAAGTGAGCAGATTTGGTGAGTCTGTCCACAATCACCCGTATGGAGTCTAATCTGTTGGACGCCGCTGGTAACCCCACTACGAAGTCCATAGCTATATTTTCCCATTTCCATTCTGGAATAGGTAGCGGGTTAAGCATTCCAGCCGGCTTCTGATGTTCCAGCTTCACCCTCTGACACACTTCGCAGGTTGACACAAACTGTGCCACTTCTTTCTTCATAGCCGGCCACCAATAAACCTTCTTCAGATCTTGATACATCTTGGTGGCCCCGGGGTGAATGCTGTATCTTGCATTATGAGCCTTTCTCATAATGTCTCCTTTTAGCCCTATGTTGTCTGGTACACATAATCTGCTCCCATAGCGGAGGATCCCCTCGCTGTCAAATCTGAACTCACTATCATTGCCTGACTGAACAGTCCTGGCAATCTTCACTAACTCTGGGTCCTCATGCTGTTTCTGAGCCACCTGCTCCAGAAACACGGGTGCCACTCTCATCTGGGCCACCAAGGCACCTGTACCAGACAACTCTATCTGTAGACCTTCCTCAATGAGCTTGTAAAACTCCTTCACCACTGGCCTCCTCTCTGTCGATATGTGGGATAAACTGCCGAGTGATTTCCGGCTTATGGCGTCTGCCACAACATTCGCCTTACCCGGATGGTACTGAATCTTGCAATCATAGTCACTCAGCAGCTCCACCCATCTCCTCTGTCTCAAATTCAAATCTCTTTGACTCAGGATGTATTGCAGGCTTTTATGATCCGTAAAGATCTCACATTTAACCCCATAGAGGTAGTGCCTCCACATCTTGAGTGCAAAGATTACTGCTGCCATCTCCAGGTCATGTGTGGGGTAATTCAACTCATGCTTCTTCAGCTGCCTAGAAGCATAAGCGATCACCCTCTCATTCTGCATTAGTACACAACCCAGTCCCACACGGGATGCATCACAAAAGACTGTAAAGTCCTCATCACTAGATGGCAGAGCTAAAACTGGTGCTGAAGTCAACCTCTTCTTAAGCTCTTCAAAACTCTCTTCGCACTGGTCGGTCCACACAAACCTCTGATTCTTCCTGGTTAGTCTGGTCAGAGGAGCTGCAATCTTTGAGAAGTCCTGAACGAACCTCCTGTAGTAACCTGCCAAACCCAAGAAACTTCTAATCTCTGTCACTGAAGTGGGTCTAGGCTAGTTAGCCACAGTTTCTGTCTTCTTGGGGTCCACCTCAATCCCATTCTCTGACACTACGTGCCCCAAAAATGAAATGCTCCTCAGCCAGAACTCACATTTAGAGAACTTGGCATACAAGCCATGTTCCCTCAAAGTCTGCAGAACCAACCGCAGATGATGGGCATGCTCCTCTGCATTCCTGGAATACACCAAGATATCATCTATGAAGACAATAACGAAGTGATCCAGGTATTGGCTAAATACTCTGTTCATGAGGTCCATGAATGCTGTAGGGGCGTTAGTTAACCCGAACGGCATCACAAGGAACTCAAAATGCCCATATCTGGTCCTGAAAGCTGTCTTTGGCACATCTTCATCCCTTATCCTTAGCTGATGGTACCCCGATCTTAGATCTATTTTGGAGAAACAACCCGCTCCTGCTAGCTGGTCGAATAGATCATCGATCCTTGGCAGAGGGTACCTATTTTTGGTAGTGACTTTGTTCAACTGCCTGTAGTCGATACAAAGTCTGAGGGACCCATCCTTCTTTCTCACAAATAAGATCGGAGCACCCCAAGGTGAGGTACTCTGTCGGATGAAGCCCTTTTCTACCAGCTCTTGCAACTGTTCTTTCAACTCCTTCAACTCGGCTGGGGCCATCCTGTAAGGAGGGATAGAGATCGGTCTAGTTCCAGGCACCAACTCTATCTCGAACTCTATCTCCCTAGCAGGTGGTAAACCTGGAAGCTCATCTGGAAAGACATCCTGAAACTCTCTGACAACTGGCACCGAGGCTGGCTCCCTGACCTGACTACTAAGCTCTCTCACATGAGCCAAATACCCCTGACATCCCTTCCTAAGCAACCTACGAGCCTGAAGAGCTGATATCAGACCTCTAGGTGTATCCCTCTTGTCTCCTCTGAAGACGACCTCTGACCTGTTCTGATCTCTGAACTTGACTACCTTATCCCTGCAGTCCAAGGTAGCACCATGGGTAGATAGCCAATCCATCCCTAGAATGACGTCAAAGTCTGTCAAATCTAGAACCACAAGGTCGGCGGAGAGGCATCTTCCCTCAACAAAAACTGGACTGTACTGGCAGACTGACACTGCCACTGACGGGTCACACTTGGGTCCACTGACCCATAGGGGACACTCTAACCCAGAGACTATCAGACCAACCTCTCGACGGCTCTCGGAGCAATAAATGAATGAGATGCACCCGGGTCCATTAATACATACACATCCGAACACCCAATGACGAGATTACCTGACACCACGATGTTGGATGTGTTAGCCTCCTGCTGAGTCATGGTGAAGATCCTGGCTGGAGCTGATGGACCTTCACCTCGGGAACCAAAAGAAGAGGCTGCCCCTCTCCCTCTACCTCTGCCACTGCCCTGAGTAGTGGCTGGAGCTGCTGGCTGTGCCACACTACCAGAAGCTGTCTGCTGGGGCTGGCTCATAAAAGGTGCTCTAGGACACTCCCGAGCCATGTGTCCCTCCTGTCCACATCTGAAACATGTATTAGTCCCAGCTCGACACACTCCCCTGTGCGGCCTTCCACATCTCTGGCATTCTGTACCATCTGAGCCTGAGCTCGAGCCACCGCCAAATCCCAGACCGGATTTCAACTTATTCCAAAACTTATTCTTCTTCGGCTTCTTGGTGGTGTTATCCCACCTCTTCTTACTTGAGCTCTGAGAAGAGAGACCTGGCCCTCCTCTGCCTGGGGTCTTAACCCCTGAAGACTGGGTCACTGACTGCTTCACTGACCCCTCAACTATAGCACTCGCCTCCATCCTTCGAGCCATATCCACCACAGTGTGGAAACTTTCCCTTTCAACTGACTGGATCAACGAGGAGTACCTAGAATGCAGCTTCATAACATATCTCTTGGCTTTCTTCGTATCTGAATCTAGAGCTTGCCCTGAAAAGGCAATAGCTCCAAGAATTTATCCGTGAACTCCTCTACACTCGTGTGCTCTGTCTGCCTCAGTTGCTCAAACTCAATCATTTTCAATTCTCTGGAACTGTCTGGAAAAGCCCATCCAGCGAACTCATTCGCAAATTCCTCCCATGTCATGCCGTCTAGTCTCGGGTCCACATAACACTTGAACCATTCCCGTGCCTTCTTGCACTTTAAGGTGAACCCTGCCATCTGAATGGCCCTGCTGTCATTTGCCCCTAGCTCATCTGTTATTGTCTTCACTACTCTCAGGTACTCAAAGGGGTCATCCCCTGACTTGTATTTGGGAGCATCCAGCTTAAGGTAATCTGTCATCTTTACTTTGCTCCAATCGGCTGAGCTAGGTCTGGGAGTTTGAGTAACTGGGGCTGCTGGTTCTGTAGGTGGTGGAGGTGGGGGTGCAGCATTCCCCGAGGTGGGGTTTGCTGGGTTTGGACAGAAGGGTGAGGGTGGATAAGCTGGGTACTGTGTGTAAGGTGGATAGAAAGGTGGATAAGGCATGTAGGTAGGGTAGGGGTTAAAGCTGGAATAATCCGATGTGCCTCCCATCGGATACCCTGAACCCTGCGGGAAGGGTGGATAATGGGGTGGAAAACCATACCCCGAGGCCTGAACGCCTCCCTGAGACTCCCCTGTCCCTTCTTCCTCCATGCTAACATCCAGGTTCCCATCCCTCCTCTGATCCTCTTCCGTAACCTCCCTCACACCTGAAGAACTTCCTCCTCTATCAGTCCCCCTTCTGCTAGCATCAAAAGACCTTCTAGGGTCCCTTGACACTCTTTCTCTGTTGGCTCTACAAGACATTGCCCTAGGCAATGTAGGAGGACGGGCGCTCGTGCCCTCATCCTCAGGTGGTACTCCAGTCAATCTTGCCGATCGACGGGTTCCTCTCATCCTGTTTTCTGAAAAACAGTACACATCATACAAACATTAGCATCATATGGTTCATGTGGGCACACATGAACCCTCATCACATATACATCATTCATATCATAGCATCAATGCACATGTATATAATCATGGCATTTCTCATCATCATACAAGACGGGACTCCACATCCTATCCTAGTGGACATGATCTTCCTATTGTGCTTGAATTCTAGAACATCTATGAGCCCGACACTCTAGGTCAGATCCTATGAACCTAGGGCTCTGATACCATTTCTGTAACGACCCGAAAATCGGACCGCTACCGGCGCTAGGATCCGGGTCGGCTTAAGGCCGCCAAGACCCGTAGCAAGCCTGACATACAACCTGAAAACCTGTTTAATCCCATACATGATCAACAACATACATAAAAATTTAAAACTTTCTTTCACTCATAAGCCAAACTCAACCTGCGCATGCACTGAACATACTTATAATCATAAACATGACCCCTCTGTGGGATCTCATCAATGCCCCAATGGGCGATACATCATAAGATGAGTTGGCTTACATGAACATCATAAAAAGGTCTAAGATCATGTTTTAAAAGGGATACCTCATAAATAAAGTCAAGCACAATCTCTAATCCTCAATATCATTACATGACTGAAACTGTACTTTTACATAATATCAATACATTTATCATGTCCACACTATCTATTACATATACCAGACTTCATTACTCTTGTAAACCTCCTGGTCTACCCTGTACCTGCAATCCTGGGGAAATTTGGGAGAGGGGTGAGCCACTAGAGCCCAGTGAGCAGAATAATAAAACATTTAAAACATAGGATAACATGGAATGCATCACATCACAGCTAAACACATCAAGGATGAACCTATCACCAATAGCCCTCTACATGGTCCAACTGTGCCAGAACGTAGAATGGGTCCTGGTCTTTCCGTTACATATCATAACATAACAGTGTCCAACTGTGCCAGAACGTAGAATGGGTCCTGGTCTTTCCCTTACATAGTGCCAGCGAACGTAGAATGGGTCCCACTGGTCTTACATTCCGTACCGTACATATCACATCGTCATATCATAGATCGAGGGCTATGGATCATCCAACATTCATCCACATCAACATTAAAATGTGCAATGCAACATATTCGTGGATTCTAATGCAAACAACCTAAAACATCACATGGCATTCATGATGCATGAACATGCTCAAAACTATACGATTAATTTGCTTAAAACATAAAGGTTTATTCCACTCACCTCTGGATAGCTCTGACCAGACACTGGGGCAACAGCCTCACTGCTGGGGTCCTCAGTTCCTCGGGTCCGAACCTACACAGGTGGACTCAAATGAGGGACCAAACATACATGAACATAACTCTAAACTATTCCCCAAAAACCCCCTAAAACATCATGGAATAATCATAGAAAAACATGCAAGAAAGGGCTGGACAGGGCACTTTCGGCGGCAGGTTCGGCGGCCGAAAGTCCCTCCAGAGCAGAAAGTCAGGCAGGTTCGGCGGCACCTTCGGCGGCCGAAACTCCGAGACAAAGGCGAAACTCATGCATGTTCGGCGGCACCTTCGGCGGTCGAAACTCCCAGACAGAGACGAAAGTCTCCTTTCGGGGGCAAGCTTTGGCAGCCGAAGGCTGCCTCCACAAGCACGTTCGACGGCCGAAAGTTCCTTCGGCTGCCGAACCTGGTTTCTCCCAGAATGGCAGAAACTCAGCTCCCCTATGCATTTATGCCTCCAATCTCATCCAAACATGCATAAACCTATTCTACAACACTCCAACACAAGCATACAAGTTCCTAGGGGCACCAACTAACTAAAACCCCAACTATAACACATCCAACATACATTTGCAAGCCACATTCTTCAAAATCACATCAAAAACCGATAAGCTCAACATAAGCTACACATGCATTTTCTACCCCATGAACTTGCATAAAACTTGCTTAAAACATAAAGTAAGCTAGAGATCGACTCTTACCTCTTGAAGATCGAGGGTGGAGGCGATCTAACTTGGAGTTGGAAGAGATTTGAGTTCTTGAACCTCAAAGCTCCAAAACTTGCTCAAAACTCGGAAATCTTCAAAACAAGATGAAAACTAGTGAAAAACTCAAAAGATCTGAAGGAAAAGACTCAAGATCGGTGAGGGGTGGCGGAGAACTCACCTTGGCCGGAAATGGGAAAAAAGCTCGCCCGTTTTCGGCTAAGGGACCTTTTTATAGTGGCTGGCCAGGCCACGTTCGGGGGCCGAATGTGCCTCCGCATGCATGCCATGTTCGGCGGCCGAACTTGAGGTTCGGCGGCCGAACTTGAGGTTCGGCGGCCGAACCTGGACTTTCCTCACTTATGCTTTCGGGGGCCTCAAGGCGCTCCCGAAGGCATGCATGTTCGGCGGCCGAACCTGAGTTTTCCTTCAAGGTTGCTGTTATGCAAAAACTCATTTCCATTATACTTAAAACCATGAAATACCTTAAAACATTTTATGAAAACATGATTCTACCCTACTAGAGGCTTCCGACATCCGAGATTCCACCGGACGGTGGGAATCCCGATACTGGAGTCTAGCCGGGTATTACATTTATGGTTTTAAACAAGAAAGGAAATGAATTTTGTATGAAAATAGCCTTGGAGGAAGACCCAGGTTCGGCCGCCGAACCTCAAGTTCGGCTGCCGAATATGCATGCATTTCGGGAGTGCTTTAGGCCCCCGAAGGCATGAGTGAGGGAAGTCCAGGTTCGGCCGTCGAACCTTATGTTCGGCCGCCGAACATGGCATGCATGCGGAGGCACGTTAGGCCTCCGAAAGTGGCCTGGCCAGCCACCTATAAAGGGGTCCCCATGTCCGAACAGGTGAGCTTTTATCCCCGTTTTCGGCCAAGGTGAGTTCTCCACCATCCCTCATCGATTTTGAGCTTCTTCCTTCGAATCTTCATGATTTTCTTATGAGTTTTTACTTGGTTTGAAGTTATTTGAGCAAAAGAGCAAGTTTGGAAGCTTGGAGACCAAAGAGTGGATTTCTCCCCATCTCTAAGCTAGGATCGTGTTCCCTCTCGATCTTCAAGAGGTAAGCTTAGATCCGACCTTCCTTGTATGTTTTAAACAAGTTTTATGAAGATCTATGGGGTAGAAATGCATGTTTAGGTTATTGTTGAGTTTATGGGTTTATGTTATGTTTTTGAGCAATGTGGGTTATTTGATGTGTTTTGGTTGGGGTTTAAGTTAGTTTGAGACCCCTATGTGCTTGTTGGCTTGAGTTGCATGTTGTAGACTAGGTAAATGCATGATGGAATGGAATGGGAGGCATTTGTGCATGAAAGAGGCTGAGTTCTGCCCTTTGGAAGAACTCAGGTTCGGCAGCTGAATGGACTTTCGGCCGCCGAACCTGCCTGTGGAGGCCAACTTTTGGCTGCCGAACCCTGCCCCCAAAAGTGGACTTTCGGCTCTGGAAGGGAGTTTCGGCCGCCGAAGGTGCCGCCGAACATGCATGAGTTTCGTCTCTGGAGGGCCTTTCGGCCGCCGAACCTACCGCCGAAAGTGCCTTGTGCAGCCCTCCTTTGCATGTTTTTTATGATTGTTTTGAGGTGTTTTAGGGGTATTTTGGGGAGTATTTTAGAGTCATGTTCATGGATGTTTGGTCCCTCATTTGAGTCCACCTGTGTAGGCTCGGACCCGAGGAACCGAGGACCTCAGCAGTGAGATAGCTGCTTTAGAGTCATTAGAGCTTTAGCCAGAGGTGAGTGGAATAACTCTTTATGTTTCAAAGCAAATAAATAAATTTTGAGCATGATACATGCATCACGTATGCCATGAGATATATTAGGTTGTTTGCATTAGAATTCACGAATATGTTGCATTGCATTATTTGATATTGATGTGGATGGATGTTGGATGATCCTTTAGTCCTCGTATGATATGATATGATGATGATACGGTATGGAAGACTAGTGAGGCCCATTCTACGCCCCTGGCACTATGGTAAGAGAAAGACCAGTGAGGCCCATTCTACGCCCCTGGCATGAGTGGACTATGTTGAGGACTATTGGTGACAAGTCCATCCTTGATGTGATTTGTTTGTGATGTGTTGCATTTCATGAAAGCATGAAATTTAAATGGAATGTTTATTTATTCTGCTCACTAGGCTTTATAGCTCACCCCTCTCCCTTAACCCCCAGGTTTGCAGGTACAGGGTAGACCAAGAGGTCAGTAGGAGTAGAGTCATGTTGTATGTAATAGATAGAAGTGGACATGAACATGATTATGATGTAATGTAAAAGTATAGTAGAGAAATGTAATGTAATGATGCTTATGGAAGTTTAGAGCTGTGCTTGACCGTAGTATGTTGTAAATCCCTTTCTAGTACATGATCTTAAATGTTTAATGATGATTATTGTAAACCAAGCTTAATGTATGTTATGATTTGTGCATGCACAGGTTAAGCTTGGTGAATGAATGAATGAACGAATGAATGAATAAATGAGAAAGTTTTAAATTTTTATGTAATTGTTGATCATGTATGGGATTAAGCAGGTTTACAGGATGAATGTTTGGCTTGCTACGGGTCCCGGCGGCCTTAAGCCGATCTGGATCCTAGCGCCGGTAGCGGTCCGATTTTCGGGTCGTTACACCTCACCTCTTTTCATGTTTTGATCAAGTTTTATGAAAGTTTATGGGGTATAAATGCATGTTTAAGTTAGTTGTTTGTTGTTAGGGTAAATGTTGAGTTTATGAGTAATGTATGTTGTTTGAGTTACTTTTTATGTTTGTGTTGGGGTTTAGGATAGTTTGAGGCCCCTAGATGCTTACTTGCTTGTGTATGCATGTTGTAGAATAGCTAAATGCATGTTGGATTGGTTTGGGAGGCAAATGTGCATTGAATGGCTGAGTTCTACCACTTTGGAAGAACTCAGGTTCGGCAGCCGAAGGGACTTTCGGCCGCTGAACCTGCCTGTGGAGGCAAGCTTTCGGCTGCCGAACCCTGCCCCCGAAAGTGGACTTTCGGCTCTGGAGGGGAGATTCGGCCGCCGAAGGTGCCGCCGAACATGCATGAGTTTCGGCTTTGGAACCACTTTCGACCGCCGAAAGTGGCTGAGTTTCGGTTCTGGAGGAACTTTCGGCCGCTGAACCTGCCGCCGAAAGTGCCCTATTCAGCCTTCCTTTGCATGTTTTCTATGGTTGTTTTAAGGTGTTTTAGGGGGTTTTGGGGGAGTCTGTTAGAGTCATGTTCATGTATGTTTGGTCCCTCATTTGAGTCCACCTGTGTAGGTTCGGACTCGAGGAACCGAGGACCCCAGCAGTGAGATAGCTGCTTCAGTGTCTTGTCAGAGCTAGCCTGAGGTGAGTAGAATGACTCTTTATGTTTCAAAGCAAATAATGAAAGTTTTAGCATGAATCACGCATCATGAATGCCATGAGATATATTAGGTTGTTTGCATTAGAATTCACGAATATGTTGCATTGCATATTATGTTGTTGATGTGGATGAACATTGAGTGATCCTTTAGCCCTCATATGATATGATGATGATATGGTATGGAAGTCTAGGAAGACCCATTCTACGTCCCTGGCACTATGTAAGAGAAAGTCCAGGAAGACCCATTCTACGTCCCTGGCACATTGGAATGTTATGATATGTTATGTTTTATGTAATAGCTAGTTGTGGACATGAAAAAGACATTGTAATGTAAAGTGTAGTAATGTATTGTAATGTAATGATGTATATTGAGGTTTAGAGTTGTGCTTGACCCTAGTATGTAAAGTTAATCCCTTTTTCACATGATCTTTTTAATGAAAAGTTTTAATGATGTTTATATAAACCAAGCTTAATGTATGAGATGTTATCCCATTGGAGCATTTGATGAGGGCTCCAGTGTGGGGTTTTATGTTTATGAGTTGTGCATGCACAGGTTGAGCTTGGTAAATGAAAGAATAAGTTTAAAGTTTTATGTATATGTTTGATCATGTATGGGATTTAACAGGTATACAGGATGTATGTTAGGCTTGCTACGGGTCCCGGCGACCTTATGCAGATCTGGATCCTAGCGCCGGTAGCGGTCCGGTTTTCGGGTCGTTACAGATTGGTATCAGAGCCCTAGGTTCATATGGTCGGACCTATAGTGTGTCGAGCTCATAGGTGTTATAGAAGGTCAAGCACAATAGGAAAATCATGTCCACTAGGATAGGATGTAGAGTCCTGTCTTGAATGATGATGTGAAATGCCATGATTATATGCATGTGCATTGATGATATGCTATGTATGTGATGCGGGTTCATGTGTTTCCACATGAACCATTTGATGCTAATGTTTTATGTAATGTGTGCTATTTTTTCAGTAAAGCAAGATGAGAGGAACCCGTCGATCTGCACGATTGACTGGAGTCCCACCAGAAAGTGAGGGCACGGATGCCCGTCCTCCTGCATTGCCAAGGGCAATGTCCTGCAGGTCTAGCAGGGAGAGAACATCAAGGGACCCTAGAAGGTCTTTTGATGTAAGTAGAAGGGGAACAGTTCAAGGTGGAATGTCAGAAGATGTGGGGGATGATATGGATTTGGATCAGAAGAGGGATGGCAGTCTTGATATGAGCATGTCTAAAGAGGGCATGGGAGAGTCTCAAGGAGGCACTCAGGCCTCGGGGTTTGTTCAGCCACCCCAGTACCCACCCTTTTCGCAGAACCCCGGGTATTCGATGGGAGGTACATCGGATTACCCTAGTTTTAACCTTTATCCTCCTCACATGCCATACCCACCTTTCTACCCACCATACCCACAGTACCTTATGTATCCACCCCCATCTTTCTACCCAGGTACAACAAACCCTAACGCAGGGGATGTTGCACCTCCTCCACCACCAGCAGAACCTATGGTCCCAGAAACCCAAATACCTAAACCTAGTTCATCTGGAGGGAGCAAGGTCAAGATGACCGACTACTTGAAGTTGGATGCTCCTAAGTATGAAACAGGTGATGACCTGTTTGAGTACCTCAGGACGGTCAAGATGATTACAGATGAGTTAGGGGCTGATGATAGTAGAGCCATTCAGATGGCTGGGTTCACACTGAAGTGTAAGAAGACCCGAGAGTTGTTTAAAAATTATGTGAACCCGAGGGTGGATAGCCTATCATGGGAGGAGTTTGCTGGATGGGCTTTCCCTGATAGTTCAAGGGAGTTGAAGATGATTGAGTTCGAACAGCTAAGGCAGACGGAGGAGATGAGTGTAGATGAGTACACAGATAGGTTCTTGGAGCTGTTGCCGTTTGCAGGGCAAAATCTTGACACAGATCAGAAGAAGGCTAGGAGGTATATCATGAGGCTTCATTCCAGGTATTCCTCCTTGATCCAGTCAGCAGAGAGGGAGAGTTTCCATGCCATAGTGGATATGGCCCGGAGAATGGAGGCTAGTGCAATAATCGAAGGAAAAGTCAGGCAGTTAGTGGCACAGCCTTCTGGTTCCAAGACCCCAGGTGGGGGAAAGTTAGACCCTTCTTCTTTGAGTGCAGCAGCTTCAGGCAGTAAGAGGTGGGGTAATACCACGAAGAAGTCAAAGAAGAACAAGTTCTGGAACAAGATAAAGTCAGGTCTGGGATTAGGAGGTGGCTCGAGCTCAGGTGCAAACAGTGCAGTATGTATGAAGTGTGGGAAGCCGCATAAGGGAGTCTGTCGGTTTGGGACGACAGCCTGCTTCAGATGCGGGCAGGAGGGACTCATGGCACGGGAGTGTCCTAGAGCAGCTTTTATGGCACAGTCCCAGCAGACAGCTTCTGGTAGTGTGGCTCAGCCAGCAGCTCCAGTCTCGACTCAGGCCAGTGGCAGAGGCAGAGGGAGAGGGGTAGCCTCTTCTTCAGCGGGTTTCAGGGGTGAAGGTCCATCAGCTCCAGCACGGATCTTCACCATGACACAGCAGGAGGCAAATGCATCAAACACCGTGGTGTCAGGTAATCTCATCATTGGTTGTTCAGATGTTTATGCCTTAATGGACCCTGGTGCATCTCATTATTTTATTGCTCCGAGAGCCGTTGAGAGGTTGGGCTTGATGGTCTCTGGGTTAGAGTGTCCCCTATGGGTTAATGGACCCAAGTGTGATCTATCAGTGGCAGAGTCAGTTTGCCGGTTTAGTCTAGTTTTTATTGAGGGAAGATGCCTTCCAGCCGTCCTTGTGGTTCTAGATTTGACGGATTTTGATGTCATTCTAGGGATGGATTGGCTATCTACCCATGGTGCTACCTTGGACTGCAGAGACAAGGTAGTCAGGTTCAGAGGTCAGGATGGGTCAGAGGTTGTCTTCAGAGGAGACAGGAGGGGTACACCTAGAGGTTTGATATCAGCCCTACAGGCTCGTAGGTTGCTCAGGAGGGGTTGTCAGGGGTTTCTAGCTCATGTGAGAGAGCTGGATAGTCATGTTAGAGAGCCCGCCTCAGTGCCCATGGTCAGTGAGTTTTTAGATGTCTTCCTAGACGAGCTGCCAGGTTTACCACCTGCTAGGGAGATAGAGTTCGAAATTGAGTTGATGCCTGGAACCAGACCGATCTCTATCCCTCCCTACAGGATGGCGCCAGCAGAATTGAAGGAGCTTAAGGAACAGTTGCAAGAGCTGGTAGACAAGGGTTTCATCCGACCGAGTACCTCACCTTGGGGTGCTCCAGTACTGTTTGTGAAAAAGAAAGATGGATCCCTTAGACCTTGTATCGACTACAGGCAGTTGAACAAAGTCACTACCAATAATAAGTACCCGTTGCCTAGGATCGACGATCTGTTTGACCAGCTAGCAGGAGCAGGTTGTTTCTCCAAGATAGATCTGAGATTCGGGTACCATCAGCTGAGGATAAGAGAAGAGGATGTGCCAAAGACGGCATTCAGGACCATATATGGGCACTATGATTTCCTTGTGATGCCGTTCGGGTTAACCAATGCCCCTGCAGCATTCATGGATCTCATGAACAGAGTTTTCAGTCAGTATCTGGATCACTTTGTTATTGTCTTCATAGATGATATCTTAGTGTATTCCAGAAATGCAGAGGAGCACGCCCATCATATGAGGTTAGTCTTGCTGTAATACCCGGCTAGACTCCGGTATCGGAATTCCTACCGTCCGGTGGAATCTCGGATGTCGGAAGCCTCTAGTAGGGTAGAAACATGTTTTAATAAAATATTTTAATGTATTCCATGGTTTTAAGTAAAAAGGAAATGAGTTTTTGCATGAAATAGCATTGGAGGAAAACTCAGGTTCGGCCGCCGAACCTCAAGTTCGGCCGCCGAACATGATGCGTTGCGGGTGTGCTTTAGGCCCCCGAAAGCATAAGTGAGGGAAGTCCAGGTTCGGCCGCCGAACCTCAAGTTCGGCCGCCGAACATAGCATGCATGCGGAGGCACATTCGGCCCCCGAACGTGGTCTGGCCAGCCACTATAAAAGGGTCCCTTAGCCGAAAATGGGTGAGCTTTTTCCCCATTTTCGGCCAAGGTGAGCTCTCCGTCATCCCTCACCAATCTTTGATGTTTTTCCTCTAGATCTTTCAAGATTTTCATTTGTTTTAACTTTGTTTTGAAGATTTGAGCTTTTGAGTAAAGTTTTGGAGCTTGGAGGTTCAAGAACCCAATCTCTCCCAACTTCGAGTTTAGGTCATCTCTCTCTCGATCTTCAAGAGGTAAGAGTCGATCTTAAGCTCATTGCATGTTTTAAGTAAGTTTTAAGTAGATCTATGGGTTAGAATGCATGTTTAGGTTATGGTTATGTTTATGGGTATAAATGTATGTTCATGAACAATGTGGATGCTTGATGTGTTGTAGATGGGGTTATGATGGTTTGAGGCCCCTAGGAACATGTATGCTTGTGTATGTGTGTTGTAGAATAGGTTTGATGCATGTTTGGAAGGTTTGGAGGCGAAATGTGCTAAAGGAGCCAAGTTTCTGCCCTTTGGCAGAAACCAGGTTCGGCAGCCGAAGGATTTTCGGCCGCCGAACATGGCTGGGGAGGCAGCCTTTCGGCTGCCGAAGCATGCCCCCGAAAGGAGACTTTCGTCTCTGTTTGGCAGTTTCGGCCGCCGAAACTGCCGCCGAACATGCATGAGTTTCGTCTCTGTCTGGGAGTTTCGGCCGCCGAAGGTGCCGCCGAACCTGCCTGACTTTCGGCTCTGGAAGGACTTTCAGCCGCCGAACCTGCCGCCGAAAGTGCCCTGTCCAGGCCTCCTTTGCATGTTTTTCTATGGTTGTTCCATGATGTTTTAGGGGGTTTTTGGGGAGTAGTTTATAGTTATATTCAGGTATGTTTGGTCCCTCATTTGAGTCCACCTGTGTAGGTTCGGACCCGAGGAACCGAGGACCCCAGCAGTGAGTTCAACTGCTTCGGTGTTGTCAGAGTCAGCCAGAGGTGAGTGGAACTAAACTTAATCTTTTAAATTGAGAAATTAAATGTTTTATCATGTTTCATGCATCATGATTATGCAATAGGATGATTGCATTAGTTTTCACGAATATGCCGCATTGTATCGATTGTTGTTGATGTGGGTGAATATTGGATGACCCAATTAGTCCATGACAGGAAGACCAGGACCCCATTCTACGGCCTGGCACAGAGTAAGGAAAGACCAGGACCCCATTCTATGGCCTGGCACGGTTATGGGACTCGAAGACCAGGAGCCCAGAGGAGGCCCTGGGAAAAATGGTAAGTAATGTATGTTATGACAGGAAGACCAGGACCCCATGCTACGGCCTGGCACAGAGTTAGCTTGGACTAATTGGTGACAAGTTCACCCAACCCTTATGTGAATTGTCTATGTTATGATGCATTCCATAGAGCATAGTGTTAATATGTTTTATAGTTCTGCTCACTGGGCTTTTAGCTCACCCCTCTCCCTTTACCCCTAGGCTTGCAGGTACAGGATAGAGCAGGAAGTCGGATAGAGTAAGGTCATGTTTATGTAATAGCTAGCAGTGGACATGATTAAATTGTACTGTAATGTCTTATACAGTTATGATATGTAATGATGATGTAATGAGGTTTAGAAATTGTGCTTGACCGAGTTTGTATAGTATTTCCCTTTAATACATGATCTTAGAGATTTTTATGATGTTTATGTAAACCAACTCAACATATGTTATGTCACCCATTGGGGGCACTGATGAGATCCCATAGAGGGATCAATGTTTATGATTTATGTTATATACAGTGCATGCACGGGTTGAGTTTGGTGTATGAATGGAAAGAAAAGTTTTAATTTTTATGTATGATTGTTGATCATGTATGGGATTATACAGGTTTACAGGTTATATGTTAGGCTTGCTACGGGTCCCGGCGGCCTTAAGCCGATCTGGATCCTAGCGCCGATAGCGGTCTGATTTTCGGGTCGTTATAGAGTGGCATCAGAGCCCTAGGTTCATATGGTCGGACCTAGAGTGTCGGGCTCATAGATGTTATAGAAGGTCAAGCACAATAGGAAAGATCATGTCCACTAGGATAGGATGTGGAGTCCTGTCTTGTATGATGATGTGAAATGCCATGATGATATGCATGTGCATTAATGATATGCTATGATATGTGATGTATGTGATGCGGGTTCATGTGTTCCCACATGAACCATATGATGCTAATGTTTGTGCTATGTGTACTGTTTTTCAGAAAACAGGATGAGAGGAACTCGTCGATCTGCACGATTGACTGGAGTGCCACCTGAGGATGAGGGCATGAGCGCCCGTCCTCCAGCATTGCCTAGGGCAATGTCTAGTAGGTCTAACCGAGAAAGAGCAGCAAGAGACCCTAGGTCTCTGGATCTGGGTAGGAGCAGATCAGTGAGAGGAACAGTTCAGGGAGGAATGTCAGAGGATATGGGGGATGATATGGATGTAGAGCAGAGAAGGGATGGCAGTTTGGGAGTGAGCATGTCAGAAGAAGGTATGGGAGAATCCCAAGGAGGCACTCAAGCCTCGGGATTTGTTCAGCCACCCCACTACCCACACTTCTCACAAAATCCCGGGTATTCGATGGGAGGTACATCAGATTACCCTAGCTTCACCCCTTATCCCACACAGATGCCGTACCCACCCTACTACCCACCATATTCACAATACCCAATGTATCCACCCCCACCTTACTATCCAAATCCAGCAAACCTTACCTCAGAAAATATTGCACCACCTCCACCACCTACAGAACCAGCAGCCCCAGTTACTCAACCTTTTAGACCTAGCTCAGCCAGTGGGAGCAAGGTCAAGATGACCGACTACATGAAACTGGGTGCTCCTCAGTATGAAAAAGGGGATGACCCATTTGTGTATCTTGAAAGGGTTAAAGTGATCACAGAGGAGATTGGGGCTGATGACAGTAGAGCCATTCAGATGGCTGGGTTCATGCTTAAGTGCAAGAAGGCACGAGAGTGGTTCAAGAATTATGTGAACCCGAGAGTGGACAGCATGTCTTGGGAAGAGTTCGCGAACGAGTTTGCAGGATGGGCTTTTCTCGATAGTTCAAGGGAGCTGAAAATGATAGAGTTTGAGCAGTTGAGGCCGACAGATGATATGAGTGTAGAGGAGTACACCGATAGATTCTTGGAGCTGTTGCCTTTTGCTGGGCAGAGTTTGGATACAGATTCGAAGAAGTCAAGGAGGTATGTCATGAAACTTCATTCCAGGTATTCCTCCTTGATTCAGTCCGTGGACAGGGAGAGCTTCCATGCCATAGTAGATATGGTCAGGAAAATGGAGGCCAGTGCCATCATTCAGGGGACAGTTAAGCAGTCAGTGGCACAGCCTTCTGGTTCTAAAACTCCGGGTGGGGGAAGGTTAGATCCCTCTACCCTGAGTGCAGCAGCTTCAGGCAGTAAGAGATGGGGTAAACCCAAGGGTAAGAAGAACAAGTTCTGGAGCAAAGTCAAGTCCAGTTTGGGATTTGGGAGTGGCTCAAGCTCTGGTGCTGATAATGCAGTTTGTGCGAGGTGTGGTAGGCCACACAAGGGAGTATGTCGGTTTGGGACGAACGCCTGCTTCAGATGTGGTCAGGAGGGGCATATGGCTCGAGAATGTCCAAGAGCAGTCCCGATGGCTCAGTCCCAGCAGACAGCTTCAGGCAGTGTAGCGCAGCCAGCAGCTCCAGCCATGACTCAGGCCAGTGGCAGAGGCAGAGGGAGAGGGGCAGCCTCTTCTTCAGCGGGTTTCAGAGGTGAAGGTCCATCAGCTCCAGCACGGATCTTCACAATGACACAGCAGGAGGCAGATGCATCTAACACCGTGGTGGCAGGTAACTTAATCATTGGTTGTTCATGTGTGTATGCCTTGATGGACCCTGGTGCATCTCATTCTTTTATTGCACCGAGAGCCGTGGGGAGGTTGGGTCTGATGACTTCTGGGTTAGAGTGTCCTCTCTGGGTCAGTGGACCCAAGTGTGATCCATCAGTGGCAGAGTCAGTCTGCCAGTGTAGTCCTGTGTTTGTTGAGGGAAGATGCTTGTCCGCCGACCTGGTGGTTCTAGATTTGACAGATTTTGACGTCATTCTAGGGATGGACTGGTTATCTACCCATGGTGCTACCTTGGACTGCAGGGACAAGGTAGTCAGGTTCAGAGGTCAGGATGGGTCAGAGGTCGTCTTCAGAGGAGACAGGAGGGGTACACCTAGAGGTCTGATATCAGCTCTTCAGGCTCGTAGGTTGCTCAGGAGGGGATGTCAGGGGTATTTGGCTCATGTGAGAGAGCTTAGCAGTCAGGTTAGAGAGCCCGCCTCAGTGCCAGTGGTTAGAGAGTTTTTAGATGTGTTCCCAGACGAACTGCCAGGTTTACCACCTACTAGGGAGATAGAGTTCGAGATAGAATTGATGCCTGGAACCCGACCGATCTTTATTCCCCCTTACAGGATGGCACCAGCAGAATTGAAAGAGTTGAAGGAGCAGTTACAGGAGCTGGTAGACAAGGGCTTCATCTGACCGAGTACCTCACCCTGGGGTGCTCCAGTTTTGTTTGTAAGAAAGAAGGATGGATTCCTCAGACTTTGTATCGACTACAGGCAGTTGAACAAAGTCACTACCAAAAATAGGTACCCATTGCCAAGGATCGACGATCTATTCGACCAGCTAGCAGGAGCGGGTTGTTTCTCCAAAATAGATCTGAGATCTGGGTATCATCAGCTGAGGATCAGAGAAGAAGATGTGCCAAAGACAGCTTTCAGGACCAGATATGGGCATTTTGAGTTCCTTGTGATGCCGTTCTGGTTAACCAACGCCCCTGCAGCATTCATGGACCTCATGAACAGAGTGTTTAGCCAATACCTGGATCACTTTGTTATCGTCTTCATAGATGATATCCTAGTGTATTCCAGGAATGCAGAGGAGCATGCCCATCATCTGAGGTTGGTTCTACAGACCTTAAGGGAACATGGCTTGTATGCCAAGTTCTCTAAGTGTGAGTTCTGGCTGAGGAGCATTTCATTCTTGGGGCATGTTGTGTCAGAAGACGGAATAGAGGTAGACCCCAAGAAGGTAGAAGCTGTGGCTAACTGGCCTAGACCCACTTCAGTGACAGAGATTAGAAGTTTCTTGGGTTTGGCAGGTTACTACAGGAGGTTCATTCAGGACTTCTCGAAAATAGCAGCTCCTCTGACCAGACTGACCAGGAAGAATCAGAAGTTCATGTGGACTGACCAGTGCGAAGAGAGTTTTGAAGAGCTTAAGAAGAGGTTGACTTCAGCACCAGTGTTAGCTCTGCCAGCTAGCAATGAGGATTTCACAGTTTTCTGTGATGCATCCCGAGTGGGATTGGGTTGTGTGCTGATGCAAAATGAGGGGATGATTGCTTATGCTTCTAGACAGCTAAAGATGCGCGAGTTGAATTACCCTACACATGACCTAGAGATGGCAGCAGTAATCTTTGCACTCAAGATGTGGAGGCATTACCTTTATGGGGTTAAATGTGAGATCTTCACAGATCATAAGAGCTTGCACTACATCTTGAGTCAGAGGGAATTGAATCTGAGGCAGAGAAGATGGGTAGAACTGCTTAGCGACTATGATTGCAGGATTCAGTACCATCAGGATAAGGCGAATGTTGTGGCAGACGCCCTAAGCCGGAAATCACTTGGCAGTCTATCCCATATCACAGCAGAGAGGAGGCCGGTGGTGAAAGAGTTTCACAAGCTCATTAATGAAGGTGTAACGACCCAAAAATCGTACTGCTACCGACACTAGGATCCAGGTCGGCTTAAGGCCGCCGAGACCCGTAGCAAGCCTGACATACAACCTATAAACCTGTTTAATCCCATACATGATCAACAACATACATAAAAATTAAAACTTTTCCTTACATTCATATACCAAACTCAACCTGTGCATGCACTAAACATAATCATAATCATAACCATGACCCCTCTGTGCGATCTCATCAATGCCCCAATGGGCGATACAATATATGTTGAGTTGGTTGACATAAACATCTAAGATCATGTATTAAAAGGGATACCTTACACATAGGTCAAGCACAACCTCTAATCCTCAATATCATTACATTACATAACTATTCATAACTTTACAATTTTATCATGTCCACATTCTATCTATTACATACAAACGACTTCAATACTCTTGCGGACCTCCTGGTCTACCCTGTACCTGCAAACCTGGGGTTAAGGGGAAAAGGGGTGAGCTACAAGAGCCCAGTGAGCAGAATAATAAAACATTTATATTAAAAGTTCATGGAATGCGTCACATCACAACTAATCATATCAAGGATGAACTTGTCACCATTTAGCCCTCTACATATTCCAATAATGCCAGGGGCGTAGTGCAGGCCACACCTGGTCTTTCTCTTATACATAACATAACATACATAACCAATGGTGTCGGGGGCGTAGTGCAGGCCACATCCGGTCTTTCTCTTACATAGTGCCAGGGGCGTAGTGCAGGCCACACCTGGACTTCCATATCATATCGTCACGTCATAACATATGAGGGCTAATGGATCATTCAACATTCATCCACATCAACAACATATTATGCAATGCAACATATTCGTGATTTCTAATGCAAACAACCTAAAATATCACATGGCATCCGTGATGCATGAACATGCTCAAAACTGATTTATTTACTTGAAACATAAAGAGTTATTCTACTCACCTCTGGCTAGCTCTGACACTGACTGAAGCAGCTGACTCACTGCTGAGGTCCTCGGTTCCTCGGGTCCGAACCTACACAGGTGGACTCAAATGAGGGACCAACATACTATAACATGACTCTGAAAACATCCCCCAAAAACCCTCTAAAACACCTCAAAACATCCATGCAAAAACATGCAAAGGAAGGCTGGACAGGGCACTTTCAGCGGCAGGTTCGGCGGCCGAAAGTCCCTCCAGAGCCGAAAGTCAGGCAGGTTCGGCGGCACCTTCGGCGGCCGAAACTCCCAGACAGAGGCGAAACTCATGCATGTTCGGCGGCACTTTCGGCGGCTGAAACTCCCAAACAGAGACGAAAGTCTCCTTTCGGGGGCAAGCTTTGGCAGCCGAAGGCTGCCTCCACAAGCATGTTCGGCGGCCGAAAGTTCCTTCGGCTGTCAAACCTGGTTTCTCCCATAGTGGCAGAAACTCAGCTCTTCTATGCACATTTGCCTCCAAAACTTTCCAATCATGCATAAACCTATTCTACAACACACATACACAAGCATACAAGCTCCTAGGGGCTTCAAACTATCTAAAACCCCAACTACAACACATCAAACAACTCACATTGTTCATAAACACCTATTAAACCCATAAACTTAACCATGAGCTAAACATGCATTCTACCCCATAGATCTACTTAAAACTTACTTAAAACATGCCATAAGCTCAAGATCGGTCCTTACCTCTTGAAGATCGAGAGAAGAACGGCCCTAGCTCGAAAAATGGGAGAGAGAAGTTCCTTGAACCTTCAAGCTCCAAAACTTGCTTAAAAGCTCAAAACCTTCAAAACAAAGTTGCAAACTCATAAAAATCATGAAGAATGGAAGGAAGAAACTCAAGATCGGTGAGGGACGGCGGAGAGCTCACCTTGGCTGAAAATGGGGAAAAAGCTCGCCCGTTTTCGGCTAAGGGACCCCTTTATAGGTGGCTGGCCAGGCCACGTTCGGGAGCCGAAAGTGCCTCCGCATGCATGCCATGTTCGGCGGCCGAACATAAGGTTCGGCGGCCGAACCTGGACTTTCCTCACTTATGCTTTCGGGGGTCTAAGGCACACCCGAAGCGCATGCATGTTCAGCGGCCGAACTTGAGGTTCGGCGGCCGAACCTGAGTTTTCCTCCAAGGTTGTTTTCATGCAAAAACTCATTTCCTTTTTACTTAAAATCATGAAATACATTAAAACGTTTTATGAAAACATGTTTCTACCCTACTAGAGGCTTCCGACATCCGAGATTCCACCGGACGGTAGGAGTCTAGCTGGGTATTACATTCTCCCCCCCTTAAGAACATTTGTCCCCGAATGTTCCTCAACTAGCACATGCAAGGCATACAACATATCATACACATAAAAACACATGAAACATATAAGAAACTAACCTTAGAAAAGATAAGGGTATTGCTGGAGCATGGACTCCCGTGTCTCCCAAGTGCATTCTTCCAAATTGTGGTGGTTCCACAGGACTTTCACCATCGGGATTTCCTTGTTCCTTAGCTTTCTGATCTGGGTGTCTATGATCCGTACTGGCTGCTCAACATAGGTGAGATCCTCTTGGATCTCCACATCAGGCTCACTAAGAACCTTGCCCGGATCTGACACAAACTTCCTCAACATTGAAACATGGAAAACCGGATGGATTCTTTCCATTGAAGCAGGTAAATCCAGCTTGTACGACACATTCCCAATCTTTTGCAAGATTTCAAAGGGTCCGATGTACCGTGGAGCCAGCTTACCTTTCTTCCCGAAGGGAACCACTCCTTTCATAGGAGACACCTTGAGCAATACCAGATCCCCCTCCTGAAACTCTACTTGTCTTCTGCGGATGTCTGCATAACTCTTTTGTCTGCTTGCAGCAGTCTTGATCCTTTCTCTGATTATGGGTACTACCCTGCTGGTAATCTCTACTAGCTCAGGCCCCGCCAAGGCCTTTTCTCCAACTTCTTCCCAGCAAACAGGTGATCTACACTTCCTCCCATACAAAGCTTCATATGGAGCCATCCCGATGCTAGCATGATGGCTGTTATTGTAGGCAAACTCCATCAAAGGTAGATGCTGCCTCTAAGAACCGCCAAAGTCCAGCACACACATTCTGAGCATATCCTCTATTGTCTGGATGGTCCTTTCTGATTGTCCGTCCGTCTGTGGATGGAAAGCAGTGCTAAAATCCAACCTGGTACCATGGCGTTCTGCAGACTCCGCCAAAATCTAAAGGTGAACTGGGGCCCTCTATCGGACCTTATTGAAACAGGAATCCCATGCAGTCTGACGATCTCATCGACATACACCTGCGCCAACTTGTCCACAGAATAGCCACTCCTGACAGGGATGAAGTGAGCAGATTTAGTGAGTCTGTCCACAATCACCCATATGGAGTCCAATCTGTTGGACGTCGCCGGTAACCCCACTACGAAGTCCATAGCTATATTTTCCCATTTCCACTCTGGAATAGGTAGCGGGTTAAGCATTCCAGCCGGCTTCTGATGTTCCAGCTTCACCCTCTGACACACTTCGCAGGCTGACACAAACTGTGCCACTTCTTTTTTCATAGCTGGCCACCAATAAATCTTCTTCAGATCTTGATACATCTTGGTGGCTCCGGGGTGAACGCTGTATCTTGCATTATGAGCCTCTCTCATAATGTCTCCTTTTAGCCCTATGTCATCTGGTACACATAGTCTGCTCCCATAGCGGAGGATCCCTTTGCTGTCGAATCTGAACTCACTATCTTTGCCTGACTGAACAGTCCTGGCAATCTTCACTAACTCTGGGTCCTCATGCTATTTCTGAGCCACCTGCTCCAGAAACACGGGTGCCACTCTCATCTGGGCTACCAAAGCACCTGTACTAGACAACTCCAACTGTAGACCTTCCTCAATGAGCTTGTAAAACTCCTTCACCATTGGCCTCCTCTCTGCCGATATGTGGGATAAACTGCCGAGTGATTTCCGGCTTAAGGCGTCTGCCACAACATTCGCCTTACTCGGATGGTACTGAATCTTGCAATCATAGTCACTCAGCAGCTCCACCCATCTTCTCTGTCTCAAGTTCAAATCTCTTTAACTCAGGATGTACTGTAGGCTCTTATGATCCGTGAAGATCTCACATTTAACCCCATAGAGGTAGTGCCTCCACATCTTGAGTGCAAAGATTACTGCTGCCATCTCCAGGTCATGTGTGCGGTAATTCAACTCATGCTTCTTCAGCTGTCTAGAAGCGTAAGCAATCACCCTTTCATTTTGCATTAACACACAACCTAGTCCCACACGGGACACATCACAGAAAACTGTGAAATCCTCATTGTTAGCTGGCAAAGCTAACACTGCTGCTGACGTTAACCTCTTCTTAAGCTCTTCAAAACTCTCTTCGCACTGGTCGGTCCACACAAACGTCTGATTCTTCCTGGTTAGCCTGGTCAGAGGAGCTGCAATTTTTGAGAAGTCCTGAATGAACCTCCTGTAGTAACCTGCCAAACCCAAGAAACTTCTAATCTCTGTCACTGAAGTGGGTCTAGGCCAGTTAGCCACAGCTTCTACCTTCTTGGGGTCCACCTCTATCCCATTTTCTGTCACAACATGCCCCAAGAATGAAATGCTCCTCAGCCAGAACTCACACTTGGAGAACTTGGCATGCAAGCCATGCTCCCTCAAGGTCTGTAGAACCATCCTCAGATGATGGGCATGCTCCTCTGCATTCCTGGAATACACCAAGATATCATCTATAAAGACAATAACGAAGTGATCCAGGTACTGGCTAAACACTCTGTTCATGAGATCCATGAATGCTGCAGGGGCGTTGGTTAACCCGAACGGCATTACAAGGAACTCAAAATGCCCATATCTGGTCCTGAAAGCTGTCTTTGGGACATCTTCCTCTCTGATCCTCAACTGATGATACCCGGACCTCAGATCTATTTTGGAGAAACAACCCGCTCCTGCTAGCTGGTCGAATAGATCATCGATCCTTGGCAAAGGGTACCTATTCTTGGTAGTGACTTTGTTCAACTGCCTGTAGTCGATACAAAGTCTAAGGGATCCATCCTTCTTTCTGACAAACAAGACTGGAGCACCCCAGGGTGAGGTACTCGGTCGGATGAAGCCCTTGTCTACCAGCTCTTGCAACTGTTCTTTCAACTCTTTCAATTCTGCTGGTGCCATCCTGTAAGGAGGGATAGAGATCGGTCGAGTTCCAGGCATCAATTCTATCTCGAACTCTGTCTCCCTAGCAGGTGGTAAACCTGGCAGTTCATCTGGGAACACATCCAAAAACTCTCTGACCACCGGAACCGAGGCGGGCTCTCTAACCTGACTGCTAAGCTCTCTCACATGAGCCAAATACCCCTGACATTCCCTCCTAAGCAACCTACGAGCTTGAAGAGCTGATATCAGACCTCTAGGTGTACCCCTCCTGTCTCCTCTGAAGACTACCTCTGACCCATCCTGACCTCTGAACCTGACTACCTTGTCCCTGCAGTCCAAGGTAGCACCATAGGTAGATAACCAGTCCATCCCTAGAATGACGTCAAAATCTGTCAAATCTAGAACCACCAGGTCGGCGGACAAGCATCTTCCCTCAATAAAAACAGGACTACACTGGCAGACTGACTCTGCCACTGATGGATCACACTTGGGTCCACTGACCCAGAGAGGACACTCTAACCCAGAGATCATCAACCCCAACCTCTCAACGGCTCTCGGTGCAATAAAAGAATGAGATGCACCAGGGTCCATCAAGGCATACACATCTGAACAACCAATGACTAAGTTACCTGCCACCATGGTGTTAGATGCATCTGCCTCCTGCTGTGTCATTGTGAAGATCCGTGCTGGAGCTGATAGACCTTCACCTCTGAAACCCGCTGAAGAAGAGGCTGACCCTCTCCCTCTACCTCTGCCACTGGCCTGAGTCGTGGCTGGAGCTGCTGGCTGCGCTACACTACCTGAAGCTGTCTGCTGGGACTGTGCCATCGGGGCTGCTCTTGGACATTCTCGAGACATATGCCCCTCCTGACCACATCTGTAACAGGCTGTCGTCCCAAACCGACATACTCCCCTGTGTGGCTTACCACATCTTGCAAAAACTGCATTATCCGCACCAGAGCTTGAGCCACCTCTAAATCCCAGACTGGACTTAACCTTGTTCCAGAACTTGTTCTTCTTGGACTTCCTAGAGCCTCTGTCCCATTTTTTACTACCTGAAGCTGCTGCACTCAGAGAAGAAGAGCCTGGAGTCTTAGAACCAGAAGGCTGTGCCACCGACTGCTTGACTTTCCCCTCGATGATAGCACTAGCCTCCATCCTCCTAGCCATATCCACTATGGCATGAAAGCTCTCCCTATCTGCGGACTGGATCAAGGAGGAATACCCGGAGTGAAGTTTCATGATATACCTCCTTGACTTCTTCTGGTCTGTGTCAAGAGTTTGCCCTGCAAATGGCAACAGCTCCAAGAATCTGTCGGTGTACTCCTCTACACTCATTTCCTCTGTTTGCCTTAACTGTTCAAACTCAATCATCTTCAATTCTCTTGAACTGTCAGGAAAAGCCCATCCTGCAAATTCATTTGCAAACTCCTCCCATGATAGGCTGTCCAACCTCGGGCTCACATAGTTCTTAAACCACTCACGGGCCTTTTTGCACTTTAATGTGAACCCAGCCATCTGAATGGCTCTACTGTCATCTGCCCCTATCTCATCTATAATTGTTTTGACCCTCTCAAGGTACACAAATGGGTCATCACCGGTTTCAAACTGGGGAGCACCCAGCTTCATGTAGTCAGTCATCTTGACCTTGCTCCCACCAGATGAGCTAGGCTTAGGTATATGGGTTACTGGAACTGTGGGTTCTGCTGATGGTGGAGGAGGTGCAACATTTTCTGAGGTAGGGTTTGCTGGATTTAGATAGTAAGGTGGGGGTGGATACATTGGGTATTGTGAATATGGTGGGTAGTAGGGTGGGTATGGCATCTGTGTGGGATAAGGGGTAAAGCTAGGGTAATCCGATGTACCTCCCATCGAATACCCAGGATTTTGTGAGAAGTGTGGGTAATGGGGTGGCTGAACAAATCCCGAGGCCTGAGTGCCTCCTTGGGACTCTCCCATTCCCTCTTCTGACATGCTAACTCCCAGACTGCCATCCCTCCTCTGCTCTACATCCATATCATCCCCCATGTCTTCTGACATTCCTCCCTGAACTGTTCCCCTCACTGATCTGCTCCTACCTAGATCCAGAGACCTTCTAGGGTCTCTTACTGCTCTTTCTCTGTTAGACCTACTAGACATTGCCCTAGGCAATGTAGGAGGACGGGCGCTCATGCCCTCATCCTCAGATGGCACTCTAGTCAATCGTGCAAATTGACGAGTTCCTCTCATCCTGTTTTCTGAAAAACAGCACAAAGCACATAAACATTAGCATCATATGGTTCATGTGGGCACACATGAACCCGCATCACATACATCACATAACAATCATAACATTAATGCACATGCATATTATCATGGCATTTCACATAATTATACAAGACAGGACTCCACATCCTATCCTAGTGGACATGATCTTTCCTATTGTGCTTGACCTTCTATAACATCTATGAGCCCGACACTCTAGGTCCGATCATATGAACCTAGGGCTCTGATACCACTCTGTAACGACTCGAAAATCGGACCGCTACCGGCGCTAGGATCCAGGTCGGCTTAAGGCCGCCGAGACCCGTAGCAAGCCTGACATACAACCTGTAAACCTGTTTAATCCCATACATGATCAACAACATACATAAAAATTAAAACTTTTCCTTACATTCATATACCAAACTCAACCTGTGCATGCACTAAACATAATCATAATCATAACCATGACCCCTCTGTGGGATCTCATCAATGCCCCAATGGGCGATACAATATATGTTGAGTTGGTTGACATAAACATCTAAGATCATGTATTAAAAGGGATACCTTACACATAGGTCAAGCACAACCTCTAATCCTCAATATCATTACATTACATAACTATTCATAACTTTACAATTTTATCATGTCCACATTCTATCTATTACATACAAACGACTTCAATACTCTTGCGGACCTCCTGGTCTACCCTGTACCTGCAAACCTGGGGTTAAGGGGAAAAGGGGTGAGCTACAAGAGCCCAGTGAGCAGAATAATAAAACATTTATATTAAAAGTTCATGGAATGCGTCACATCACAACTAATCATATCAAGGATGAACTTGTCACCATTTAGCCCTCTACATATTCCAATAATGCCAGGGGCGTAGTGCAGGCCACACCTGGTCTTTCTCTTATACATAACATAACATACATAACCAATGGTGTCGGGGGCGTAGTGCAGGCCACATCCGGTCTTTCTCTTACATAGTGCCAGGGGCGTAGTGCAGGCCACACCTGGACTTCCATATCATATCGTCACGTCATAACATATGAGGGCTAATGGATCATTCAACATTCATCCACATCAACAACATATTATGCAATGCAACATATTCGTGATTTCTAATGCAAACAACCTAAAATATCACATGGCATCCGTGATGCATGAACATGCTCAAAACTGATTTATTTACTTAAAACATAAAGAGTTATTCTACTCACCTCTGGCTAGCTCTGACACTGACTGAAGCAGCTGACTCACTGCTGAGGTCCTCGGTTCCTCGGGTCCGAACCTACACAGGTGGACTCAAATGAGGGACCAACATACTATAACATGACTCTGAAAACATCCCCCAAAAACCCTCTAAAACACCTCAAAACATCCATGCAAAAACATGCAAAGGAAGGCTGGACAGGACACTTTCAGCGGCAGGTTCGGCGGCCGAAAGTCCCTCCAGAGCCGAAAGTCAGGCAGGTTCGGCGGCACCTTCGGCGGCCGAAACTCCCAGACAGAGGCGAAACTCATGCATGTTCGGCGGCACTTTCGGCGGCTGAAACTCCCAAACAGAGACGAAAGTCTCCTTTCGGGGGCAAGCTTTGGCAGCCGAAGGCTGCCTCCACAAGCATGTTCGGCGGCCGAAAGTTCCTTCGGCTGCCAAACCTGGTTTCTCCCATAGTGGCAGAAACTCAGCTCTTCTATGCACATTTGCCTCCAAAACTTTCCAATCATGCATAAACCTATTCTACAACACACATACACAAGCATACAAGCTCCTAGGGGCTTCAAACTATCTAAAACCCCAACTACAACACATCAAACAACTCACATTGTTCATAAACACTTATTAAACCCATAAACTTAACCATGAGCTAAACATGCATTCTACCCCATAGATCTACTTAAAACTTACTTAAAACATGCCATAAGCTCAAGATCGGTCCTTACCTCTTGAAGATCGAGAGAAGAACGGCCCTAGCTCGAAAAATGGGAGAGAGAAGTTCCTTGAACCTCCAAGCTCCAAAACTTGCTTAAAAGCTCAAAACCTTCAAAACAAAGTTGGAAACTCATAAAAATCATAAAGAATGGAAGGAAGAAACTCAAGATCGGTGAGGGACGGCGGAGAGCTCACCTTGGCTGAAAATGGGGAAAAAGCTCGCCCGTTTTCGGCTAAGGGACCCCTTTATAGGTGGCTGGCCAGGCCACGTTCGGGAGCCGAAAGTGCCTCCGCATGCATGCCATGTTCGGCGGCCGAACATAAGGTTCGGCGGCCGAACCTGGACTTCCCTCACTTATGCTTTCGGGGGCCTAAGGCACACCCGAAGCGCATGCATGTTCGGTGGCCGAAGTTGAGGTTCGGCGGCCGAACCTGAGTTTTCCTCCAAGGTTGTTTTCATGCAAAAACTCATTTCCTTTTTACTTAAAATCATGAAATACATTAAAACATTTTATGAAAACATGTTTCTACCCTACTAGAGGCTTCCGACATCTGAGATTCCACCGGACGGTAGGAATTCCGATACCGAAGTCTAGCCGGGTATTACATTCTCCCCCCCTTAAGAACATTCATCCCCGAATGTTCCTCAACTAGCACATGCAAGGCATACAACATATCATACACATAAAACACATGAAACATATATGAAACTAACCTTAGAAAAGATAAGGGTATTGCTGGAGCATGGACTCCCGTGTCTCCCAAGTGCATTCTTCCAAATTGTGGTGGTTCCACAGGACTTTCATCATCGGGATTTCCTTGTTCCTTAGCTTTCTGATCTGGGTGTCTATGATCCGTACTGGCTGCTCAACATAGGTGAGATCCTCTTGGATCTCCACATCAGGCTCACTAAGAACCTTGCCCGGATCTGACACAAACTTCCTCAACATTGAAACATGGAAAACCGGATGGATTCTTTCCATTGAAGCAGGTAAATCCAGCTTGTACGACACATTCCCAATCTTTTGCAAGATTTCAAAGGGTCCGATGTACCGTGGAGCCAGCTTACCTTTCTTCCCGAAGCGAACCACTCCTTTCATAGGAGACACCTTGAGCAATACCAGATCCCCCTCCTGAAACTCTACTTGTCTTCTGCGGATGTCTGCATAACTCTTTTGTCTGCTTGCAGCAGTCTTGATCCTTTCTCTGATTATGGGTACTACCCTGCTGGTAATCTCTACTAGCTCAGGCCCCGCCAAGGCCTTTTCTCCAACTTCTTCCCAGCAAACAGGTGATCTGCACTTCCTCCCATACAAAGCTTCATATGGAGCCATCCCGATGCTAGCATGATGGCTGTTATTGTAGGCAAACTCCACCAAAGGTAGATGCTGCCTCCAAGAACCGCCAAAGTCCAGCACACACATTCTGAGCATATCCTCTATTGTCTGGATGGTCCTTTCTGATTGTCCGTCCGTCTGTGGATGGAAAGCAGTGTTAAAATCAGAGAAAGGATCAAAACTGCTGTGAGCAGGCAAAAGAGCTATGCAGATGTCCGCAGAAGGCAAGTAGAGTTTCAGGAGGGGGATTTGGTATTGCTTAAAGTGTCTCCGATGAAAGGGGTGATTCGGTTTGGGAAGAAAGGTAAGCTAGCTCCACGGTACATCGGGCCCTTCGAAATCTTGCAAAAGATTGGGAATGTATCGTACAAGTTGGACTTACCTGCTTCAATGGAGAGAATCCATCCGGTTTTCCATGTTTCTATGTTGAGGAAATTTGTGTCAGATCCGGGCAAGGTTCTTAGTGAGCCTGATGTGGAGATCCTTGGAGATCTCACCTATGTTGAGCAGCCAGTACGGATCCTAGATACCCAGATCAGAAAGCTAAGAAACAAGGAAATCCCGATGGTGAAAGTCCTTTGGAATCACCACAACATCGAAGAGTGTACCTGGGAGACACGGAAGTCCATGCTCCAGCAATATCCTCATCTCTTCTAAGGTTAGTGTTATGTGTTTTGTATGTATGTTTATGTTTGATGCTATGCATGTGCTAGTTGAGGAACATTCGGGGACGAATGTTCTTAAGGGGGGAGAATGTAATACCCAGCTAGACTCCGGTATCGGAATTCCTACCGTCCGATGGAATCTCGATTGTCGAAAACCTCTAGAAGGGTAAAATCATGTTTTCATAAAATGTTTTAATGTATTTTATGGTTTTAAGTAAGAAAGAAATTAGGTTTTAAATGAAGAAGACCATGGAGGCATTTCCAAGTTCGGCCGCCGAACCTCAAGTTCGGCCGCCGAACGTGGGATAGTTTAGGGGGGCACGTTAGGCTTCCGAATGTGGCTCATGTTCTGCCGCCAAACCTCATGTTCGGCCGCCGAACCTCATGTTCGGCCGCCGAACCTCATGTTCGGCCGCCGAACATGCATGCGTTTTGGAGTCGCCTTCGGCTTCCGAAGGTGGCCTGGCTAGCCACCTATAAAAGGACCCATGGCCGAAAATGGGCAACCTTTCTCCCCTATTTTCGACCAACGGTGAGTCCATGCTCTCCCATGGTTAGTTTTGGTGATTTTCCTCAAATCTTTCAAGTTTTAACAAATGGTTGCTTGGTTTTTGAAGTTTTAGAAGCTAAGATCAAGTTTTGGAGCTTGGAGACCCAAGGAGCTAGATCTCTCCCACCTCCGAGTTGGATCGCCTCTCCTCTCGATCTTCAAGAGGTAAGAGTAGATCCTCACCTCTTTTCATGTTTTGATCAAGTTTTATGAAAGTTTATGGGGTAGAAATGTATATTTAAGTTAGTTGTTTATTGTTAGGGTAAATGTTGAGTTTATGAGTAATGTATGTTGTTTGAGTTGCTTTTTATGTTTGTGTTGGGGTTTAGGATAGTTTGAGGCCCCTAGATGCTTATTTGCTTGTGTATGAATGTTGTAGAATAGCTAAATGCATGTTGGATTGGTTTAGGAGGCAAATGTGCATTGAATGGCTGAGTTCTGCCACTTTGGAAGAACTCAGGTTCGGCAGCCGAAGGGACTTTCAGCCGCCGAACCTGCCTGTGGAGGCAAGCTTTTGGTTGCCGAATCCTGCCCCCGAAAGTGGACTTTCGGCTCTGGAGGGGAGATTCGGCCATCGAAGGTGCCGCCGGACATGCATGAGTTTCGGCTCTGGAACCACTTTCGGCCGCCGAGGGTGCCGCCGAAAGTGGCTGAGTTTCGGCCGTCGAACCTACCGCCGAAAGTGCCCTGTTCAGCCTTCCTTTGCATGTTTTCTATGGTTGTTTTAAGGTGTTTTAGGCGGTTTTTAGGGAGTATGTTAGAGTCATGTTCATATATGTTTGGTCCCTCATTTGAGTCCACCTGTGTAGGTTCGGATCCGAGGAACCGAGGACCCCAGCAGTGAGATAGCTGTTTCAGTGTCTTGTCAGAGCTAGCCTGAGGTGAGTAGAATGACTCTTTATGTTTCAAAGCAAATAATGAAAGTTTTAGCATGAATCACGCATCATGAATGCCATGAGATATATTAGGTTGTTTGCATTAGAATTCACGAATATGTTGCATTGCATATTATGTTGTTGATGTGGATGAACATTGAGTGATCCATTAGCCCTCATATGATATGATGATGATACGGTATGGAAGTCCAGGAAGACCCATTCTACGTCCCTGGCACATTGGAATGTTATGATATGTTATGTTTTATGTAATATCTAGTTGTGGACATGAAAAAGACATTGTAATGTAAAGTGTAGTAATGTATTGTAATGTAATGATGTATATTGAGGTTTAGAGTTGTGCTTGATCCTAGTATGTAAAGTTAATCCCTTTTTCACATGATCTTTGTAACGACCCGAAAATCGGAGCGCTACCGGCGCTAGAATCCAGATCGACTTAAGGCCGCCGGGACCCGTAGCAAGCCTAACATACATCCTGTATACCTGTTTAATCCCATACATGATCAACATATACATAAAAATTTGAACTTTCACATTCATTTACCAAACTTAACCTGTGCATGCACAACTCATAAGCATAACCATCAACCCCACACTGGAGTCCTCATCAATACTCCAATGGGGTAACATAACATATAATAAGCTTGGTTTACATAAACAATGATAAAACATTTTATATACCATGTACAAAGGGATTAACCAACATACTAGGGTCAAGCACAACTATAAACCTCAATAGACATCATTAAATTACATTACTGTACTATGCTTGACATTACATCATTCTCATGTCCACATCTAGCTATTACATAAAACATGACTTCTAATCCTGCTGACTTCCTGGACTAGCCCGTACCTGCAAACCTGGGGGATTAAGGGAGTGGGGTGAGCTACTAGAGCCCAGTGAGCAGAATAATAAAACATTATATTTAAAATTCATGCTTTCATGGAATGCATCACATCACAACCAAATCACATCACGGATGAGCTTGTCACCATTTAGCCCTCTACACAGTCCTATCATGCTAGGGGCGTAGTGCAGGCACACCTGGACTTCCATATCATATCATACATATCCAATCGTGCCGGGGGCGTAGTGCAGGCCACACCTGGACTTTCTCTTACATAGTGCCAGGGGCGTAATGCAGGCACACCTGGACTTCCATATCATATCATCATTATATCATGTCTTAACATACGAGGACTAATGGATCATTCAATGTTCATCCGCACCAACATCATATTATGCAATGCAACATATTCGTGAATTCTAATGCAAACAACCTAATATATCTCATGGCATTCGTGATGCATGAACATGCTCAAAAACTGATTTATTTACTTTGAAGTATAAGAGTTATTCTACTCACCTCAGGCTAGCTCTGAAAGACACTGAAGCAGCTAATTCACTGCTGGGGTCCTCGGTTCCTCGGGTCCGAACCTACACAGGTGGACTCAAATGAGGGACCAAACATACAAGAACATGACTCTAAAATACTCCCCAAAAACCCCCCTAAAACACCTTAAAATAATCATAGAAAACATGCAAAGGAAGGCTGAACAGGGCACTTTCAGCGGCAGGTTCGGCGGCCGAAAGTCCCTCTAGAGCCGAAAATCATGCACCTTCGGCGGAACTTTCGGCTGCCGAAGGTTCCTTCCAGAGACGAAACTCATGCATGTTCGGTGGCACCTTCAGTGGCCGAAACTCCCTTCCAGAGCCGAAAGTCCACTTTCGGGGGCAGGGTTCGGCAGCCAAAGGCTGGCCTCCACAGGCAGGTTCGGCGGCCGAAAGTCCCTTCGGCTACCAAACCTGAGTTCTTCCAAAGGGCAGAACTCAGCCTCCACAATGCACATTTGCCTTCCAAACCATTCCAACTCTTCCAAAACATGCATACACACATACATAAGCTCATAGGGGCCTCAAACTATCCTAAACCCCAACTACAACACATCAAACATACATATACAACACACATTGCTCAAAAACTCAACATTTACCCTAACAACATTCAACTAACCTAAACATGCATTTCTACCCCAAAAACTTCATAAAATTTTTTTAAAACATGAAATGAGCTAAGGATCTACCCTTACCTCTTGAAGATCGAGAGGAGAGGCGATCCAACTCGGAGATGGGGGAGATCTAGCTCCTTGGGTCTCCAATCTCCAAAACTTGCTCAAAGTTCACAAATCTTCAAAAGCCAAGAAAACATTTGTTAAAACTTGAAAGATTGGAGGAAAAATCATCAAAAACAACCATGAGAGAGCATGGACTCACCGTTGGCCGAAAATGGGGAGAAAACTCGCCCTTTTCGGCCATGGAGCCCTTATATAGGGGCTGGCCAGACCACCTTCGGAAGCCTAAAGTGCCTCCAAAAAATCATGCAAGTTCGGCGGCCGAACATGGGGTTCGGCGGCCGAACATGGGGTTCGGCGGCCGAACTTGAGCCACTTTCGGAAGCCTAACTTGCCCCCCTAAACTATCCCATGTTCGGCGGCTGAACCTGGAAATGCCTCCATGGTCTTTTTCATTCAAAACTCAACTTCTTTCTCACTTAAATCATAAAATACATTAAAAAATTTCATAAAAATATTATCTTACCCTTCTAGAGGTTTCCGACATCCGAGATTCCACCGGACGGTAGGAATTTCGATACTGGAGTCTAGCCGGGTATTACAATCTTTTTAATGAAAATTTTTAATGATGTTTATGTAAACCAAGCTTAATGTATGAGATGTTACCCCATTGGAGCATTTGATGAGGGCTCCAGTGTGGGTTTTATGTTTATGAGTTGTACATGCACAGGTTGAGCTTGGTAAATGAAAGAATAAGTTTAAAGTTTTATGTATATGTTTGATCATGTATGGGATTTAACAGGTATACAGGATGTATGTTAGGCTTGCTACGGGTCCCGGTGGCCTTATGTCGATCTGGATCCTAGCGCCGGTAGCGGTCCGGTTTCCGGGTCGTTACAACTCTCATGTTCTACATTCACCCTATTCTCCAATTTACTAACTTGAGCGTCGGAGCGACTGCTATAGGCGCCAACTACCTCACATTCTCTTTCTTGCAGGTTTAACCAATCACAACACAGCTCTATTTTTTGGTCGCATCATTTGGTTCCATTTCTGAAAAATTTATTGAATCCTCTTTGTTCATTTGGATTAAAACCAGTCCCTTATTATTTTTCTCTTAAAAAGAAATCTCTCTTTTCTATTTCTTGAAATAACTGGTGGTTCACAAGCTGCTGCCAAGGTTGCTACTAATGAGAGTGCTATCATTTCTTCTACCCTTATTAGTGGATAAAATACACCCTCAATGGTCAATGAAGCAAATCTCTACAACCTGAACAACAAGTAAACGATCCAATACATCCAAAAGTTGTAGGCTACTCTCGAGCAGTACAAGACTCGGGGGGAGACGTCGGTCACGGCTCCCAGAGGAAGGGAGGAAACCTTCATTGATATCCTGAGGACTCAGACAGAGGCGATCAAGAGGCGGTCCAAAGGGAAGGCTGAATTACAAGAAGATGAATTAGACAATACTCTGAAAGGTGTAGATTGGAAGCTGATATGGGTTGTTCAAAGGTACCAGAAGGAGTAAGAGGAGTACTTTGGCCTGGATGGTGCCTCACCCCTTTCGGAAGCAATGTTAGCAGAAACATTCCCAAGTAAGTTCAAGTTGCCTACCTTGGAAAATATGATGAAACAACAGATCCTCAAAGTCACATGGCGATCTTTAGGACGACCATGCAATTTCAGGATGTCAACGACTTTGTGTTGTACTGAGTGTTTCCGTCAACACTCACAGGTTTGACTTAGAAATGGTACTACCATTTGAGTCCAGGTTTAATTCAGAACTTTATGCAGTTCGCTACATTATTAAATCCATATTATTACTTATATACTTTCTAAAAAACTCTCCTTTGACTTGAGAAAGATCTGCCAAGAAGAGGGCGAGTATTTAAGGAGCTAAATCATGAGATAGCATATGAAGCATTAAAAAAAGGAACACGTAGCGTCAAGTACATAAATTCCTTGATCAATAACCTAGCCGCTATGTATCGACAATTGATGAAAAAAGACCAAAAGTATGTTAGGCTAGATGACAAATTCCAAGCACTGAAAGAGGACAAGAGGGCAAACCAAAAGCAAAGCCAAAAGCCGGAGAGACAAGGGTATGAAGGAGACCACAAGAGTTATCCATCTTCCAAAGGAGGGATGACCAAAGTAAATATAAGAATTATACTCCATTGAATGAATCATAGACACATATTTTAATGTGGATAAGAAAAAATGATAAGGAGGTGAGGTAGACGCCCAAGCTCAATCCTAAGAAAGCGGAAAGAAGAGACAGGATCAAGTACTATTATTTTCACGAAGACCATGCTCATACAATGAAGGAGCGTTGACAACTAAAAGATGAGATCGAGAGGCTAATAAGGGAAGACGCTCTTTGAAAGTTTACCAAAAAGTGTAGGAAGAGAGGAGACCTAAACCGAAGGCAACAACTCCTGAAACTACCCCTGAAAGGGAGCCTGTAGGGATTGTTCATGTAATTGTAGAAAAACCTAGTGATGATAAGGAAAAATAAGCAAACCACAGATGTAATAGCCGGTCTAGTAAGCTCGGTGAAAAATAAAAAGGACTATTTAAGGTCTCGAAAGTTATTCGCTCACGGTCTTATAGGTTTACCAAATTAGATGGCCAAGTCATGGAATAATTATAACCTGTGGAAATTTTATTACTTAAAGTTAATGGGGTTGCCTTCTTTAAAAAAAGATAAGAAGCATTCATAGCAGGTCACAAGGCGGGTTCCGCCAGACCACATTTTAGGCATGGGTCCCACTAATCAAGGCCATAGGGCAGGTTCTGTCAGGCTAGGTCACAAAGAAGGTTCAGCTAAATCACAATCTGAGTATCGATCGCACTAATCAAGGCCACAATACGAGTTCTGCCAAATCACAATCCGGACGTTGGTGTAATACCCGGCTAGATTCCGGCATCGGAATCCCTACCTTCCGGCGAAATCTCCATTGGAATCGGGAATTCTGAAGATGCCAGAGGCTTCTAGAGGGGTAAAATGTGTTTTCTAAAATGTTTTCACATGATTTTATGGTTTTAAATGAAAAAGAATTGAGTTTTGAAAAGAAAAGACCAAGGAGGCATTTGCCAGGTTCGGCCGTCGAAAGTGAAGTTCGGCCGCCGAACATGGAAAGGCTTCGGGAGCGCCTTTGGCCTCCGAAAGTCTTGTTTGAACGAGCCAAGGTTCGGCCGCCGAAAGTCAAGTTCGGCCGCCGAACATGCATGAGTTTAGGGGGCACGTTAGGCTGCCGAAGGTCTTTGACCAGGCCACCTATAAAGGGCCCTCAGATCGGAAATGGGCGAGTTTTCTCCCCATTCTCGAGCTCAGGTGAGTTTTTGTCCTCCCTTGGCCGTTTTCATGTTTTTCTTCATCTCCTTCATGTTTTCATGAGTTTTATGGTTATTTTGAAGAGTTTTCAAGCTTAGATCAAGTTTTGGGAGCTTGGAGCTTTTGGGGCTTGGTTTCTCCCATCTCCGAGTTAGAGGTCGCGCAACCCTCGATCTTCAAGAGGTAAATGTGGATCTATGCTTTCTTTTACGTTTCATGAAGTTTTAAGTAAGTTTTTAAGAGGTTTTAATGGTAGAGTATGGGTAGATATGCATGTTAGGCTTTATGTGGGTTTTTATGCAAATGTATGTTTTTTATGTTGTTTTTGGAGTTTAATCTAGTTGTTTAAGCTCCTTTGTGCATGGTTATGGGTTTATGCATGTGTTTGTGAAGTTGGAGGCTTGTTTTGGGGTGTTTGGAAGGTTTGGGAGGCTTAAATGCATGAGACGCTGAGTTCTGCCCTTCTAGGAAGAACTCAGGTTCAGCCGCCGAAGGTGGTTTCGGCCGCCGAACCTGCCTTTGAACGTATGGATTGGCCGCCTAACCTTGCCCCCGAAAGTTGAGTTTTGGCTTAAAAGCAGACTTTCGGCCGCCGAAGGGAGGATTCGGCCGCCGAAAGTGCCTGACTTTCGTCTCTGGAGAGGGACTTTCGGCCGCCGGAGGTGCCGCCGAAAGTGCCCGAGTTTCGTCTCTGGAGGGAGGGTTCGGCCGCCGAAGGTGCCGCCGAAAGTGCCCTGTCCAGCCTTTTCAAGGTTGTTTTCTATGCATGTTTAAGTGATGTTTTAAGGGGTTTTTAGGTAGTTGTTTATGAGTTGTTTAGAGTGTGTTGGCACCTCATTCGAGTCCACCTGTGTAGGATCGGACCCGAGGGATCGAGGAGGCCATCAGTGTTAACAGTTGCAGAGTCTGTCCAGCGTCGGCCAGAGGTGAGTAGAACTAACTTAATCTTTATTTTATGAAATCAAATGCCTAAAGCATGCTCATGCATCATGTTTATATGTAATAGGTTGATTGCACTAGTTACACGAATATGAAGCATTGCATTATTTACTGTTGATGGAGATTGGACCAAGAACGACCCCACTAGCCCTATGGATAAGACCTGGCTGGGCCAGGCATTACGAAGTCCTGTGGTGCCCTCTATGGTGGCCGGGCAAATAGCTTAGGGATGTTTTGGGGTTGGGTCCAATCCGTGATATGATTTGGTTGTGCTGTGATGCATTTCATGAAAGCATGTAATTAATGAACTGTTTTCTTTGTTTCTACTCACTGGGCTTTTTAGCTCACCCCTCTCCCCTAACCCCAGTGTTGCAGGTTTGAGGTTGATCGGGAAGTCTCGAGAGCAAGGTTATGCTTATGTAATAGTTTCAGATTAGTACTTTTAGTGTGGACATGTATTATAAATTGATATAATGATTTGAGATAAGGTTATGTAATGTAAAGTATAGTAGAGTTATGTTTATTGGATTAGTACTGTGCTTGGCCCTGAGACTTGGTTAGTCCCTGTTTAATACATGATGTATGTTTTGGTTTAATGTGGAGTTGAGTTTGAACTAATCTTGTGGCATGTGTTGTTTACCACGCTATGGTAATGGATGAGGACCCTAGTGGAGGTCTTGTGTTGTGGTTTGATGCATGCACAGGTTAGGTTCTAGTTCTTTGGATGTGACTCCGGCTTGATGTATGTTATGTTGACCCAGCTAGAGTTTTGATGAGGGCTCTAGTAGGGGGGTTTCTCTATGTTCAGTTATGTTGCATACATGTCAGGCTCGGGATATACATCATATGTTTCAGTTTTGTGTTAAAGTTTTGATCATGTATGGGATTTGACCAGGTGATAGGAGGTATGTTTGGCTTGCTACGGGTCCCGGTGGCCTTAAGCCGATCTGGATCCTAGCGCCGGTGGCGGTTCGGGCCGTTACGGTAGAGTATCGATTTCCGGGCTGTTACAGAATTGGCACAATTGGTACTCACTCTCACCAGACTATTCCCTTAAAGTGGGAGGTCAAGGGTTCGAGTAGTGGGGGAGGCGACCTAATTTCCTAAGGGAAATTTGGGCCAAATCCACTTGGGGAAGGATGCGTTTGACGAGAACCCAAGGGGACAAATCCTGCCTGGAACCCGTGAGGGTGAAGGGATGTTAAGAGCTGCTCACAGTGGCTGGGCCCAGAGGAAGGTCACGGGCTGTGAGCGGTAACAGGGCCGGTCGAAAGGGGCCGGGCTGTTACAGTTGGTCCCACTAAAAGGCCACAAGGTAGTTTCAGCCAAGCCATAATCCGGGCATTAGACTCTGGAAACAAAAGTATTCATGTCAGGCCACAAGGCGGGTTTCACCAGGCCAGAAGACTGAGTGTTGGTTCCACTAAAAGGCCACAAGGCAGTTTCAGCCAGGCCATAATCCGGTCATTGGATCGTAGAAACAAAGGCATTCATGCCAACCTAAAAGATCGGTGTTGGTCCCAATAAAGGCCACAAGGTGGATTCTTCCAAGCTAGAAGACCAAGTGTTGGTCCCACTAAAATAAGCATTCATGCCAAGCCACAAGGTAGGTTCTGCCAGGCTAGAAGACCGAGCGTTGGTCCTACTAAAAAAGGCATTCATGCCAGGCCACAAGGCGGATTCCGTCAGGCCAAAAGATCGGGCATTGGTCCCACTATAAAAGATATTCATGCCAGGCCACAAGGCGGCACAACTACCTAGTGTTAATCTCATGTAAAAATTTCTGAGACATTTGAGGCCTAAGCCATAAGATGGGTGTTTACGATCAAGTACTAGCCTCGAGATTATAAGAAATCCTATAAGATATCTCAAGTCCAAGGCAGGCATCCGCTAGGCTATATGTCTATGTGTTAACCCCGCTATTCAAAAGTTTTCAGGTTATTTATTTTATCACCATCATGATAGTTGTGTGTTAATCCATTAGCAGCCTTTTAAAAGACCTGCAAGATTTATGGGTAAATACTAATCATGCAAAACTGTAAAAAATAAATTAAAAAGGTTTTTCATACAAATAAAAGGAGTATTACAGAGCAGGAGGGACATCATCAGTCACCTCCCCCCGAGATTCTAATACAGGTTCATCATTGGCTATTACAGTAGAAGTCGGGCTAGGAGGGTTGTCCTCAGTTATTTCTTCCTCGTCCTCACCCTCCTCCTCCTCCTCTGGAAGGATGTCATTTATCCAAGCAAAGTTCTCCGAAGGAAACCGCTTCACTATCTCCTTGATTGAATCTGCCTTCGACGAACATCTTTTCTCCCCGAACTACCGTCTCTTGAAGCTTGGCCTCTAATTCAACAATTCTATCGGAGGCAACTTGATTCTCTTTAACTTGAGACTGCAGCTCCTGAACTTGGCACTGAAGTATGGCCACTTGATCCTCAACACTCTTAGCCTGATTCTTAAGGGCAAGTTTGAAAGCGTTGGCCTCACCCAGGTCTGCCTAGAGTTTTTCTACTAACTCTAGAGTCTCTTTCATTGTGCCTTCCACTTCATCAACCCTAGTCTTCAGCCTCAAGCCTTCCTTTACCAGGACTCTTTTGTCTGTTTCTTGAGCACTGAACTCCTGCCTCATAACCTTATTATGCTCTTTGGCCATATAGGTGCAGTGGGTACTCTCTAGGGCAGAATGCATGATGTTGTCAAAAAGCTCGTCCGTCTCGACCTCATTCAGGCGACGACGGTCTCTAGGCCTCAGAGCATTCTTGGTTAATAAGACGGCCAGGCTGGGATCTTTAAGGAGAGAGGGTGTTCGAGTGAGCGCCAACACCAGCCGTTGAATGCTAGGAAGCCACGATGAATCAACCTCCACATTCTCAAGAATGAGCTTCATAGAAGTGGGGACTGTAATAGAAGGCTCGGTAACTGGGACAGATGCAAAGACACCCAGTGTAGAAGACTCAGGCTGCAAGTTAGCCGACTCTTCTACTAGAGGTTGGGGAGGAGGAGGAAGGAGCATGATTACTTCTTCCGTTCAGTAAGCATGCTTGGGAAGGGGACCAGTTACCCTAGTGATAGCTTTACCTTTGTAGGCAGCACATGTCGTTTCAATAAATTTGCTTCTTGACCTGGACATATCTGCATAAATTGAAAAGTAAGTAAGACAGTTTGAAATGCAAAAGAAGGTAGAAAGAAAAATATCATGATCTCTAGTCAGGGAAGTGCTCTCCCCATAGCTGGGAAGAATAGGCCGGTGAGGACTCTGAGTCTGGCTCGCCTGAAGATAACTCTGTCAAGACAAAACAACATTCCTCATTGTCCATTTTCTGAGGAGACCGAGCCATCGTCAAGAGAAAGGCTAAAGCCTCATCCTCATCCGTCATTGGTTGGACTCCATCCTTCCTCAACTCCACCTACAAGTTCCAACTTGTTTGGAGGTGTCCAAGGCCCCCGAACGTTCGGTGACAAGGACCAAAAATTTATTCTTCCACTGCTTTAATGAAGAAGGTATCTGGTTGAACATCATCTAGTGTTTCGCCCATTAAAAACTTAGAACTCCTCATTTCTCTGAGTATCCAGCTGGTACAGCTGGGAGAAGAGGGCCACGTTTGGCTTGATATTATTGTTAGAACAAACAAACCAGAAAGCCACCAAGACTCTCTAACTATTGAGATGCAGCTGAGCGACTGAAAGTTTATGAAATCAGAGGACCTCAGCGAAAAATGGGTCCATCGGGAATAAAAAATCCATCTTCAGTTGTTTTTCATAAAATATGATGGTATCCTCTGTAGAGATATGGTTATCTGCACGAATGCCCAAAGAGAGGGCAAAGACTCGAAAGGTTTTTCGAGAAATCTATACTTTTCATGAAGGTGACCTACATTTTGCTCCATTAGGATGGAAGGTGTAATACCTGGCTAGAGTCCGGCATCGAAATTTCTATCGTCCGGTGGAATCCAGGATGTCAGAATTCTCTAGAAGGGTAAGATTTATGTTTTTCTAAAGTAATATAGTATGTTTTTATGTTATGGTGTTTAAAAGAACTAAGTTTTTGAAAGAAAAGAACCAAGGCAGAAAAGCCAGGATCGGCCGCCGAAGGAGACATTCGGCCGCCGAACATGTATGGCTTTCGATTTCACGATAGGCCGTCGAAGGTAGTCTGGCCAGCCACCTATAAAAGGCCCTCAGTCGGTTGAAAGGATAAGCTTTGCCGCTTTCTTTCACTTTCTAAGGTGAGACTCTGTCTTCCTGATGTTTTCTTCATGTTTTCATTCAATCGTGCAAAAATTTGATTGAGTTTTATAGTTTTTTTGAAGGTTTTGAGCTAAAAACACAAAGTTGTGAAGTTTGGAGAGTTTGAAGGAGAGTTGCTCCAAAACTCCACGTTAGGATCGTTCATCTTCTTGGTTTCAAGAGGTAAGTGAAGATCCTGAGCTTATTTTTATGTTTTATGGAAGATTTTTGAGGTTTTGGGGGAGAGTTGCATGAATAGGGTTAAAAGAGGGTTTTTGATGATTTTGTGAGAAAAGCTTGTATATGTGTTATGCTTTGCTGTTTGTTGGGGTTTTTAGGTAGTTTTTGACCCCTTTGAGCATATACTTGGGTGTATGCAAGTTGAGGAATTGAGGTGTTTGAGATTGGGAGCGTTTTGTGCATTTGGCGAGAGGCAGAGCAAGTTTCTGCCTTGCTGATGAACTCAGGTTCGGCAGCCGAAGGTACATTCGGCCGCCGAACCCATGAGGAGGTGGCTTCGGCTGCCCAAGCTTGCCCCCGAGCTTTTGGACTTTCGGCTCTGGAGGGGAGTTTCGGTCGCCGAAGGTGCTGCCGAAGATTAGAGACTTTCGTCTCTGGAGTGCCTTTCAGCCCCCAAAACTTGCCCCCGAAAGGGTTCGGCTGCCGAAAGTTGAAATTCGGCCGCCGAAGGTGCATGAGTTTCGGCTCTGGAGAGGACTTTCAACCGCCGAACCTGCCGCCGAAAGTGTTCTGTCCAGCCTTCCTTTGCATGCTTTACATGAATGTTTGAGTGAGTTTAAGGGGATTCTTGGGGAGGTTAATAGAGTTGGTCTTGAATTAGTTTGGTCCCTCATTTGAGTTTATCTGTGCCTACACAGACCAGAGGAACCAGAGAGAGCAGCAGTGAGTACTGCTCTAGCGTTTCAGAGCCTGCAAAGTCAGTCCAGATAGCTAGAGGTGAGTGGAACTAAACTTAATTCTTTTACTTGAGAACTGGAATGTTTTTAGCATATTTCATGCATCATGGTTATGCAGTAGGTTGATTGCATTAGAATCCACGAATATGTTGCATTGCATAGTTAATTGTTTATGTGGGTGAATGTTGAATGATCCAATAGTCACTGAGATAAGTCCAGGAGCCTTTGCCTACGCCCTGGCAGGTATAGTAAAGTCCAGGAGCCTCTGACTACGCCCTGGTAGGTATAGTAAAGTCCAAGTGCCTTTGACTACGCCCTGGCAATGGTAAGTACAGGTGTTATATACACATATACATATATGAGACAGGAAATCCAGGTGCCTTTGACTACGCCCTGGTATGAGACACTGAGACTATTTGGTGACAGGTTTACCCTTGTTGTGGATTGTCTGTGTTATGATGCATTCCATAAGATCATGTTTTAATGATATGTTTTACTGTTCTACTCACTGGGCTATAGAGCTCATCCCACTCCCTTAACCCCAGTCTTGCAGGTTCAGTGTACAGTGTACAGTGTACAGGGGAGATCAACAGAGTACAGAAAGAGTAAAGAGATTTGTAATAGCTTAGAGTGGACATGTAATATTAAAGAGATGTACTAGTTGTGTATACAGTTAAAGTTGTGCTTGACTTAGTTATTTTGTGTTGTAAATCTTTTGTTATGTACATGATTTGTATATGTATATGTTTTACAGAATATGTGAAAAACCAGGCTTAACAGATATGAGTTAACCCATCTAGAGCAAGCTCTAGTCAGGGGTACAGAGTACAGAGATAGTGCATGCATAGGTTAAGCCTTGGTTCAGAAAAGAGTTTTATTTTCACAGAAAATGTATGGTCATGTATAAGATTTACAGGTACACAGAGAGTATAGCAGGCTTGCTACGGGTTCTGGCGGCCTTAAGCCGACCTAAATCCTAGCGCCGGTGACGGTCCATTTTGGAGTCGTTATAGATTGGTATCAGAGCCCTAGGTTCACATGATTGGACCTATAGAGAGAGTGTCGGGCTCATAGAGGTTAGAAGTGGTCAAGCACAATAGGGAATCATGTCCACTAGGATAGGATGTTGCGTCCTGTCTATTTGATGCTATGATTTATGCATGTGCAAAGATATGTGAGTTAAATATATGCTGATCTGCTATATTATGTGCTGTGTTTTTTCAGAGGTAAGATGAGAGGAACTCGTCGATCAGCTCGATTGACTGGAGTCCCACCAGCTAGTGAGAGAATAGATGCTCGTCCTCCTGCATTGCCAAGGGCAAGGTCACAAAGATCTTGCAGGGAAGGTACGTCAATAGACCCTAGAAGGTCTGTGGACGAGAGCAGAAGAGGTACAGTGAGAGGAGGAAGATCAGAGGAAATGAGGGAGGCCATGTGTAATACCCGGCTCGTGCAGGCATCGGAATTCCTACCGTCCGGTGGAATCTCGGATGTCGGATTCGTTTTGGAGGGGTATTGCAGGGTAAACTGCAGTGTTCTCCAAGGTTTTCTACCATGTTTTTCCATGTTTTATGGTTTTGAAAGGAAAGGGAATGAGTTTTGAAGAGAAAAGACCAAGGAGGCAGAATGCAGGTTCGGCCGCCGAAGGTAATGTTCGGCCGCCGAAAGTGCTATAGGTTCGGCTTCCTAAACTTCACGTTAGGCCGCCGAATGTTGCATGGTTTTGCATGCAGTTTCGGCAGCCGAAGGAAAGGCGGTTGGCCACCTATTTAAGCCCCTTTGACTGGCCATGGAGGGTGTTGGAAGCTCTCTTGGTAGTCAAAGGTGAGGCTATGCTCTTCTTGGGAGGTTTTCATGGTGTTTTCCTCAAATCTTGTAAGGTTTTCATGAGTTTTTACTTGGGTTTGAAGGTTTTGAGTAACAAGAGGAAGGTGTGGAGCTTGAAGCTTGAGGAGCTTGGTTTCTCCAGGATTTGAAGCTAGGATCACACCAGCCAAGAGGTAAGTGTTGATCCTTATGTTTTCTCGTGTTTTAAGCAAGTTTTATGGAGGGAAAGGGAGAGTTGCATGGTGAGGTGTAAAAGGATGTTTTTGAGGGTTTTTCTGCATGAGTATGTTTATGTGTTATGGGTGTTGTTTGTTGGGGTTTTTAGGTAGTTTTGGACCCCTTTGTGCATATCTTTGAGTATATGCTTGCTATGTGTGTTGAGATGCATGGTGAGTGAGGTTTGGGGGAAGTTGTGCATGAGGTGAGCTAGGTTCTGCCTAACTAGAGAACCCAGCTTCGGCCGCCGAAGAAGGGTTCGGCCGCCGAACGTGGTGAGGAGGTGGTTTCGGCTGCCTCAACCTGCCCCCGAAGGATTGGACTTTCGTCTCTGGAGGGGAGGTTCGGCCGCCGAAGGTGCCGCCGAAGGTGGAGACTTTCGTCTCTGGAGTATGTTTTGGCCCCCGAACCTTGCCCCCGAAGGCTTCGACATCCGAAAGAGGAGCTTCGGCCGCCGAAAGTAGGCGAGTTTCGTCTCTGGAGAGGACATTCGGCCGCCGAACCTGCCGCCGAACGTGTCCTGCCCAGCCTTCTTTTGCATGCTTTGCATGATTGTTCTAGGATCTTTTAGGGGGTTTTTGGGAAGGTGTTTAAGAGTTGTTTTAGAGTTATGTGAGCATTGTTTGGCACCTCATGTACGTCCACCTGTGTAGGCTCGGACCTGAGGCGAGGTGTTTAGCTCCAGTGTGAGAGTTGGCCCAGAGTTAGTCACAGCTTGGCTTCAGGTGAGTAGACCTAACTATGCATGTTTTCAAGTTAATGATTACAGCGCATGACAGTATGAGCATGAGACACGCATCATGAATGCCATGTGAGACTAGGTTGTATTGCATTAGAGATCACGAATATGTTGCATTGCATTCTTATTGTTGATGGGATGGACCAAGGCGATCTCAGTAGCCCGCTACCTGTTATGGCTAGATAAGACCTTTGGGAGCTCTGTAGTTAGGGGTCGGGCTCTAGTACATGTAGTGACCTGGGAGTCCGTAGGGACCGGGCACCGACAGAGGGAGTTCTGGGATCATGTCTAATCCGAGATGTGAGCTGTTTGTGTTGTGACACATTCCATGAAAGCATATAATGAATGAACTATTTTATGGTTTCTACTCACTGGGCTCTTGTAGCTCACCCCATTCCCATAATCCCAGTTTTGCAGGGCCAGAGTTCAGCAGAGAGAGCTATGAGAAAAGCAGAGTCAGCATGAGTTGCCGTGTTTGGCTGTACTAGCTTAGCTAGGTTTTGATACAGTGGTTTGTAAAGAGGCTTGATGTATATGTTTATGATGTAAAGATTAAGGATGATATGCTATGTTTGTATGTTTGTATAGTATAGTTGTGGACATGATGTATGGACATGATGTGTATACAGGTTATGCATGGAAAGAGCTTGTGGTAAAGAGTATAATGAGATAATGTCTAGACTTGTGCTTTGCCCAGTGTGTGCTGCATCCCTAGTGTATGCATGTGTCCTGTTTTCCGTTTCTTGATGAGAAATGTGTCAAGCTAGGCTTAACATATGATGTGTTTCTAAAACTCCAGTGATCAGGGAAGAAAGGGTATAAAATCCCTTGACCCATCTGAGAGGGAAGAAAGGGTAAATCCCTTGACCCAGAACAGACTTCAAGACTAACCTGTGATATGCTGACCCTGAGAGAGTGGGTTCTATGTTTTCAGACATAGTGCATAGAGGTTGAGTGTGGTAGTAGATCACTGGTGTCGGCCTTGAAGGCTGTGATTTTAAGGTTAAGCCTGGTAGTTTTACAGAAAATGTTTTCAAAGCTAGTGTTTAGTTGGCTCATGTATGGGATTGAGCAGGTACCCAGAGTTCAGTAGCAGGCTTGCTACGGGCCTAGGCGGCCTTAAGCCGATCTGGATCCTAGCGCCGAGCAGTTTGGAGCCGTTACAGAGGGGTATCGGTGTCCGGGCTGTTACACCATGGAAATTGATCAGTCTATAGATGAAAGCATGAGTGTAGGCAGATCTGACGAAGGTATGGGAGAGTCGCAGGGAGGCGCTCAGACCTCAGGGTTTGGCTATCCAGCCTTTCCTCAAGACCCAGGGTATCCGATGGAAGGTATGTCGGAGTACTCTAGTTTTGTCCCATATCCTACTTACATGCCATATATGCCTTATCCTCATTATTACCCACCATATCCTATGTATCCACCTTCCCCTACTCATCCAAGTGCAGCACACCCAGAGCTAAATGAACCAGTACCTCCACCACCACAATCAGAACCAGTAGCTCCTGTTGCCCAAAGACATCAACCTAGCTCATCTAGAGGTAAGGTGCAAATGACAGAGTACTTGAAATTGGATGCTCCTAAATTTAACCCAGGAGATGATCCATTTGAGTATCTGAGAACTGTGAAGATGATCACTGATGAGTTGGGAGCAGATGATAGCAAAGCCATAGAAATGGCAGGGTTTACACTTAAGTGTAAGAAAGCTCGAGAATGGTTCAAGAACTATATGGAGCCCAGGATGGACAGTATGTCATGGGGAGACTTCGCCAATGAGTTTGCAGGGTGGGCTTTTCCTGATAGCTTCAGGGAGATGAAAGTAATAGAATTTGTGCAATTGAGACAGACAAACGAGATGAGTGTTGATGAGTTTACAGATAAGTTCCTGGATTTGCTTCAGTATGTGGGTCAAGCCTATGATACTGATCAGAAGAAGGCAAGGAGATAGACTATGAGATTGCATCCCAGGTATTCTTCCTTGATTCTTCCAGCAGAAAAGGAGAGTTTCCACTCTATTGTGGATGTAGCCAGGAAAATGGAAGCAAGTGCCAATATTCAGAGACAGTCAAAAGCACAGGCTTCAGGTGCTAAGGCCCCCAGTTCAGGAACTTCAGGCAGCAAGAGATGGGATAGAGCAAAAGGAACAAAGAGTAAGTTCTGGAGTAAAGTCAAGTCTGGTCTGGGAATGGGTAGTGGCTCAAGCTCTGGCGCAAGCAGTCCAGTATGTAGACGATGTGGGAGACCACACAAGGGAGCTTGTCAGTTGGGATCTTCAGCCTGTTTTAGGTGTGGACAGTAAGGGCATTTTGCTTGGGATTGTCCTCAGGTGACTTTTGCACCATCCCAGCAGATGAGTTCAGGCAGTGGAGTACAGCCAGCAGCTCCAGCCATGCCTCAGAGTAGTGGCAGAGGTAGAGGGAGAGGGGCAGCCTCTACTTCAGCAGCAGGTTCCCGAGGTGGAAATCCGGTAGCCCCAGCACAGATTTTCACTGTGACACAGGAGGAGGCTAACACATCGAATACAGTGATGTCAGATAATCTCATCATTGGGTGTTCAAATGTGTATGCTTTGATGGACCCCGGTGCTTCTCATTCCTTTATTGCTTCGAGAGCCATAGACAGGTTGGGTTTGATGATTTATGAGTTAGAGTATCCTCTCTGGGTCAGTGGACCCAAGTGTGACCTATCAGTGGCAGCGTCCATCTATCGTTTCAGTCCAGTGTTCATAGAGGGTAGATGCCTTCCAGCTGACCTTGTGGTTCTAGACTTGACAGATTTTGATGTCATTCTAGGGATGGATTGGTTATCTACATATGGTGCGACCTTGGACTGTAGAGAGAAGGTAGTTAGTCTCAGAGACCAGGATGGGTCAGAGTGTGTCTTCAGTGGAGACAGGAGGGGTACACCCAGAGGTTTGATTTCAGCCCTTCAGGCTCGTCGGTTGCTTAGGAGGGGTTGTCAGGGGTGTCTAGCTCATGTGAGGGAGCTAGATAGTTAGGTTAGGGAACCAGCCACAGTACCAGTAGTCCGAGAGTTTCTCGATGTTTTCCCAGCCGAACTTCCAGGACTACCACCTGGTAGGGAGATAGAGTTTGAAATTGAATTGCTGCCTGAGACCAGACCTATCTCTATTCCTCCCTACAGGATGGCGCCAGCAGAGTTAAGGGAGTTGAAAGAACAGTTGCAGGATTTGGTAGATAAGGGTTTCATCCGCCCGAGTACCTCACCTTGGGGTACTCTAGTGCTCTTTGTCAGAAAGAAAGATGGATCCCTCAGACTTTGTATCGACTACAGACAGTTGAACAAGGTCATTACCAAGAATAGGTATCCTCTACCTAGGATTGATGATCTATTTGACCAGCTAGCTGGAGCGGGTTATTTCTCTAAAATAGATCTGAGATCCGGGTATCATCAGTTGAGAGTCAAAGAGGCAGATGTGCCAAAGACAGCTTTCAGGACCAGATATGGGCATTATGAGTTCTTAGTGATGCTGTTCGGGTTGACTAACGCCCCTGCAGCATTCATGGATCTCATGAACAGAGTTTTCAGCAAGTATCTGGATCACTTTGTTATTGTTTTCATTGATGATATCTTAGTGTATTCCAGAGATGCAGAGGAGCATGCCCAGCATCTGAGGATAGTTCTGCAGACACTGAGAGAGCATGGTTTGTATGCCAAGTTCTCGAAGTGTGAGTTTTGGTTGAGGAGCATTTCCTTCTTGGGACATGTGGTATCAGCAGAAGGGATTGAGGTAGACCCCAAGAAGATAGAGGCTGTAGCTAACTGGCCCAGACCCACGACAGTGACTGAGATTAAAAGCTTTCTGGGACTGGCAGGTTACTACAGGAGGTTCATTCAGGACTTCTCGAAGATAGCGGCTCCTATGACCAAACTGACTCAGAAGAACCAGAAGTTTATCTGGTCAAACCAGTGTGAAGAGAGCTTTGAAGAGCTCAAGAGGAGACTGACATCAGCCCCAGTGTTAGCTCTGCCTCTTAGTAATGAGGATTTCACAGTGTTCTGTGATGCATCTCGAGTGGGATTGGGTTGTGTTTTGATGCAGAGTGATAGGGTGATTGCTTATGCTTCTAGACAGTTGAAGAAGCACGAGTTGAATTACCCCACCCATGACCTGGAGATGGCAGCAGTTATCTTTACACTCAAGATGTGGAGGCATTACCTCTACGGGGTTAAATGCGAGATCTTCACTGATCACAAGAGTTTACAGTACATCTTGAGTCAAAGAGAGCTGAATTTGAGGCAGAGAAGATGGGTAAAATTGCTCAGTGATTATGATTGTAAGATCCAGTATCATCCGGGTAAGGCGAATGTTGTGGCAGACGCCCTAAGCCGGAAGTCACTAGGCAGTTTATCCCATATAGCCGCAGAGCGGAGACCAGTAGTGATGGAGCTTTATACGCTCATAGAGGAAGGGTTACAGCTAGAGTTGTCTGGTACGGGTGCATTGATAGCACAGATGAGAGTGACACCTGTGTTTCTGGAGCAGATAGCTCAGAAGCAGCACGAGGACCCAGAGTTGATAAAAATTGCCAGGACTGTTCAGTCAGGCAACAGTGCAGAGTTCAGATTTGATAGCAAAGGGATCCTTCGCTATAGGAGTCGACTTTGTGTACCAGATAGTAGCAGTCTGAAGGAAGACATTATGAGGGAAGCTCATAATGCGAGGTATAGTGTTCACCCAGGAACCACCAAGATGTATCAGGATTTGAAGAAGATATATTGGTGGCCAGCCATGAAGAAAGAAGTGGCGCAGTTTGTGACAGCCTGTGAGATTTGTCAAAGGGTGGAATTAGAACATCAGTGTAACAGCCCGCTTACCGGACCATCACCGGCACTAGGATCCAGATCGGCTTAAGGCCGCCGGGACCCGTAGTAAGCCTACTGTTAACTCTGTGTACCTGATAAATCCCATACATGATCATACTTAAGCTTAAAACTGTTACTTACTCTTCTCTTTTTTTTTTCTTTGCTTGACTATCTTTTCTTTTCTTGAAACTTTTCTCATCAACTAAGCCTGGACTATGCATGCTCTGTCTGTATGCACTCGAAGAGTGATACCTACTATGGTACCATACAGTAACTACAGAGATAGAAAGACTACCATGCACCAAGCCTAGTGCATCATAACAACATTATCTCAATCATAAAATGATCATGTGCAAAGGGATAAACATACACTAGGGCCAAGCACAATTCTATAACTCAATACATAACTTGCTATAACATCATTTCTATACATTACATAAACTCTGTACTGTACATCATCATAATAATCATGTCCACTATTCTATGCTATTACATATACTTTTACCCTTGCTTTCTCTTTCTCTTTCTCTTCTCTGAGGCCCTGAAAAATGGGGTTAGGGAGAGGGATGAGCTGCTAAAGCCCAGTGAGCGGAATCTATAAAAAATCACATTTAAAACATGTTATCATATGATGCATCACTGCACAAACATTTCACATCTTGGATTGGACATGATCCCAAAACTCCCTCTGTCAGTGCTCGGCCCCCAAAGGAGCTCACACAGGTCTTTCACTAACTACTCATGGTGCCCGACCCTATAAGGGCTCTCACAGGACTCATCCAAGGTAAATGCCCGGCCCCAAAGGAGCTCACACAGGACATACAATAATGACAGACTTATGGGCTATTGAGATCGCCTCGGTCCAATCCACATATACAAGTAATAATGCAATGCATCAACTTGGTGAATACTAATGCAAAGCATCCTACATAAACATGGCATTAATGATGCATGAATCATGCTAAAACAGTTCTTAACTTTTAAAATAAAATTCTGTTCCACTCACCTCTGTCAACTGCTGAGCAGTCTCTGTAACTCTAACTCTGTGGGCCTCCTTGGTCTCTCGGGTCCGTACCTACACAGGTGGACTCAAATGAGGACCAAACTTACTTAAACATAACTCCTACTATCGCCCCAAAACCCCTCTAAAACATCATAGGCATGCATGGAAAAATGGGCAAAAGAAGGCTGGACTGGGCACTTTCGGCGGCTGGTTCGGCGGCCGAAACCTCCCTCCAGAGACGAAACTCATGCATGTTCGGCGGCACCTTCGGCGGCCGAAAGTCTCATCCAGAGATGAAACTCATGCACTTTCGGCGGCCGAACTCCCTCTTTCGGCGGCCGAAAGCCCCTTTCTCACCAAAAGCCTAGCTTTCGGGGGCAAGGTTTGGCAGCCGAAACTGCCTCCACAAGGGGTTCGGCGGCCGAACCTTACTTCGGCGGCCGAACCTGGATTCTCCAGAAAGGCAGAATCCGAGCACAACTCATGCTCTCAGCCTCCAAAATCCTATCAAACACCCATAACATGCATACCAACACTTCTGAACTAACATATAACATATCTCATGCATATAGAGGCCTAAAAACTAGTTCAAGCCCCAAAAACAACAACAAAACGCATATGATCAACATATGCTCAAACTCATGCTTATACCCCAAAACATGCCATAAACTCTCTAAAAACTCTTAAAACATACTTTAAACATAAAGGGAGGTGAGGATCCATGCTTACCTCTTGAAGAACTAGAGGATTGATGATCCAAGCTTGGAGATAGGAGAAAACTCAATCAAAATCTCCAAGTGCTCAACTTTGCTTCCTTTTGCTCAAATCTCTAAAACAAAGCTCAAATCAAGTTAAAACATGCAAGATTTGAGAAAAACATGAGAAATCATACCAAGGAGAGCTTGAACCTACCTTTGACCCAAAAACAGAGTGTTTAACACTCAAGTCTCGGGCAAAGGGGCTTTTGTAGTGGCCAACCGACTCTTCCTTCGGCGGCCTAACGTGCATGCGAAACCATGCAACTTTCGGCGGCCGAACTTCACCTTCGGCGGCCGAACCTGGCTTTTGTCCCCTTGGCCTTTTCATTTCAAAACTCAATTTTCTTAACTAAAACATGCAAACATGATAAACACTTAAAACAAAAACATCTTTAAAAACCTTTCTTATACCCTTAGGGCAAGCTCCGACATCCTCGAATCCCGACTTCCAACGGAAAATCCGCCGGAACGTAGGAATTCCGATACCGGGGTCTAGCCGGGTATTACATTCTCCCCCCCTTAAGAACATTCGTCCCCGAATGTTCCTCTCTAACTCAAAACAGAGTAAAAACATAACATAAAGCACATAACGAACAAAAGAAGCTAACACTAACCTCAAAAGAGATGGGGGTACTGTTGGAGCATAGACTCCCGTGTCTCCCAGGTGCACTCTTCGATGTTATGGTGGTTCCAGAGGACTTTCACCATCGGGATCTCCTTGTTCCTTAGCTTTCTGATCTGGGTGTCAATGATCCGCACTGGTTGTTCTACATACGTGAGATCACCTAGGATCTCCACATCTGGTTCGCTGAGAACCTTATTCGGATCTGACACAAACTTCCTTAGCATCGAAACATGGAAGACTGGATGGATTCTTTCCATAGACATAGGCAAATCAAGCTTATACGACACATTTCCGACCTTCTGCAAAATCTCAAAAGGTCCAATGTACCGCGGAGCCAGCTTACCTTTCCTCCCAAAACGAACCACCCCTTTCATTGGAGACACCTTCAACAAGACCAGATCCCCCTCCTCAAACTCTATGTGCTTTCTGCGAACGTCTGCATAGCTCTTCTGCCGACTCACAGCAGTCTTGAGCCTCTCTCTGATGATGGGCACCACCCTGTTCGTGATCTCTACTACCTCAGGCCCTGCTAGGGACCTTTCTCCAACCTCTTCCCAACAAACTGGTGACCTGCACTTCCTCCCATACAGAGCTTCATATGGGGCCATCCCTATGCTAGCATGATGGCTATTGTTGTAGGCAAACTCCACTAAGGGTAGATGCTGCCTCCAAGATCCGCCAAAATCTAGCACACACATTCGAAGCATATCTTCTATGGTCTGGATGGTCCTCTCTGACTGTCCGTCAGTCTGTGGATGGAAAGCCGTGCTGAAGTCTAATCTTGTGCCCATAGCCTCTTGCAGACTTCGCCAAAACCTGGAGGTAAACTGGGGTCCTCTGTCAGACACTATAGAAATAGGAGCCCCATGTAACCTCACAACTTCCTCAACATATACCTGCGCTAGCTTGTCCACAGAGTAGCCACTCCTGACAGGAATGAAGTGAGCAGATTTAGTCAGTCTATCCACAATCACCCATATGGAGTCTAGTCTGTTGGACGTCGCCGGTAACCCCACTACAAAATCCATGGCTATATTCTCCCATTTCCATTCTGGAATCGGCAGTGGGTTAAGCATTCCAGCCGGCTTCTGGTGCTCTAGCTTCACCCTTTGACATATCTCGCAGGCTGACACAAACTGTGCCACTTCTCTCTTCATGGCTGGCCACCAATACACTCTCTTCAGATCTTGATACATCTTGGTGGCTCCAGGGTGAATGCTATATCTCGCATTATGAGCTTCTCTCATAATGTCTCCTTTCAAACTGATGTCGTCTGGTACACATAGTCTATGCCCGTAGCGGAGAATCCCTTGGTTATCAAATCTGAACTCTTCGCTCTTGCCTGACTGAACAGTCCTGGCAATCTTGATCAACTCTGGATCCTCGTGTTGTTTCTGAGCCACCTGCTCCAGAAACACGGGTGTAACTTTCATCTGTGCAATCAAAGCACCTGTACCAGTTAACTCTAACTGTAGCCCTTCCTCAACTAACCTGTAGAAGTCCTTCACCACCGGCCTCCTCTCTGCTGTAATGTGAGATAAACTGCCTAGTGATTTCTGGCTTAAGGCATCGGCTACAACATTTGCCTTTCCCGGATGATACTGGATCTTGCAATCATAATCACTAAGCAATTCCACCCACCGTCTCTGCCTCAAATTTAACTCCCTCTGACTCAGGATGTGCTGTAGGCTCTTATGATCTGTAAAGATCTCACATTTCACCCCATAGAGGTAATGCCTCCACATCTTGAGTGCAAAGATAACAGCTGCCATCTCAAGATCGTGTGTTGGATAGTTTAGCTCGTGCTTCTTCAGCTGTCTAGAAGCATAAGCTATTACTCTGTCATTCTGCATTAACACACAACCTAATCCCACTCGGGACGCATCACAGAACACTGTGAAGTCTTCATCACTAGTAGGCAGAGCTAACACCGGTGCTGAAGTTAATCTTCTCTTTAACTCTTCAAAGCTCGCTTCACATTGGTCAGACCATGTGAATCTCTGGTTCTTTCTGGTTAATCTGGTCATAGGAGCCGCTATCTTAGAGAAGTCCTGAACGGACCTCCTGTAGTAGCCTGCCAAACCCAAGAAACTCTTGACCTCTGTCACTATGGTGGGTCTAGGCCAATTGGCTACAGCTTCTATCTTCTTGGGGTCCACTGCTATACCTTGATCTGACACTACATGCCCCAAGAATGAAATGCTCCTTAGCCAGAACTCACACTTGGAGAACTTGGCATATAAACCATGCTCTCTCAAGGTCTGCAGGACTATCCTCAGATGATGGGCATGCTCCTCTGCATTCCTGGAATACACCAAGATATCATCTATGAAGACAATAACAAAGTGATCCAGGTACTCTCTGAAAACTCGGTTCATGAGATCCATGAATGCTGCAGGGGCATTAGTCAACCCGAACGGCATCACTAAGAACTCATAATGCCCATATCTGGTCCTGAAAGCTGTCTTAGGTACATCCTCTTCCCTGATTCTCAGCTGATGATAGCCCGATCTCAGATCTATCTTTAGAAAAACAACCTGCTCCTGCTAGCTGGTCGAATAGATCATCGATCCTGGGGAGAGGATACTTATTCTTGGTAGTGACTTTGTTCAACTGCCTGTAGTCGATACAAAGTCTAAGGGATCCATCCTTTTTCTTGACAAACAACACTGGAGCACCCCAAGGTGAGGTACTTGGACGGATGAAACCCTTATCTACCAACTCCTGTAGCTGCTCTTTCAACTCTTTCAGCTCTGCTGGGGCCATCCTGTAGGGAGGGATAGAGATCGGTCTGGTACCAGGCACTAACTCTATCTCGAACTCTATTTCCCTATCAGGTGGTAGTCCTGGAAGCTCATCTGGAAACACATCTGGGAACTCTCTGACTACGGGCACTAAACTGGGGTCCCTGACCTGACTGTCTAGCTCTCTCACATGTGCAAGATATCCCTGACATCCCCTCCTGAGCAACCTACGAGCCTGTAGGGCTGATATCAGACCTCTAGGCGTGCCCCTCTTGTCTCCTCTGAAGACAAACTCAGATCCATCCTCATCTCTGAACTTAACTACCTTGTCTCTGCAGTCCAAGGTAGCACCATATGTAGATAGCCAATCCATCCCTAGAATGACATCAAAATCTGTCAACTCTAGAACCACAAGGTCATCTGGAAGGCATCTACCATCTAAAAACACTGGACTATGTCGACAGACTGTCTCTGCCAACGATGGATCACACTTAGGGCCACTGACCCATAGGGGACACTCTAACCCAGACGTCATCAAACCCACTCTCTCTATGGCTCTGGGAGCAACAAAGGAATGCGAAGCACCAGGGTCTAACAAAGCATACACCTCAGAACACCCAATGAGGAGATTACCTGACACCACGGTGTTAGAAGTGTTTGCCTCCTGCTGTGTCATCGTGAAAATCCGCGCCGGAGCTGACGGACCTCCACCTCGGGGACCCGCAGATGAAGAGGCTGACCCTCTCCCTCTGCCTCTACCCTGCGTCATACCTGAAACTGGTGGCTGTGGCATGCTAGCTGGAGCTGTCTGCTGGGATGGTGCCGTGAAAGATGCCTGAGGGCACTCACGAGCCGTGTGTCCCTCCTGGCCGCACCTGTAACATCCTGTAATCCCCAAACGACAAACTCCTTTGTGCACTTTACCGCACCTACCACACACTGGCACCTCTGAGCCTGAACTCATGCCACTGCCTAATCCCAGACCTGCTTTAATCTTATTCCAGAACTTATTCTTCCTCGACTTCTGCGTGGAACCACTCCACTTCTTACCACTGGAAGTTGCTGCACCCTGTGAAGAGGGATCTGACTTACCCCTACCTGGGGTCTTAGAACCTGAAGACTGTGCCGGCTGCTGTTTCACTGTACCCTGTATAATGGCACTAGCCTCCATCCTCCGTGCTAAATCCACCACGGTGTGGAAACTCTCCCTCTCGGCTGCATGGATCAAAGAGGAATACCTGGAATGCAGTTTCATAGCATACCTCCTAGCCTTTTTCTGTTCTGTATCATAGGCCTGTCCTGCATATCGCAGCAACTCCAGAAACCTGTCAGTAAACTCATCAATACTCATATCCTCTGTCTGCTTGAGCTGCTCAAACTCTATCATCTTTAGCTCTTTCGAACTATCTGGGAATGCCCATCCGGCAAACTCATTAGCAAACTCCTCCCAAGACATGTTATCCAACCTAGGGTCCACATAGACGCCAAACCATTCCTTCGCCTTCTTACATTTTAAAGTGAACCCTGCTATCTGAATGGCTCTAGTATCATCTGCCCCTAACTCATCTGCTATCATCTTGACTGCTTTAATGTACTCAAACGGATCATCTCCTGATTGATACTTAGGAGCATCTAACTTTAGGTAATCAGTCATCTTTACCTTGCTCCTCACAGATGGGCCAGGTTGAGGTGTTTGGATAACTGGGGCTTCTGGTTGTACCACTGGTGGTGGTGGGGGAGGTGCAGAACTTTCTGGTGTAGAGTATGCTGGACTGGGGTAAAAAGGTGAGGGTGGATACATGGGATATGGTGGATATGGGGGGTAATACGGTGGATAAGGCATATATGTGGGATATGGGTGAAAACTAGGATAATCCGATGTACCTCCCATCGAATATCCTGGGCCCTGTGGGTAGGGCTGATAGTGGGGTGGATAACCATACCCCGAGGCCTGACCGCCTCCCTGTGATGATCCCACATCCTCCTCTGTAGTGCCAACACCTAACCCTCCATCCCTTCTTGGATCCACATCCATCTCTTCCCTTGTATCACTCGATCTTCTTCTCTGTTCTGTCTCCCTCCTGCTTTCATCAAAAGACCTTCTAGGGTCCCTTGATGATCTTTCTCTGCCTGCCCTTTGGGACATAGCTCTTGGCAAAGCAGGGGGACGCCCTTCCATACCCTCATTCTCGGGCGGAGCTCCAGTAAATCTAGCTGATCGACGGGTTCCTCTCATCTTAGCTTCTGAAAACATAACATGAACGTTAGCATCATAGGATCCATGTAACAACATGAACCCTCAACTCATAGCATATCATTAAATGCACATGCATAAAATCATGGCATTACACATCAAGACAGGACTCAACATCCTATCCTAGTGGACATGATCTTCCTATTGTGCTTGCCCTCTAAAACAACCTCTTTCCGATGTGAGATATCTCTAATCCCTGAGCATCTTAGCTCAGCACACCGTACTCTAGAGGCCCTATGCTCTGATACCAATCTGTAACAGCCCGCTTACCGGACCATCACCGGCACTAGGATCCAGATCGGCTTAAGGCCGCCGGGACCCGTAGTAAGCCTACTGTCAACTCTGTGTACCTGATAAATCCCATACATGATCATACTTAAGCTTAAAACTGTTACTTACTCTTCTCTTTTTTTTTTCTTTGCTTGACTATCTTTTCTTTTCTTGAAACTTTTCTCATCAACTAAGCCTGGACTATGCATGCTCTGTCTGTATGCACTCGAAGAGTGATACCTACTATGGTACCATACAGTAACTACAGAGATAGAAAGACTACCATGCACCAAGCCTAGCGCATCATAACAACATTATCTCAATCATAAAATGATCATGTGCAAAGGGATAAACATACACTAGGGCCAAGCACAATTCTATAACTCAATACATAACTTGCTATAACATCATTTCTATACATTACATAAACTCTGTACTGTACATCATCATAATAATCATGTCCACTATTCTATGCTATTACATATACTTTTACCCTTGCTTTCTCTTTCTCTTTCTCTTCTCTGAGGCCCTGAAAAATGGGGTTAGGGAGAGGGATGAGCTGCTAAAGCCCAGTGAGCGGAATCTATAAAAAATCACATTTAAAACATGTTATCATATGATGCATCACTGCACAAACATTTCACATCTCGGATTGGACATGATCCCAAAACTCCCTCTGTCAGTGCCCGGCCCCCAAAGGAGCTCACACAGGTCTTTCACTAACTACTCATGGTGCCCGACCCTATAAGGGCTCTCACAGGACTCATCCAAGGTAAATGCCCGGCCCCAAAGGAGCTCACACAGGACATACAATAATGACAGACTTATGGGCTATTGAGATCGCCTCGGTCCAATCCACATATACAAGTAATAATGCAATGCATCAACTTGGTGAATACTAATGCAAAGCATCCTACATAAACATGGCATTAATGATGCATGAATCATGCTAAAACAGTTCTTAACTTTTAAAATAAAATTCTGTTCCACTCACCTCTGTCAACTGCTGAGCAGTCTCTGTAACTCTAACTCTGTGGGCCTCCTTGGTCTCTCGGGTCCGTACCTACACAGGTGGACTCAAATGAGGACCAAACTTACTTAAACATAACTCCTACTATCGCCCCAAAACCCCTCTAAAACATCATAGGCATGCATGGAAAAATGGGCAAAAGAAGGCTGGACTAGGCACTTTCGGCGGCTGGTTCGGCGGCCGAAACCTCCCTCCAGAGACGAAACTCATGCATGTTCGGCGGCACCTTCGGCGGCCGAAAGTCTCATCCAGAGACGAAACTCATGCACTTTCGGCGGCCGAACTCCCTCTTTCGGCGGCCGAAAGCCCCTTTCTCACCCAAAAGCCTAGCTTTCGGGGGCAAGGTTTGGCAGCCGAAACTGCCTCCATGTAATACCCGGCTAGAGTGGGGTCTGGACTTCCGGTGTTCCGATGGACTTTCCGGAGCCGGTTTCCTCTCAAAGGGTATCATGGATGTTTTTACACATGTTTTTAGCGGTTTTTATTTAAATGAATTTTAAAACTTGAGTTTTGGCAAGAACTTGCATAGAGGAGAATTGCCAGGTTCGGCCGCCGAAGGTTGAGTTTCGGCCGCCGAACTTTGCATGGATTAGGAGGCACGTTCGGCTGCCGAAGGAGGTTTGGCCAGCCACTATTTAAGGGGGCCCTCAGTCGGTCAAGGGATAAGCTTTCCGACTCCCCAGCCGCCTCAGGTGTGTCTTCTTTCCTCTCTAAGTGATTTCTATGTGTTCTTTCCAATCTTTGAGAGTTTTACTCAGATTTAAGCATGTTTTGAGGAGTTTAAGCAAAAAGGTTGCGTTTTGACGGTGTGATGCTTTGGAGAGGGTTTCCTCCATTTCTTCACGTTAGGATCTTCCATCCTTTTGTTTACAAGAGGAGTATGGAGATTTCTTACATGTTTTCATGATTTTTGAAGGTTTTAAGGAGTTTACATGGGTCGTTGCATGTTTTGAGTTTTTGAGGATTTTGAGGTGATTATGTGCTATTTGATGAGTTGAGTGTGTTTTGTTGGGGGTATAGGCTAGTTTTGGACCCCTTTGTGCATATATACGCATATGTGCAAGTTGTGGAGTGTTGTATGCATGTTGAGTAAGGTTTGGGGGAAGTTGAGCATGAGGTGAGCGAGGTTCTGCCTAACTGGAGAACCCAGCTTCGGCCGCCGAAGGAGGGTTCGGCCGCCGAACGTGTTGAGGAGGTGGTTTCGGCTGCCTCAACCTGCCCCCGAAGGATTGGACTTTCGTCTCTGGAGGGGAGGTTCGGCCGCCGAAGGTGCCGCCGAAGGTTGAGACTTTCGTCTCTGGAGTGTGGTTTGGCCCCCGAACCATGCCCCCGAAAGGGTTCGGCCGCCGAAAGTGGAGATTCGGCCGCCGAAGGTGCATGAGTTTCGTCTCTGGAGAGGACATTCGGCCGCCGACCCTGCCGCCGAAAGTGTCCTGTCCAGCCTTCTTTTGCATGCTTTATGTGTTTGGTTTATGAGCTTGTAGAGGGGTTTTGGGGAGTTATTGTAGAGTTGTTTATGAGTTGTTTAGAGTGTGTTTGGCACCTCATTCGAGTCCATTTGTATAGGTTTGGACCCGAGAGTTCGAGGAGGTCATCAGAGATAGAAGTTACAGAGTCAGTACAGTATCTGCCAGAGGAGCAGAGGTGAGTAGAACTAAACTTAATCTTTTATTAAAGAAACATAATGCTTTAGCATAGTTCATGCATCATGAATGCTATGATATGTATTAGGGTGATTGCATTAGAATCACGAATGTGAAGCATTGCATATTATGTGATCAGAGATTAGGTGGACCCAGGCGACTCCAATAGCCTAAGCTTCGGCTCCTGTCATTGTGTCAGGTCAGTTGGGCAATTACTTGTTGGAATGCCCTGTGTAGCTCCTTTGGGGGGGCCCGTGTTGACAGAGGGTATTTTTGGGGTCATGTCTACCTTAGTGGGGATTGGACCAAGGCGACTTCAATAGCCCGTCGAGGGAGTTTTGGGGTCATGTCTAATCCAAGATATATTGAGATGTTTGTGTTGTGATGCATTTTCATATCTAGTGCGTATGAATGAACTGTTTTCAGTGTTTCTACTCACTGGGCTGTAGAAGCTCATCCCTTTCCCTTCATCCCAGTTTTGCAGGTTCAGAGTAGCTGGGAAGGGTAGAAGCATCAGAGTTGCTAAAGGATTGCATATGTAATAGTATAGTGTGGACATGATGTATGTCAAAGGATATATGTAAAGTGATGTAATAGTTAGTCAGTTAAGGTATCAATGTATTAGAATGTGCTTTTGCCTATTGTCAGTGTATGTTAATCCCTAGTGTATGCATGTATCCTGTTTTATAGTTGCTTGATGAGAAATGAGTCAAACCAGGCTTAATACATGTTGTGTTTCGAAAACCCAGTGAATAGAACTGTGAGGGAAGACAGGGATTACTTCCTTTGACCCAAGACCAGTGCGGAGGAAAGACCAGGTTTGATTCCTGTGATCCATAGAGAGGCCAATAGAGAAGACCAGGTTTGATTCCTGTGACTCTATGGTAGCCAAGTTAACTTATGATATGCTGACCCTACAGGGTGGGTTCTATGTTTCAGAGCATAGTGCATGGAGGTTACTTGGTAGAGTATCACTGCTTTAGTACAGATAGCCCTGAGGGCTAGTTCAGATTAGTACGTCTGAGCATTTGGTTCATATGATTGGACCTATAGTACAGTGTTTTAAAGGTTAAGTCTGGTAGTTTTAAAGACAAGTTTTAATAAGGAATAGTCGAGTCGGATCATGTATGGGATTTTAACAGATACACAGAGTTCATAGCAGGCTTACTACGGGTCCCGGCGGCCTTAAGCCGATCTGGATCCTAGTGCCGAGCAGTTTGGGCCGTTACAAAGAGGGTACCGGTTTCCGGGCTGTTACAGATGGTATCAGAGCATAGGGCCTCTAGAGTACGGTGTGTTGAGCTAAGATGCTCAGGGATGAGAGAGATCTCACATCGGAACGAGGTTGTCTTAGACGGCAAAGCACATTAGGTTCACTCATGTCCACATAGGATGAGTCCAGTTTTGAGGATGATATGAATGCCATGACTGCTCTGCTGTGTATGCAGGTGTCTATTTTGTGTGTTCATGTGTATTCATATGACCTCTATGTGTGCTCATGATTGTTTTTGATCTTCAGGAGAGCTAAGATGAGTGGAGCGAGTCGATCTGTGGAATCAGATCCGTCTGAAGGATCGTTTGAGCAAGGGAGAGAAGGAATAGACCTAAGAAGAAGAGAAGTAGAGGTAGCATTAGAGATGCAGAGAAGGAGTGTAGGTATACAGGTGAATATGGATGAAGAGTGTTCAGGAGATGCTCAGACCAAGGCTTCCAAACTTTCTGGTTCAGGAGAAAATGATCCCTCCACGTGGAGTACAGCTGCCACAAGAGGCAAAAGGTGGGGGAAAACCACGAGGGAGTGGGGTAGGACTAGGAAGGGCAGGATGTGGAAGCGCTTTAGGGTAAATCGAGATGTGAGTGCGAGCTCTGGAAGAGGAAGATCGCAATGTGAGAGGTGTGGAAAGATGCATAAGGGAGTCTGTCGTGCAGGGACTACGGCATGTTTCCAGTGCGGACAGGAAGGGCACTTCGCACGTGAGTGTCCTACTGCGCCCAGGATAGGTCAGTCCCAGCAGATGTTGGCAGGCAGAGTGGCTCAGGCTAGGAGCCAAGGAGAGGAGGCAGCCACATCAGACCCCGTGGTACCAGGTATGTTTACTTTTGCGTGGTCTGAAGTGTATAAGTATGAGAGAGAGATATGCAGCTCAAAAGGTAGCAAAGTGTAAGAGCAGAAGTGGAAGGACACTAAGAAATAAAAGAGGAAGAAAAGAATAAGAGTTGGTAAGGCAAAAGAGTAGAGGAGGCTAGAGGAGAAGAAACAATAGAGAGAATAAGATGAGGAAGTAAGTGAAAGAGAGCAAGCATAAGAGTAAGTACGAGCAGAGAAAGAGGAAGAGTACAGAAAGAGCTTAGAGTCCGTCTGGGATTGAGAGGGAGAGGCAGAGGAAAGGGTTAGCCTTTTCTTTAGAAATTCCCGAGGGAAGTTCCATTAGCTTTCGCTTGGATCTTCACCCTGACATAGTACAGGCTAACACATTGAGCACGTGACGTGAGATACGTTCACTTAGAAGTGCTCGGATGTGTATACAGTTTGTGTACCCCCAGTGTTTCGCTTTCCTTGTTGCGTAGTGAGCCATTGATAGAGGGGATTTGATGACGTCTGGGCTTAGAGTGTTTTCTTGGGTCAGTGGCCCTAAGTGTGATCCATCTGAGACAGAGTTAGTTCAGTTCAGAAATTGGGGTGAGTAGATGCGATCCAGCTGACCTTATGGTTCTAGATTTGACTGTGTGCTGTCATTCTAGGGCGGATTGGCTACCTACTCAGAGTACTACCTGTGTCCACAGAGACAAGGTAGGAGAGTGCAGTAACGCAGGATGGATCAGACTGGTAGTCCTTTGGAGGGACAGAGTATAGATGCTCAGAGGTGTGATATCAGTTCCGTAGGCTCATCTTTTGCTCAGGAAAGGTTGTCAAAGGGTTCTGCTCTTGTGAGCAAGTTCAGTAGTCAGGACAGGGAATCAGCCTCAGTGCCCGTTCCTAGGAAGTACTAGATGTTCCCAGACGAGCTGTCAGGGTTCCCTTCTGTTCAGGAGTGAGAGGGTAGCCCAGGAGTGGTGTCTAGACGCGGAACCATTTCTTTCCTTCTACCCTACAGGATGGCACCTGCAGCTTTGAGAATAGTCCGAGCAGTATAGAAACCAGGATTGGAAAGATGAAGAGAGAAGGGCAAGGAATCAGAGTAGCGCAGAGGAAGCATGATGCGTCCTAGTACAGGGTATAGTGGACCAGAGGTGGTGATCAAGAGGATCTCTGGTACACCTGTATCGCTGTTAGAGGAGAGTTTAGGCTTGTTTGCCTGTTTTTGTTCTTTTCCTTTGAGGAACATTCGGGGACGAATGTTCTTAAAGGGGGGAAGAATGTAATACCCGGCTAGAGTGGGGTCTGGACTTCCGGTGTTCCGATGGACTTTCCGGAGCCGGTTTCCTCTCAAAGGGTATCATGGATGTTTTTACACATGTTTTTAGCGGTTTTTATTTAAATGAATTTTAAAACTTGAGTTTTGGCAAGAACTTGCATAGAGGAGAATTGCCAGGTTCGGCCGCCGAAGGTTGAGTTTCGGCCGCCGAACTTTGCATGGATTAGGAGGCACGTTCGGCTGCCGAAGGAGGTTTGGCCAGCCACTATTTAAGGGGGCCCTCAGTCGGTCAAGGGATAAGCTTTCCGACTCCCCAGCCGCCTCAGGTGTGTCTTCTTTCCTCTCTAAGTGATTTCTATGTGTTCTTTCCAATCTTTGAGAGTTTTACTCAGATTTAAGCATGTTTTGAGGAGTTTAAGCAAAAAGGTTGCGTTTTGACGGTGTGATGCTTTGGAGAGGGTTTCCTCCATTTCTTCACGTTAGGATCTTCCATCCTTTTGTTTACAAGAGGAGTATGGAGATTTCTTACATGTTTTCATGATTTTTGAAGGTTTTAAGGAGTTTTCATGGGTCGTTGCATGTTTTGAGTTTTTGAGGATTTTGAGGTGATTATGTGCTATTTGATGAGTTGAGTGTGTTTTGTTGGGGGTATAGGCTAGTTTTGGACCCCTTTGTGCATATATACGCATATGTGCAAGTTGTGGAGTGTTGTATGCATGTTGAGTAAGGTTTGGGGGAAGTTGAGCATGAGGTGAGCGAGGTTCTGCCTAACTGGAGAACCCAGCTTCGGCCGCCGAAGGAGGGTTCGGCCGCCGAACGTGTTGAGGAGGTGGTTTCGGCTGCCTCAACCTGCCCCCGAAGGATTGGACTTTCGTCTCTGGAGGGGAGGTTCGGCCGCCGAAGGTGCCGCCGAAGGTTGAGACTTTCGTCTCTGGAGTGTGGTTTGGCCCCCGAACCATGCCCCCGAAAGGGTTCGGCCGCCGAAAGTGGAGATTCGGCCGCCGAAGGTGCATGAGTTTCGTCTCTGGAGAGGACATTCGGCCGCCGACCCTGCCGCCGAAAGTGTCCTGTCCAGCCTTCTTTTGCATGCTTTATGTGTTTGGTTTATGAGCTTGTAGAGGGGTTTTGGGGAGTTATTGTAGAGTTGTTTATGAGTTGTTTAGAGTGTGTTTGGCACCTCATTCGAGTCCATTTGTATAGGTTTGGACCCGAGAGTTCGAGGAGGTCATCAGAGATAGAAGTTACAGAGTCAGTACAGTATCTGCCAGAGGAGCAGAGGTGAGTAGAACTAAACTTAATCTTTTATTAAAGAAACATAATGCTTTAGCATAGTTCATGCATCATGAATGCTATGATATGTATTAGGGTGATTGCATTAGAATCACGAATGTGAAGCATTGCATATTATGTGATCAGAGATTAGGTGGACCCAGGCGACTCCAATAGCCTAAGCTTTGGCTCCTGTCATTGTGTCAGGTCAGTTGGGCAATTACTTGTTGGAATGCCCTGTGTAGCTCCTTTGGGGGGGCCCGTGTTGACAGAGGGTATTTTTGGGGTCATGTCTACCTTAGTGGGGATTGGACCAAGGCGACTTCAATAGCCCGTCGAGGGAGTTTTGGGGTCATGTCTAATCCAAGATATATTGAGATGTTTGTGTTGTGATGCATTTTCATATCTAGTGCGTATGAATGAACTGTTTTCAGTGTTTCTACTCACTGGGCTGTAGAAGCTCATCCCTTTCCCTTCATCCCAGTTTTGCAGGTTCAGAGTAGCTGGGAAGGGTAGAAGCATCAGAGTTGCTAAAGGATTGCATATGTAATAGTATAGTGTGGACATGATGTATGTCAAAGGATATATGTAAAGTGATGTAATAGTTAGTCAGTTAAGGTATCAATGTATTAGAATGTGCTTTTGCCTATTGTCAGTGTATGTTAATCCCTAGTGTATGCATGTATCCTGTTTTATAGTTGCTTGATGAGAAATGAGTCAAACCAGGCTTAATACATGTTGTGTTTCGAAAACCCAGTGAATAGAACTGTGAGGGAAGACAGGGATTACTTCCTTTGACCCAAGACCAGTGCGGAGGAAAGACCAGGTTTGATTCCTGTGATCCATAGAGAGGCCAATAGAGAAGACCAGGTTTGATTCCTGTGACTCTATGGTAGCCAAGTTAACTTATGATATGCTGACCCTACAGGGTGGGTTCTATGTTTCAGAGCATAGTGCATGGAGGTTACTTGGTAGAGTATCACTGCTTTAGTACAGATAGCCCTGAGGGCTAGTTCAGATTAGTACGTCTGAGCATTTGGTTCATATGATTGGACCTATAGTACAGTGTTTTAAAGGTTAAGTCTGGTAGTTTTAAAGACAAGTTTTAATAAGGAATAGTCGAGTCGGATCATGTATGGGATTTTAATAGATACACAGAGTTCATAGCAGGCTTACTACGGGTCCCGGCGGCCTTAAGCCGATCTGGATCCTAGTGCCGAGCAGTTTGGGCCGTTACAAAGAGGGTACCGGTTTCCGGGCTGTTACACTCCACAAGGGGTTCGGCGGCCGAACCTTACTTCGGCGGCCGAACCTGGATTCTCCAGAAAGGCAGAATCCGAGCACAACTCATGCTCTCAGCCTCCAAAATCCTATCAAACACCCATAACATGCATACCAACACTTCTGAACTAACATATAACATATCTCATGCATATAGAGGCCTAAAAACTAGTTCAAGCCCCAAAAACAACAACAAAACGCATATGATCAACATATGCTCAAACTCATGCTTATACCCCAAAACATGCCATAAACTCTCTAAAAACTCTTAAAACATACTTTAAACATAAAGGGAGGTGAGGATCCATGCTTACCTCTTGAAGAACTAGAGGATTGATGATCCAAGCTTGGAGATAGGAGAAAACTCAATCAAAATCTCCAAGTGCTCAACTTTGCTTCCTTTTGCTCAAATCTCTAAAACAAAGCTCAAATCAAGTTAAAACATGCAAGATTTGAGAAAAACATGAGAAATCATACCAAGGAGAGCTTGAACCTACCTTTGACCCAAAAACAGAGTGTTTAACACTCAAGTCTCGGGCAAAGGGGCTTTTGTAGTGGCCAACCGACTCTTCCTTCGGCGGCCTAACGTGCATGCGAAACCATGCAACTTTCGGCGGCTGAACTTCACCTTCGGCGGCCGAACCTGGCTTTTGTCCCCTTGGCCTTTTCATTTCAAAACTCAATTTTCTTAACTCAAAACATGCAAACATGATAAACACTTAAAACAAAAACATCTTTAAAAACCTTTCTTATACCCTTAGGGCAAGCTCCGACATCCTCGAATCCCGACTTCCAACGGAAAATCCGCCGGAACGTAGGAATTCCGATACCGGGGTCTAGCCGGGTATTACAATCAGAAGCCAGCTGGAATGCTTAACCCACTGCCGATTCCAGAGTGGAAATGGGAGAACATAGCTATGGATTTTGTAGTGGGCTTACCGCAGCGTCTAACAGGATAGACTCTATATGGGTGATTGTGGACAGACTCACGAAATCTGCTCATTTCATTCCAGTTAGGAGTAACTATTCTGTGAATAAATTGGCACAGGTATATCTGGATGAGATAGTGAGATTACATGGAGTCCCAGTGTCTATAGTTTCAGACAGAGGACCTCAGTTCACCTCTAGATTTTGGCAAAGTCTGTAGAGTGCGATGGGTACGAGATTGGATTTTAGCACTGCTTTCCATCCGCAGACTGATGGATAGTCAGAGAGGACCATCCAGACTATAGAGGATATGCTCCGAATGTGTGTGTTAGACTTTGGCGGTTCTTGGAGGCAGCATCTACCTCTGGTGGAGTTTGCCTACAATAACAGCCATCATGCTAGCATAGGGATGGCTCATTATGAAGCATTATATGGAAGGAAGTGCAGATCCCCTATTTGCTGGGAAGAGGTAGGAGAAAAGGCTCTTGCAGGGCCAGAGTTGGTAGAGATTACCAGTAGAACAGTGCCCATGATCAGAGAGAGGATCAGAACAGCTCAGAGTAGACAGAAAAGCTATGCGAACGTTCGTAGAAAACTGTTAGAGTTCCAGGAGGGTAATTGGGTATTGCTAAAAGTGTCCCCAATGAAAGGAGTGGTTCATTTTGGGAAGAAGGGTAAGTTAGCTCCACGGTACATTGGACCCTTTGAGATTTTACAGAGGATCGGAAATGTGTCGTATAAGCTGGATTTACCTACTTCTATGGAGAGAATTCACCCGGTATTTCATGTTTCTATGCTACGGTAGTTTGTGTTAGATCCGAATCAGGTTCTAAGTGCGCCTGATGTGGAGGTCCTTGGAGATCTCACGTATATAGAGCAGCCAGTGCGGATTCTTGAAACACAGATCAGACAGCTAAGGAACAAGGAGATTCCGATGGTGAAAGTCCTGTGGAACCACCATAATTTAGAAGAGTGCACCTGGGAGACGCGGGAGTCTATGCTCCAGCAGTATCCATATCTTTTTTGAGGATGGTTTCTCCTTTTTGTGTGTTTATATGTTTATTTTAGAAACATTCGAGGACGAATGTTCTTAAGGGGGGAGAATGTAATACCCGGCTAGAGTCCAGCATCGGAATTCCTATCGTCCGGTGGAATCCAGGATGTCGGAATTCTCTAGAAGGGTAAGATTTATGTTTTTCTAAAGTAATATAGTATGTTTTTATGTTATGGTGTTTAAAAGAACTGAGTTTTTGAAAGAAAAGAACCAAGGCAGAAAAGCCAGGTTCGGCCGCCGAAGGAGACATTCGGCCGCCGAACATGTATGGCTTTCGGTTTCATGATAGGCCGCCGAAGGTGGTCTAGCCAGCCACCTATAAAAAGCCCTCAGTCGGTTGAAAGGATAAGCTTTGCCGCTTTCTTTCACTTTCTAAGGTGAGACTCTGTCTTCCTGATGTTTTCTTCATGTTTTCATTCAATCGTGCAAAGATTTGATTGAGTTTTATAGTTTTTTTGAAGGTTTTGAGCTAAAAACACAAAGTTGTGAAGTTTGGAGAGTTTGAAGGAGAGTTGCTCCAAAACTCCACGTTAGGATCGTTCATCTTCTTGGTTTCAAGAGGTAAGTGAAGATCCTGAGCTTGTTTTTATGTTTTATGGAAGATTTTTGAGGTTTTGGGGGAGAGTTGCATGAATAGGGTTAAAAGAGAGTTTTTGATGATTTTGTGAGAAAAGCTTGTATATGTGTTATGCTTTGCTGTTTGTTAGGGTTTTTAGGTAGTTTTTGACCCCTTTGAGCATATACTTGGGTGTATGCAAGTTGAGGAATTGAGGTGTTTGAGATTGGGAGCGTTTTGTGCATTTGGCGAGAGGCAGAGCAAGTTTCTGCCTTGCTGATGAACTCAGGTTCGGCAACCAAAGGTACATTCGGCCGCTGAACCCATGAGGAGGTGGCTTCGGCTGCCCAAGCTTGCCCCCGAGCTTTTGGACTTTCGGCTCTGGAGGGAAGTTTCGGCCGCCGAAGGTGCTACCGAAGATTAGAGACTTTCGTCTCTGGAGTGCCTTTCAGCCCCCGAAACTTGCCCCCGAAAGGGTTCGGCTGCCGAAAGTTGAGATTCGGCCGCCGAAGGTGCATGAGTTTCGGCTCTGGAGAGGACTTTCGGCCGCCGAACCTGCCGCCGAAAGTGTTCTGTCCAGCCTTCCTTTGCATGCTTTACATGAATGTTTGAGTGAGTTTAAGGGGATTCTTGGGGAGGTTAATAGAGTTGGTCTTGAATATGTTTGGTCCCTCATTTGAGTTTATCTATGCCTACACAGACCAGAGGAACCAGAGAGAGCAGCAGTGAGTACTGCTCCAGCGTTTCAGAGCCTGCAAAGTCAGTCCAGATAGCCAGAGGTGAGTGGAACTAAACTTAATTCTTTTACTTGAGAACTGGAATGTTTTTAGCATATTTCAGGCATCATGGTTATGCAGTAGGTTGATTGCATTAGAATCCACGAATATATTGCATTGCATAGTTAATTGTTGATGTGGGTGAATGCTGAATGATCCAATAGTCACTGAGATAAGTCCAAGAGCCTTTGCCTACGCCCTGGCAGGTATAGTAAAGTCCAGGAGCCTCTGACTACGCCCTGGCAGGTATAGTAAAGTCCCGGAGCCTTTGACTACGCCCTGGCAATGGTAAGTACAGGTGTTATATACACATATACATATATGAGACAGGAAATCCAGGTGCCTTTGACTACGCCCTGGTATGAGATACTGAGACTATTTGGTGACAGGTTTACCCTTGTTGTGGATTGTCTGTGTTATGATGCATTCCATAAGATCATGTTTTAATGATATGTTTTACTGTTCTACTCACTGGGCTATAGAGCTCATCCCACTCCCTTAACCCCAGTCTTGCAGGTTCAGTGTACAGTGTACAGTGTACAGTGTACAGGGGAGATCAACAGAGTACAGAAAGAGTAAAGAGATTTGTAATAGCTTAGAGTGGACATGTAATATTAAAGAGATGTACTAGTTGTGTATACAGTTAAAGTTGTGCTTGACTTAGTTATTTTGTGTTGTAAATCTTTTGTTATGTACATGATTTGTATATGTATATGTTTTACAGAATATGTGAAAAACCAGGCTTAACAGATATGAGTTAACCCATCTAGAGCAAGCTCTAGTCAGGGGTACAGAGTACAGAGATAGTGCATGCACAGGTTAAGCCTTGGTTCAGAAAAGAGTTTTATTTTCACAGAAAATGTATGGTCATGTATGAGATTTACAGATACACAGAGAGTATAGCAGGCTTGCTACGGGTTCTGGCGGCCTTAAGCCGACCTGAATCCTAGCGCCGGTGACGGTCCATTTTGGGGTCGTTACAGAAGGAATATCACTTATTAGACTGCCATCGTTTTCATGAGCCACTCTCAGTGGAACGATAGGATCTGGGGTGCAAATGGGGCTATAGAAGGAGGAGCTCAAGGCAGAACTTTCGCCGGGAGTAAGAGAAGAAGAGAAAGTATTCCTATTCATCTTAAAAAGAAACGAAAAATAGAAATTACCGTGAAATTAAGAGAGTATAAATGAGAAAGAAGGAGCAGCTGAATCTTTCCAAAAGCAAAGATTACAATTGTGAGAAAAAAAATGATATTTGGAGGATGAGAAGGGCTCTTATAAGACAGTAGACAGCAGGCTTTAAATGCGACTCGAGAAACGGGATAACCATCATTAAAGAGTTAGGTAGGCAAAACGATGTGATCAAGAAAAAATCAATATCAATGGGCCACGTGCCTCAGATCTTGAAAACAACTGTCCTCTTCGAATATGAAGAATCAAAAACCAACAGGGGACCTCTAATATTATATAAGAATTGCCCAAAGTGAGTCATGAGTTGTCACTACAAAGTAGAGCCAAGTGGCAAATGTTCAATAAGCGGATGTGTGGTCCCGCCTGAGGTAAAAAAGGCATGGACACCGTTACAATTAGTTCTTCATTAAGACTCGCTCTCCCCTAAAAAGGTCGAGTCTTTACATAAAGTTACTATTATCAAGCATAATCCAGCAAACTCTCGTTACGCCTACAATCACGGGATCACCGACTAGTTAAACTGATGAGATCCCATATCAAATAGCCGGCCATATCATCGCTGGATTATTAGAAAATGTTATATTTAATTTCGTCATTTTATTGTATAAAAGCCAACAATCATAGAGGCAAAAGTATAGAATTCTCTTACACAACTACTCTCAAGTTCTATATTCGCTTTATTCTTCAGTTTACTGACTTGAGTATTGGAGTGGCTACCATAGACGCTAACCACCTTAAATTCTCTTTCTTGCATGTTTAGCTAATCACAACACAGTTCTATTTTCCGGTCGCATCATTTATAGTTAAGAAAATCTTAAAGGATATATATAAAAATATAGTGATATTAAAATTTTTAAATAAGGATATAATTTATATGGTAATTTCATTATTTAAATTAATTTTAGAGTTTACTAAAAAAATATAAAATAAGTAATGAAAATATAATTAGATTAATTTTAAAATTAAGATTATTAAAATAACATCTTCAAATATTAGATAATTATTAAATTAATAAATCCATACTTTTAAGTTAAATTTAATAGTGAAAATTAAAAATATTAATGAAATAAACAAATTTTAAAATAAATTACTATTACTTAATATTTTAATTTAATAAAATATTAATTTAAAACAGTACATGTTTCGTCAAAATATTAAAAAAATTTACAAAAAATCATTTTTTTAATCAATAAAATTTTGTAAATATATTAAAATATTTATTATAAAACTAAAAGAAAGCAACATGTTTTAATATATTGGGGAAAAGTAAGATGCCTTAATATATTAAGAATTAAAATTTTATAATATATTACATTTAAAAATAAAATAAAAATTATTTAATTAAATATTAATTTAATTGAATATTTAATAATAAATTCATATAATAGTTATTATTTTTTTATTTTACGTGTAATTTATATTATATATAAAAATAGATGAGAAGAGAATAATAAAGTTTATTTAAAATATTTATATTTATTATAGATTACCTTTATTTTAATGGATTATAAAAATAATATATAAACTTATTATTATTTAAAAACTTATTTTAATTAATTTTTTTATTTAAATTTAATTATAAAATATGATAAAATTTATCAATTATAATTTTTATAAACATTCTAGATTAGATTAATTTTATCTTATAATCATATCAACTCTATTATTATTGCATACATCAGTATTTATCTTTATATCACTCTTATATATATTATTCATATGAAATTTAAGTACTCAACATCTTATATTATTGCAAAGTGATAAAAAATTAAATTGGTTGAAAAAATAAAATATTTTATTATTATTTAAAAATATTTAATTTAATAGAGTATAATTATTTCTTATTTCAATATCAAGTCTATTTTATAAAAAATAATTTTATTAAATAAAATACTTTATTATTACAAAAATTTTATATAAATCAAACTCAATATATATATTGAAACGTATCTTCATTTTAAAAAATAAATTATCTATATATTTTTCATTCACCATTTATCATTATATTACTTTAAATAATATAAATAAAAAGATTATGTTCTTTTTAACTTTAATAATTTTATGCAATTTTAAAAAAATTATATAATTAAATTTGATTTATTTAAACAATATAATAAAAAATTAAATGTATTTTTTCATTACATTTCATTATTTTTTTAATAAAATAATATTTAAAATTAAAAATATTTTAAAATAAAATTTAAGAGGATAAACAACAATTGATAAACTATAATATAAATTATAAATTTTTTAAAAGCAAACGTTTGAAATATATAATGTATCAAACAATTATATTAAAAAGAACGATCGAATAAATTTTCATTTTCAATATTTTATAAATTTAAAGTAATATGAAAATTATAAAATTAATAGAAAAATAATCTAATTAATAAAAAATTACAAATTAAAAATAACTTAAAAATTAAATTAAAAATTATGAGTGATATATTTAATTTTTCTTGAATCCAAATTCAAGAAAATACAAGTAGGGAAATGAAATTTTAGACAGAAATTTAAATTATTTTTAAATGGGGAGTAATGCAAGTAATTGAACTTATTTTTAATTGGTTTATCGGTTACGCTTTTCCACTTTTATATACGTCATAGATTATAATTAAATTTATATTTTTAGATTTAATATTATACAACATTTAATTCTCAAAATATTATATTTTGTTAAAGATTCATTAGTATTTTAGACTTTCAACTTTAATAAGTTTTTTAGGTAAAAATTTATCAATTAAATTATAAAAGTGATTATTAATTAATTTATTTATTTTTTGCGATTGCTTAACTTTAAGTTCAATGATTTCACAAAAAAAAAAAAAAAATTTAAGTTCAACATTTAAATTTTCAATTTTACACAAAAAGTAAATAACTTTTATTTTAAACAATTTGAATTATAATAAAATAATTTAAGTACAAATTAAATTAAGAATGTTAAATGTATATAAATTCTACCATTAATTTCAACAATAATAAAAATTTAAAACAATTTAACAACCAATTAAATTTAGTCTAATATAAAATTTTATTGTTATATTAGGTAATTCTATTATCCCTTCATTTAAATTGTGGAAATAATCACAATATTAATATATCACAACAATCGTCTAAAGTAGATTATGAGCTGACACTCGAAGATAAGCTATAAGATAAGAGTCTGATTAGATGATATTCGGTTCCATTAGCGGAAAAAAAAACCTAGACATCATAGGTCTCAGCTCTTCGTCAAGACTCGCCCTCTCAATTACAAGGTGAGATTTCATGGAAAACTTCATGGAAAATTACTATTAGAGAATAAATCCAGCAGATCCCATTACACCTGTAATTGCGGGATCCCATATCCACTAGCCGGTGCTAGTCGAATTTTCAGAAGATGTGATAATCAACTCCATCTTTTTACATGATAAAAATAGATGAATACAAAGATCAAAGTACACTCTTCTGGTACAACTATTCTTGCGTTCAAAGTTTCTCATTACACTCGCTCTTTTCCTTGGTTTATTAACTTGAGCGTCAAAGTGGTTGCCGTAAGTGCCAACCACCTCACTTTTTCTTTCTTGCAGATTGACCAATCGCAGTACAATCTCATTTCAGTCATGTCATTTGGTTCCATTGCTGGAATATTCCATTGGATTTTCTCTGTTCAATTAGATAGAAACTGGTCTTTCTTTCATTTTCTCCTAAAAAGAAACTTTTTTCCTCTCTATTCTCTAAATATCTAACAATTCACGAGCTGCTACTAAGGCTGTTGCCAACAAGGACATAATCATTTTCTTCACTCCTAGTAGTAGACAAAACACCCCATCAATGATCAATGAGGCTGATCTAAGCAAGCTAAATAATAAGCAGATGCTTCAATACATAAAAGAACTACGGGCCACTCTCAAGCAGTATAAAACTCAAAAGGAGGAAGCTTTCATCGATACCCCAAGAACTCAGACAGAGGTAATCCAAACACAGTCTGAGGAGAAGGCCAAGCTGGAGGAAGAGGAGTCATCGAACGAGGCTCCAAAGGAAGTCAACTGCAAGCTGATACAGGTTGTTCTAAGGTACCAGAAGGAGCAAAAGGAAAACTATGGGTTGGACGATGTCTCGCCCCTGTCAGAAGAAATCGTAGCAGAAACTTTTTATGCTAAGTTTAAACTCCCAAGTTTGGACAAATACGATGGAACAGTAGATCCCAGGAGTCACTTAGTGATCTTTAGAACAACAATGCAGTTTCAGGATGTCAACGATTTTATGTTGTGCCGAGTGTTTCTGTCAACACTCACAAGTTTAGCTCAAAAATAGTACCAACATCTGAGTTCAGGTTCAATTCAAAATTTTACACAATTTGCTATGTTATTTAAATTCATTTTTATTACTTGTATACTTCCTGAAAAAATCTCCTCTGACTTGCGAAAGATCCACCAAGGAGAGGGCGAGTCTTTAAAAAGTTTTATCTCATGGTTTAATGCAGAAGCAATATAGGTGGAAGACTTAAATCATGAGATAGCATGTGAAGCGTTGAAGAAAGGAACACTCAACATCAATTTCTTGGATTCCCTAATTAAGAACACAACCGTTATGTTCTAATTTGGAGATCCTAGTAGAGCAGCCCGATTCTCCTCAACTTGAGACTGTAGGTCCTGGACTTGGTGTTGAAGTATGGCCACTTGATTCTCGGCACTCTTTGCTCGATTCTCAAGGGCATGCTTGGAACTGTTAGCCTAATCCAGGTTCGCCTGGAGCTTGTCTACCGACTCTACTGTCTCTTTCATAGTACCATCCACTTCATCAACTCGAGCCTTCAGCCTCGAGCATTCCTCTTGCAGGAGTCCCTTGTCTGTCTCTTGGGTCCCGAACTCTCACCTCAGAGCCTTGTTAGACTATTTAGCCATGTATGCACAGAGGACACTTTCTATGGCAAAGTGCATGATGTTATCGAAGAGGTCGTCCGTCTCGACCTCGTTCAAGCAATGGCGGTCCCCAGGCCTTAAAGCATTCTTGGCTATTAGGACTAACAGGTGGTGTTCCTTAAGAAGAGAGGCCATCCAAGTCAGCATCTGTTAGGAAACCAAGAGATTACTGCAACCCAAAACACACAGCGGAAAATAAAAATCTTTGTTTCCCTACCAGGATCCAAGTGCTTCGTTTATTTTGAAAAGAAGGATACGAGACTATCCTGTTAAACTCGACGAGAAGATACTATTGCGAACTAATGGTACTGCTTTTTCAACGAACACCCTCTATGGTATCCACACGAACGTCTTTTATCCTTCTAGAGTGCTAACTCTCTCAAAATGGATAAAACTATGTGCTCCTCCAATCTGCAGCTCAAAATGATTTTTCCAAAAACATTAACCCCCACATTCGCAGCAGGAGTTTTATACGTTTTAAGTCTTTTTGTTTTCCCACAATTCTTTTCGTAAAAGAGTTGTATTTATCACCCACTATCACAATCTCACAGATACTCAGATATCTTATGTGATAGAGTTGTGTTCATAACCAATTATCACAATCTTGCAGATACTCAAATATCTATGTGATAGAGTCCTTTATTTGTAACAGTTATAGATAGACTGTAGATCCTTTTAAATATTATTATCTTATAATAATAAATAATTAATATTAATAATAATAATATCTTTATTATTATTAATTATACTAATGGGCTTTTAACTCATTAATATGACATAGCACATCAATAACGTTCTTTTGTGTGTGACCCAATAAGCTCATATTAATTGGCAAGAGGCCCAGTCCCACAAGGCCCATAAATCATAAATGACCTATAGCAAGATATTATGACTATCCAACTAATATGAGGATCGATAGTCCGATAAAACATAATAAATAGAACATGTATTAATCCCTTTGTCACACGGTATCTAGTTTGAACATAAGTCATGGTCAATGTCAAACTTATAATGTTCAAACTTATGATTTCTCGATCTCTAAGTAGACTGATAAAATCAAATGATATTAATCACACTATCAATTTATTTGAGCATGGCCATGTATTTCTCAGTCTCACTTATCGAGGGGTCCAGAAGATATCTCTCTCAAAGAGAGGGACAAATTCTATCTTGATTGTTCAATATTCTCTACATAATTTCTATCATGCTCAATCACAACCTTTATGATTGTCCGATTAAAAACAATGTTTGGTTATGTCAAAACATAACAATCTTTATGTTGGAAACTATGACAATCTCAAGTCAAAGGATTAAGGCATAACTACGTTGAGATTCACTTATGACAATAACCCATGTAGTGATCTCAATGCAGATCCATCTAATACTTTGTTCTCTAACAAGTATCTATGATTATTGAATTATATCAACATATACATAATCATCTCATAATTATCAATCAATAATCATACTAGTTATATTTTATTATTATCAACATAATAATAAGTAACTAGGGATGTTAATCATTATTATGTAATATGCAAACAAATAATAATGATAATAAAAACCTCTTTTATTAATAACCAAAACGACATACAAAAAAGTCCAAGATAATGGCCTAAAGCAAATACACTAATAGCATTAACACCAGATATTGGATGCTATGAGCCCATAAGGACTCAATCCCAACATTTCTGGTATGGGTTCAACAGTGACGGGGACTGCTATAGAGGCACCCATTGTAGAAGACTTGGGCTGAATACGACCAATTCTTCTATTGTAGGAGGGGGTAGAGAAGGAGGAAGAATGATAATTTTCTCGGTACGATGAGCCCATTTAGGGAATGGATCGGTCATTTCAATAACTGCTTTGCCCTTACGAGTGAGGTGTGCTGCCTCGACAAACTTGTTTCGTGACTCGGCCATATTTGCACAAAACACAAGGTGAGTAAGTAAGACAATTTAAAATAAAAAATAGTTGGAAAGAGAAATACCTTGCTCGCTAGCCAGGGAGGTGCTTTCTCCAAGGCAAGGAAGGCTGGGCGGGTAAGGAGCCCGTGCTTGGCTCGCCTGGAGATGGCTTGGCCAGGATCGTCTAGAGAAAGTCTAAAGCCTCTTCCTTGAAACCCATCCTTTCTCAGCTCCACATATATATTCCAGCTCGTTCGAAGGGGACTGAAACCCTGGACACCCAGTGGTGAAGAATGAAAAATTTATTTTTTCAAAGTTTCAAAGATGAAGGGATTCGATCAAAGAGCATCTGACATTTTCTCCTGTGAAGAACCAGAACTCCTTATTTTTTCGTGTACTCATTTGGTGCAGTTAGGAGAAAAGCGCAACACTCAGCTCTATATTATTATTAAAACAAACGAATCAGAAAGCCACCATAATCTTTCAGCTGTTAGGGTGTAGCTGGGCGATTGACAGCTTGTGAAATCGAAGCACCTCAGTAAAAAATGGGTTCATAGGGAACCGAAAATCCACATTCAGTTGCTCTTTGTAAACCATGATAGTATCTGCTACAGGGATCTGGTCATCTACGCGAACGCTCAGAGATTCAATGAAGACACAAAAGGTTTCTCGAGAGATGTGGTATTGGTCGTGAAGGTGTTCTATGTCCTTCTCAGTTAGTATGAAAGGGATATCATTGATTATGATGCTTTCATTTTCATGGACTACTCTCAGTAGAATGATAAGAGCCGGAGCGCAAATGAGGCTATCGGAGAAGGAGTTTGAGGCAGAACTTTCACCAAAAGGAGAAGAAGAAGAAGAAGAAGAAGAAGAAAAAGAGGAAGTATTCCTTTTATTTCTAGAAAAAGGAAAGCAAGTCATTATTACTTTGAAGTAAGGAAATGTGAATAGAAAAGAGAAGTGGTCGAGGCTTTTCTAAAGCAAAGATGTCAGTTGTGAGCAAAAGTGATATTTGGAGGGGATGAATGATTTTTATGTGATGACTACGCTGGCAAATTTTGAATATAGCTCAAAAAACAAGGTAATCGCTATTTATGGGCAGGAGCAGGCAAAGTGACACGAGTGTGGAAGGCCAATCTAAATAAGCCATGTGTCCCAAATCATGAAAACAACTGTCACATTCGAATATGAAGAATCGAATATCAGCGAGGAAGACTTCTGATATAGCACAACAATAACCTAAGTAGGCTATGAGCTGATGCTCGAAGACAAGGCCACATGGCAAGTGTCTGATCAGATGATACTCGGTCCCACTGGTAGAAAATAAGACCCAAACACTGTAGGTATCAGCTCTTCATCAAGACTCGTTCTCTCAACTACAGGATGAGACTCTATGGGAAGTTACCATTAGAGAATATAATCCAGTAGATTCTCATTATACCTATAATCACGGGGTTCCATATCCACTAGCAGGTGCTAATTGAATTTTCGAAAAATGTGATAACCAACTCCATCTTTTTACAGTATAAAGGTAGATGAATACAGAGATCAAAGTACACTCTTCTAACACAACTACTGTTGAGTTCAAAGAATTTCATTATACTCGTCATTTTCTCAGTTTACTGATTTGAGCGTTAAAATGACTGCCGTAAATGCTAATTACCTCACTTTCTCTTTATTATAAATTGACGAATCATAGCGTAGACTCATTTCACCCACATTCAGTATCTATATAATTATTCATATTCAGCTATATCATCTGCTCATATAGATATAATTTATAAATAAGTATATGATATATTTTTCATAATGTCATTATTAATTTTTAATTGTAAAATTAATAAGTAATTTTTTTATATGATTATATTTTAATATCTTCAACTCTCTTCTCTCGCTTTATCTCTCACATACATATTCTTAAACTATATATTTTTTCAATTTAAATTATAATTAGTAAGTTTAGCCTCATTTGATTCAATAACGAAATATAATTTTTCTCATAACCTTAATTTCTTATTAAAAATAGTAATTATAAAATTTATTAATTATAATAATTTATAAAATAAACATTTTTTATAATGGTACATTTTAATAATTTTTAAATTTTAATATTATAATTAGTATCAAACGTGCCACACACGTTAAAAAAGACTAATAAGATCAAGCTTGTTTCCTATAGTAAACAAGATACGACAAATTGAGTTTTTCTCATAGTTTAATTTATTTATAATTATAATAAATTTTAAAAGAAATGGATTTAAAATTAAATAATTTTAATTAAATAAATATATATAATTTATCTCACAAATTCATAAACAATTAAAAAATAATTTTAATTAAATAAATATATATACGATCTATCTCACAAATTTATAAATCATAATCTCTTAAAATTTAAGGCGACGAACATTTATGAACGGTACGAGTATAATTGAATTAAGCAAAATGAGAAATTTTGAAAGGTTTATATATAATTGAAATTTAAATTCAGTTCTCTCCTGACACTAAATTTAATTTAGTTACCAAGTTAATTCATGAATCTACTTAATAAGCTAGTTTATAAATCTATTTAATAAGTTAACTTATTCATAAATTTTAAAACAAATTGAATCGATAAGTCTTAATTAGCAAAATATTATAGAATTTAAATTTAGGTCATTTATTAAATAGGGTCCGATTAACTTAATCGATTATTGAATAGTTTACAAATTATTTAATTTATTTATATTTTTATTAATTAGTATGTGTGATAATTTTTTTGATTTTAAATTTTAAAATGTACTTAATAATTATTATAATTAATAATTTTTTTAAAATATAAAAAATATTTTAAAATTTTTTCAAAATTAAATAATTATTATTTTATTAAAGTTAAATAGTAAATCATTAAAATTAATAAAGAAATTTATTAATAAATTTTTAAAATTTTAAATGCATTTTAATATAATTTTTAAACATTACCAACATATAATATTAATATATTTATTATAAATTCACAACAAATTAGCAACTTGGCCGCCAAAATGACTGCATGTTTTGCTATCTGATCCTTTTATTGGAGATATCGCATCTTCTGAACATTGAAAATCGTATTCAGAACTAGCAATTCATTGAAGCACTAAAATTCAATTGCTACGCTTGACTATATTTAAAAATTCGATGCATTTTCATTAAACTTCATATTTTCAAAAACCTTAATACTCCTCTTCATAAAAACATATTTATTCTCATTTTATATTCATTTCAAATTGTTTTAAAATAATAATTAATTAATTAATTATATTAATTTTAAAAATAATTTAATATTATAACATTATAATATAAAATTATCATTTTAACTATATTAACTACATTTTTAAAAAAAAATTGTAGGATCATTTTTATATTATAAAAAATAAAATCTTGTTTTGTATTATTAATTGGAGTTAGCCTTTGATTTTTTTTTTGAAATATATTAATTAAAAGGTATTAAAATTAATTAAAAATAAATTCAACATATTCTAATTATTAGAACTTTAAAAAATAAAATAATTTTTTAAAAATAAAACATTTAAAATGATAATTTTTTTGAAAATCATTTTTACCATCATAAACGTCGGCGTTGTTCTGCAATGAGAATTGAAAGTTTTTTATTTTATATAAAAATTAATCGAATTCACTCGCTGTGCATAAATATTTGTAAAATTATATTAAATTAATATTTTTAGAGATATTAATAAGTGATTCACAAAAGAAAAGAAAAAAATTAATTTAATGAGAAAAAAAAAAGCTATAGAAACAATAAGAAAGCGAAAAAAATGATTTGCATGAAACAAAATAAAAAAAATGATAAAATAAAAGAATGGCTTATACATATGAAAAAAAGAAAAAAAAGTTTAGAATTTTTTTAAAAAAATTAAAATTTTATAAAAAAGAGTTCAAATAATTTAAAATTTTAAAAATTAAATTTTAACAAAATTAGTTTAAATAATTATATTATATTATATTAGTTTTATCAAAATTAGATTAAATGATTACGGTAGATTATATTTCAAAATTTATTAATTATTATATTATAAATTAAAAATTAAATTAAAATTGGCCAATCAAAATATAGAAAAATTAAAAATATATACATATATAGATAAATTGTACAGTAATAACTAAATTAAGATTTTATTTATTTAATATAAGTATAACAAAAAATTTAAAAAAAAAATTCAACAAACATTGAAATGGCCATTACTGCTAGGGTGAGCAATATTCGGTTCAAATCGAAAAAATTAATTGAATCGAATCGATTTAAAAATTTGGTTCGGTTTTTTATATATTTCGGTTCGGTTCGATTTTTAATTTTAGAAATTTCAGTTATTTCGATTCGATTCGGTTTTAATCAGAAAAAAATTAAAAAAATCGAACCGAACCGATTAATAATAATAATATATTTTTCTAATAATATAGATAAATTAAATCATATTAAAATTAAAATATTTTAATTAAATTTTAAAATATTAAAAATAAAGTGTAAAAAATAAAAAAAATATTAAAAATCGAAACCGATCAAACCGAACCGAATCGAAACGAATCAAACCGATTCGGTTCGATTCGGTTTTTGACCAAAATCAATTCGATTCGATTTTCATAAACACTATAATTTCAGTTTTCGATTTATTCGATTCGATTTAATTTTGAACCGAACCGACCGAATCTCACCCCTAATTAATGCTATGCTACCTTCCAATATTAAGGGCCACAAATGGAAACCCTTTTAATTTATGGTAGCTCATCTACTTCTTTATAGACAGCTCCCATCTCCTATCGCTTTCAAATTTTCCTTGTTTTTTTTCTTTTTTTCTAAAAAAAATATTATTTATTATTTATTTTTTATTCTTATATTCATTCATTTTTTAATTTTAAAAAATATATTAAAATATCTCCAAATTTTAAAAATTCTATTAATTAATTTTTCATTACTTTTAAACTATAAATATTATAAAAAATTTAAAATACACTGAATATAAAATAATTAATTAATAAATATTTTTATAAAACTAAAACATCAATGAATAAAATTTTCATATAACATAAATTAAATCTTATAATACTTACCAATTAAAATTAGACTTAAATATTTAAAAATAATATTTTTTTATTATTTTAAAAATTAACTTTTTTTTACAGAATTACAATTTATAAAACTTAAAAATATTTTATATTTTAAAAATATTAATTACATATGATGACTTAAATTTTAAGAAAAAATAATTAATTTAACAAAAAATAAAAGTTATCTTCCAATCCGTTTTAAATAATATAATATTTTTAATTATAAAATATTATATTTATTTTAAAAATAATATTCATAAATATATTAACAAATATAATAATTATACTAACTAACTAAATAAATATATTAATTTTTTATTATATTATATAAAAATATTAATTTTAAATAATTAAAATTAAAATTAATTAATTAATTATAATTAAAATAATAATTTAAAATTAAGCTATAATTAATAAAGATTAAAAATTTTATATTTTTATTACAAAATTTTTAATAAATAATATTAAATAAAATATTAATATTTATTACATATCAACTGTGATATCAATAACTTTTAATTTCAATTTAATTATAAATTAAAATTGAAATTAAAGTTTCAAATTAAATTAAAAATAACAGAAAAAAAGGGTTAAAATTAACAAAGGCAGACATTTAAACCTTAAAATTAATATGATTAATATAAGAATTGTTGGTTAAAAAACCATAATTTTTACATTTTTGATATCTATTCTACAAACTTGCATGTCACGTCATTATTTTATTATATAAATAATGTTATTATTTTTGTTATATAAATAATGTTATTAATTGAACTTAAATATTTGTAATATTTTTTTAAATTGGATGATTAATAACTTTCCTTTTCCCTTTACATTTTTTTAACCACCTTGACGTGATTCTCTCCGTATTATTACTTTCCCATTAACTCTCTCTCTCTCTCTCTCTCCACTCAGCGCTCCTTTGTAGATAAAGCCACTTCCGCACTCCCTTACTTCCACATCTTTTTCTTCTTTGAAAGCTCTCTGATTCAGTCTGCGAACCAGAAGAGAGAGCCACATCCAAAAATGGCAGCTCCCACCCCATTCCTTTTCTTCGCTCTTTTCCTTTGTTTTTCCTTCCATCTCTTCCCCTCCGTTCTCTCTCGCGACTTACCGGAGACTACCGCTTCCCGCCCTACCACCACACTCCTCGATGTCTCTTCCTCCCTGCAGCAGGCTTTGAGCATCCTCTCTTTTGACCCGCAAACCACAAATCCCTTCTCTCAACTGCAGCAGACTGTTCCCTCATTTGTTAATTCTACATTCTCATTTTCCGTTCAGCTTCACTCTCGTGAATCCATCTATAAAACCTACCATAAAGATTATAAAAGCTTGGTTATCTCTCGACTCGAGCGAGATTCTTTCCGAGTCAAAGCTATTACTGCTAGGGTGCAACTCGCCGTTAATGGCGTATCCAAATCTGATCTCAAGCCCTTGGACGTTGAGATCCAACCCCAGGATTTGTCGACACCGGTAACTTCGGGCACCAGCCAAGGAAGTGGAGAGTATTTCTCTCGGGTTGGAGTCGGGAATCCGGCGAAGTCCTACTACATGGTTTTGGATACTGGAAGTGATGTTAGCTGGCTTCAATGCCAGCCCTGCTCCGATTGCTACCAGCAAGTGGATCCTATCTTCAGTCCGTCCGCGTCGTCTAGCTACGTCCCACTCTCTTGTGATTCTGCACAGTGCAACTCTCTTCAAATGTCTAGCTGCCGTGGTGGCCAATGTCTTTACCAGGTAAATTATGGCGATGGATCCTTTACCTTCGGCGACTTCGTGACTGAGACGGTGTCGTTTGGGAGCTCAGGAACCGTTAACAACATTGCTTTGGGCTGCGGTCATGACAATGAGGGATTATTTGTCGGCGCTGCTGGGCTGCTCGGACTTGGTGGTGGACCACTCTCACTCACATCCCAGCTCAAAGCATCGTCGTTCTCGTATTGTCTGGTGAATCGCGACTCAGCTGGATCCTCGTCTCTGGATTTCAACTCCAACCCAGTCGGCGATTCAGTCATAGCTCCGTTATTGAGAAGCAACAAAATCGATACATTTTACTACATTGGACTAATCGGAATGAGTGTCGGCGGCCATATGCTTTCGATCCCACAATCAGTTTTCCAGCTGGCCGAGTCGGGTGACGGCGGCATCATTGTCGATTGCGGAACCGCTATAACTCGGTTGCAGAGCCAGGCCTACAACTCACTGCGAGACGCGTTCGTAAGCATGACGCAAAACTTGAAACCCACTGGGGGTGTAGCTCTGTTTGATACTTGTTATGATCTGAGAGGGCAAAGCAGCGTGAAGGTACCAGCGGTGGCATTTAATTTTGCAGAGGGAAAGTCGTGGAACTTACCGGCGGCGAATTACCTGATCCCAGTGGACTCAGAGGGGACATACTGCTTCGCGTTCGCACCAACGACGTCGTCTTTGTCGATAATAGGGAACGTGCAGCAGCAGGGCACACGTGTGAGTTTTGACCTGGCTAATAATAGAGTTGGGTTATCGAGCAACAAGTGTTAAACAAGTAGACTGAATGACCTTTTTATCCCTGGTAAAGAAGGTGATTGGCTACAGTAGAACTCTTATTCTTATAAATGAAGTAGGAATAGGAAAGGAAATGAAGAGTGGGCATAAGTAGGGCCCATCTAAATAAACTCCAAAGACTGTGTTTGGTAGGGTAATTAAATTAAATTAAAATCATAAATGTACTGGTTGCTTAGTGGCATGTATAGTAAAATATTTGAAAATGCAAGGACAATTAAGGGAATGAAAGATGAATATGAGCTGTAAAGGGATTTGCATGTGTGACACGTGGCACGGGAAATGGGCGGGAATAATGATGCTCGGCTGCTTTACCAGGGGGGAGGGGTTTGTCTGTCTGGACGCGGGAGTACTTAATGCATAAAGAAAGAACGGGTGGGGTAGGTTGCATCGGAGTCCGTGATGCCCTTATTATTAGATATTATATCATGAATAGACTATTTTATTTTTGGACCTTAAAATTATGAAGGGGTACGTTCAATTTAACTTTGCCAAAAAAAGAAAAAAAGTTTCGACACTGTATTTTAATTACTTTTAATAATGTATTTAAATTAATTAATTGTATAATTAAAATAATAATTATATGTAATATAATGAACTGTTAAAAATATAATAATGGTTAAGTTTAAACTCATTTTCTTTATTTGAAATAGGAGTTGGAAGAGTTGAATCTTTGACCTTTCAAGATTACAGGATGCACTTTTTATCATTAAATTTATAAATATTTTAAAAAATTAATTAGTAAAAAAATTTAAATAAAATATAAATGTGTAAATATATCAATACAAGCCTCTAGATACATTATAAAATGTGATGAAGATACATTATAAAATGTGATGAGAAGAGGAAATAATCATCTCTAGTTATATTGGCTATCGGTTATTTTAGATATGTATAAAAAATAATTAAAAGTATAATTAAAATATCCCATGATTTTAATGTAAAGTTTTATTTTATAAGAAAAAATTATTTGTGATTAATTTTACACGAAATAATCAGGAAGAGATATAAGTTCTCGTGATGAGGGGACAGATCATGTGATGGGCCCACCTGGAGGGCGGATTAATAGTTAAGGCCGAAAGGAAAGGGAGGAAAATTATTGTGACGGAGGTGGCAGTATCTAATGGTTGGTCCCATGTTTTGCCACGTGGGACAACGACCGTGATTGTCGGCAGATTTAAGGAGCTCATCTCTCATTCGGATTTGTAATGGGAAAACGCGGTGGATACTGTTCAGGTCAAAGTCAAAGTCATCGTGGAGCATCCGTTAGTGGAGAAATTATATTACGATAATTTACTTAAAATTATAATTCAATTATATATATATAAAATTTCCTAAAATTTATATAAAGTGATATTTATTTTTTCATAGGTGAAATGGATAAAAATTGATTATTTAATATTGATTTGACCAAAAAATAAAGTTGTACTGCAGTATTCTACGAGAAAAGAAAAAATGAGGTGGTTTGTGTGCATCTCAGTTATTTTGATATTCAAATCAATAAATTAAAGAAAAGAACGAGTATAAAAAATTATTTAAAACTCAAAAATAATTATAAAAAATTGTATATTTTTATGTTTATAATTACTAATTTTTATACTGTAAGAAAATGGTTAATTATAATATTTCTTAATAATCTAATAATGATATGGTCATCTAATTGATAAGGGATCTCGCTGACTTAATTGGTCGGTAATCTCATAATTACAAGCGTAATAGGAATCTGGATTATGCTCGCTAATGGTAACTTTATGTAAAGATCTGACTTTCTTTGGGGAGGACGAATCTTGATGAATGACCGGATGCTATGGTGTCCAGGTCTTTCTCTCCGCATGTAGAACTATCTATTGACTAATCAGACTCTTACCATATAGTCCTATTTTATGATGACAGCTCATGGCCTACTCTGAGCGATTATTGTGTAATATTATAAGTCCCCGCTGGTCTTCGATTTCTTATATTCAAAGGTGACAGTTATCTTCATGATCTGGGACACGTGGCTTGTATAGATTGGCCTTCCATACTCACATTAGCTTACTTGTTCCTACCCATAAATGACCATTACCTTGTGGCTATAAATAATAAGCCGACTTTGATTCCTTATATTCGAATGTGACAATTATCTTCATGATCTAGGACATGTGGCTTGCATAGATTGGCCTTCCATACTCGCATAACCTTACTTGCTCCTACCCATAAATGACCATTGTTTTATGGCTATAAATAATAAGCCGAACTTAATACCCGGTCACACTTGGGTCCACTGACCCATAGGGGACACTCTAACCCAGAGACCATCAATCCCAACCTCTCGACGGCCCTCGGAGCAATGAAAGAATGAGATGCACCAGGGTCCATTAATGCATACACATCAGAACAACCAATGATGAGATTACCTGACACCACGGTGTTGGATGTGTTTGCCTCCTGCTGAGTCATGGTGAAGATCCGTGTTGGAGCTGACGGACCCTCACCCTTGAAACCTGCTGAAGAAGAGGCTGCCCCTCTTCCTTTGCCTCTGCCACTAGCCTGAGTCGCGGCTGGAGCTGCTGGCTGAGCCACACTACCAGAAGCTGTCTGCTGAGACTGTGCCATAGAAGCTACTCTAGGACACTCCCGAGCCATGTGTCCCTCCTGCCCACATCTGAAGCAGGTTGTCGTCCCAACCAGACATACTCCCTTGTGCGGCTTCCCACACTTCATACATGCTGTAATACCTGCACCCGAGCTCGAGCCACTTCCTAATCCCAGACCTGACTTGATCTTGCTCCAGAACTTGTTCTTCTTGGACTTCCGGGAGCCTCTGTCCCACTTCTTACTTTCTAAACTCAGAGAAGAAGGGTCTAACCTTCCCCCTCCTGGGGTCTTGGAACCAGAAGGCTGTGCCACTGACTGCTTGACTTTCCCTTCGATGATAGCACTAGCCTCCATCCTCCGAGCCATATCCACTATGGCATGAAAACTCTCCCTCTCTTCTGACTGAATCAAGGAGGAATACCTGGAATGGAGCCTCATGATATACCTCATTGACTTCCTCTGATCTGTGTCCAAATTCTGCCCAGCATACGGTAACAGCTCCAAGAATCTGTCTGTATACTCATCCACGCTCATCTCATCTGTCTACCTCAACTGCTCAAACTCAATCATTTTCAGCTCCCTGGAACTGTTAGGGAAAGCCCATCCTGCAAACTCGTTTGCAAACTCCTCCCATGATAGGCTATCCAACCTCGGGTTCACATAGTTCTTAAACCACTCTCGGGCCTTCTTGCATTTTAATGTGAACCCAGCCATCTGAATGGCTCTACTGTCATTAGCTTCTATCTCATCTGTAATTGTCTTGACCCTCTCAAGGTACACAAACGGGTCATCGCCGGTTTCAAACTGGGGAGCACCCAGCTTCATGTAGTCGGTCATCTTGACCTTGCTTCCCCTAGATGGGCTAGGTTTAGGCATTTGGGTTTCTGGGACAGTAGGTGCTGCTGGTGGTGGAGGAGGTGCAGCATCCCCTGGGGTAGGGTTTGCTGTACCTGGATAGAAAGATGGGGGTGGATACATGGGGTACTGTGGGTACGGTGGGTAGAAAGGTGGGTATGGCATCTGTGAGTGATAAGGGTTAAAACTGGGGAAATCCGATGTACCTCCCATCGCATACCCGGGATTATGTGAAAAGGGTGGGTAGTAAGGTGGCTGAACAAATCCCGAGGCCTGAGTGCCTCCTTGGGACTCTCCCATTCCCTCCTCTGACATACTCACTCCAAGACTGCCATCCCTCCTCTGATCTACATCCATATCATCCCCCACATCCTCTGACATATCTCCTTGCACTGTTCCCCTCACTGATCTGCTTCTACCCAGATCCAAAGACCTTCTAGGGTCTCTTACTGCTCTTTCTCTGCTGGACCTACTAGACATTGCCCTAGGCAATGCAGGAGGACGGGCATCAGTGCCCTCGTCCTGGGGTGGTACTCCAATCAATCGTGCAGATCGACGAGTTCCTCTCATCCTGTTTACTGAAAAACAGCACACATCACATAAACATTAGCATCAAATAGTTCATGTGCAAACACATGAACCCGCATCACATACATCACGTATCATAGCATAACATTAATGCACATGCATATAATCATGGCATTTCACATCATCATTCAAGACAGGACTCTTTTTCCTATCCTAGTGGACATGATCTTCCTATTGTGCTTGACCTTCTAGAACATCTATGAGCCCGAAACTCTAGGTCCGACCATTTGAACCTAGGGCTCTGATACCAATCTGTAACGATCCGAAAATCTGGACCGCTACCGGCGCTAGGATCCAGGTCGGCATAAGGCCGCCGGGACCCGTAGCAAGCATAACATTCATCCTGTGAACCTGTTTAATCCCATTCATGATCAACACATACATAAAAATTTTGAGCTTTTCCTTACATTCATTCATTCATTCATTCATTCTTTCATTCTTTCACCAAACTCAACCTGTGCATGCACTAGACATAACCATAACCATTAACCCCACTTTGGAGTCCTCATCAATGCTCCAAAGGGGTAAGATCACATACATTGAGTTTAGTTACATAAGCATCATTAAAGTCATGTACTCAGAGGGATTAACAACATACTAGGGTTAAGCATGACTATGAACCTCAATAGACCTCATTACATTTCATTTTTTTTATACTATACATTTACATAACTGTACTCAACATAACATATCATCATTTATCATGTCCACACTAACTATTACATGACCATGACTTCATTACTCTTGCTGACCTCCTGGTCTACCCTGTACCTGCAAACCTGGGGGTTAAGGGAGAGGGGTGAGCTACTAGAGCCCAGTGAGTAGAATAATAAAATATAACATCTAAAACATATGATATCATGGAATGCATCACAACACAAACATTTCACATCAAGGATGAATTTGTCACCACTTAGCCCTCCATACAGTCTAATCATGCCAGGGGCGTAGTGCAGGCACACCTGGACTTCCATAGCATAACATACATATTCAGTCATGCCGGGGGCATAGTGCAGGCTCACCCGGACTTCCATAGTCTGTAATACCATATAAGGGCTAATGGATCATTCAACATTCATCCACATCCACAACATAAAGTGCAATGCGACATATTCGTGAATTCTAATGCAAGCACCCTAATATATCTCATGGCATTCATGATGCGTGAATCATGCTAAAACGTTCATTATTTACTTTGAAATCATATAGAGTTATTCCACTCACCTCTGGCTAGCTCTAACAAGACTCGAAAGCAGCTATCTCACTGTTGGAGTCCTCGGTTCCTCGGGTTCGAACCTACACAGGTGGACTCAAATGAGGGACCTAACAAACATAAACATGAATCTAAAAAACTCCCCAAAAACCCCCTAAAACATCTTAAAACAATCATGGAAATCATGCAAAGTAGGGCTGAACAGGGCACTTTCGGCGGCCGAAAGGCCCTCCAGAGCCGAAAGTCATGCACCTTCGGCGGCACTTTCGGTGGCCGAAGGTTCCCTCCAGAGACGAAACTCATGCATGTTCGGCGGCACCTTCGGCGGCCGAAACTCCCTTCCAGAGCCGAAAGTCCACTTTCGGGGGCAGGGTTCGGCAGCCGATCCATGGTACCACAGGTAGGTTCGGCGGCCGAAAGAACCTTCGGCTGCCGAACCTGGTTTCTCCCGAAAGGGCAGAAACTCAGCTCAACATGCATAAACGCCTCCCAACACATTCAATCATGCATTTTCCTATTCTACAACATGCATACTCAAGCATACAAGCTCCTAAGGGCTTCAAACTATCCTAAACCCCATCTACAATACATCAAACATATATATCCAACATACATTGCTCATAAACACACATTTAACCAAAAAACTCAACATAAACCTATACATGCATTTCCACCCCATAAAACCTCATAAAACTTACTTAAAACATGCAAGGAACTACAGATCTACTCTTACCTCTTGTAGAACGGGAGGAGAGACGATCCGACTCGGAGATGGGAGAGATCCGCTCTTTGGTCTCCAAGTTTCCAAAACTTGCTCTTTTTGCTCAAATCTCTTCAAATCAACATAAAGCTTGTTAAAACATGAAGGATCGGAGGAAAAACATCAAAAACGAACCAAAGGAGAGCATGAACTCACCGTGGCCGAAAATGGGGAGAAAACTCGCCCGTTTCGGCCATGGAGCTCTTATATAGGGCTGGCAGACCACCTTTCGGCAGCCGAACGTACCCCAACATCTCATGCAAGTTCGGCGGCCAAACATGAGGTTCGGCGGCCGAACCTTTGAGACTTGCGGAAGCCTAACTTGCCCCCTTAAACCATCCAATGTTCGGCGGCCGAACCTGGAAATGCCTCCTTGGTCCTTTTTCGTTCAAAACTCAGTTCCTTTCTTACTTAAAATTATTAAATACATTAAAACATTTTATGAAAACATGCATTTATCCTTCTAGAGGTTTCCGACATTCGAGATTCCACCGGACGGTAGGAATTTCGATACTAGAGTCTAGCTGGGTATTACACATGCTTTCATGCATTTTTCAGCCCTATTGATTCTGGGCATTCTCTAGCTCTGACGAGCTTTCAGGCATTTTCCAACCCTATCGAGCCTTGACGAGCATCCGGACATTTTTCAGCCCTATTGAGTTTCTAGGCATTCTTTAGCCCTAATGAGCTTCTAGATATTTTTTAGTCCTCGCGTAATTCCGGGCATTTTTAGCCCTGATGGGCTTCTGTGCTAGCTAGCTTCTGGCCAGTTTCCTCCTTGCAGACTTCACTTGCTCGCTTAGTCACCTGTCCTGCTTTCGTCAATTGTCAAAAAGTCTCGCCCGCCTACAATGGGCCTTCCTCCTCCATAAAAGGTTTTGGATTTTTAGGAGTAATTGTAAGAGTAGTGACAAATGTCTTTGAGACTTTTGGCAAAATGAGACCAATGCCTAATCGCGTGGCTTTACTCGTACTCGCCTAGTGGCCTAGGCATAAAATGCCTTAGAAACTCTGTGAAATAGGACTAATACCTGGTTGGTCGGTCTGGCGTATACCGCCTCATGGCCTGGCATTAAATGTCTTGCTTAATGGGATTGACACCCAGTTGATCGGCTTGGCAGAACATGCCTTGTGGCCTGGCATGAGATGCCTTATTATGTGGGATTAACACTTAGATTGCCTGACGGATTCTTGCCTTATGGCCTTTTGGCAGGACTAACACCCGGATGGCCTGATAGATTCCTGCCCTGTAGCCTTTTAGTGGAACTAACACCTGAATGGTCTAACAGATTCCCACCTTGTGGCTTGAGATGCCTTGTTATGCAGGACTAACACCAGGATGGCCTGATGGATTCTCACCTTGTGGCATTTTAATGGGACTAACACCCGGATGGCCTGACAAATTTCGGCCTTATGGCCTGGCATGAGATGCCTTGTTATACGGGACTAACACCCAGATGGCTTGACGATTCCTGTCTTGTGGCCTTTTAGTGAGACTAACACCCGGATGGCCTGATAGTTTTCTGCCTTGTGGCTTGGTATGAGATACTTTGTTATGCGAGACTAACACCCGAATGGCCTAACGGATTCCTGTCTTGTAGCCTTTTAGTGGGACTAACACTCGGATGACCTGACGGATTCTCGACTTATGGCCTTTTAGTGGGATTAACATCTGGATGGCCTAATGGATTCCCGCCTTATGGTCTTTTAGTGGGACTAACATCCAAATGGCTTAACGGATTTCCGTCCTATGGCATTTTAGTGGGACTAACACTCGGATGGCCTGACGGATTCCTACTGTTGTCCCTTGAAGCAACCCAAGAGGGGGGGTGAATTGGGTTTATAAAAAATTTAAAGGGAAAAACACAAATTAGAAGGCAATAGGGAAGAAGAAAATCAACACAAGGATTTATAGAAGTTCAGCTATCTCAAGCCTACGTCCTCTCCTCAAGGCCCACCTTGAGAGTTCAACTCCACTATAAAATCTTCTTTGGGTGAAGATTAAAACCCTTACAATCTTAGAGCAAGCCTTTGCTCTTTACAAATCTCTTTTTCACTTAAGAGCAATCCTTTGCTCAATACCACACCCACTACAATAGAATCACTCAATAACCTTTACTCACTCTGTAAACCCAACCAATTACAACTCAAAACAAGCTTTCAAGAAATTAATGCTTTGGCTCAAGGTTTTAAGAGAGAGAGAGTGAAAAATGCTATAATCTCAATAAATATTTGCTTAGATGGTTGTTGTAACCTTTTCATATCAAAAACTCATTGTATTTATAGTTCAATCATAAATATGGCCGTTGGAGGTGCATTAAATGCAAATAGAGCCGTTTATGTTCGGAAATAATCGTTATATCTTTCTCAGAAAAATTCAGGTTCGGCGGCCTAAGCTAAAGTTCGGCGACCGAACCATTTGAGGTGAAGAACATCACTCTTTAAAAAAGGACTTTCGGCGGCCTAAAGTCATAGTTCGGCGGCCGAACTTGTGGGACTTTCGTCTCTATCCCTCTCTTTCGGAAGCTGAACATTAGGCTTTGGAGGCAGACTTAAAAGCACACTTTCGGCGGCCGAAGGTAATGTTCGTCGGCCGAACATGTGGAACTTTTGTCTCTGTCCCTGACTTTCGGAAGCCGAAAGTTGGCTTTAGGGGGCACGAAAATATTTCATTAAATTCTTTGAAAAATCATAACTTAGACTATAAAATTTCATTTTTCAATCCGTTTGAATTTTTGTAACCCATATTTTTAGATCTTTGATTTTGATAAAGAATAATTTCAAAATCACTTCTTTTGGAAAATTTCATTTTAGTCCCCGAAAGTCAAGTATTTAAAGATTTGGCCATATCTAAAAAACTTTTAGAAATGAAAGAAACCTTGAGCCATCACAACTAATTAATTGAAATTCACAATGAATAACTTGACAAAACATAAACAAGAAATTACTTTATGATCCCTTTCTTGTGGTATGCTTCCAAAATATGCATTTTTCCCTTTTGAGATTGAAGCAATTTCATTATTGTTAGCAATGGACCTACAAACTCAACACAAACACCTTTGAAGATAATTAGTAGCATACCAATTGTTTATTAATCATGAAAACAAGGATTAGAACATTTAGGTTCAACAATCTCCCCCTTTTTGATGATGACAAATAATTGGTAAACAATAAAATAATAATCATAGGTGTAGTGTGTGCATTTTAAAAATTACTCCCCCTTAATGTGCTTCCCTTGTCAAAAATACTTTATGCCATATTTAAAATGTGAGAAGACACATAAGGGAGGTTTTGACTCAATGCAATGAGATGCAATGGATCCTATATGAATGAATGAGTTCCAACAAAAAATGCATCTCAAGAAGAGCTATAAATATGCACAATAATCATGAGTCAAATAGATATCAATGTATCAACATCCATAAAATCAAAAGAGTTAAACTAATATCGCCAATATCCAAAACATCAAATATGTACATATATGATACCATTATACCATTCTCCCCCTTTTGACATCATCAAAAACAAAAAATATCACAATACCAAAAGAGGAGAAAAAAAAAGAGCAACTATATAAACAAAGAAAAATCACTGAGGAGGCTGAGGAGGTGGCACTCCAGATGACTGCTGAAGGAAGTGCAAAATCTGTCTCTGCTGCTCGATCAGGGTCTGCTGCTGGTCTGTAAGTCGTGCTAACTGCTGCCCCATCTGAGTCTGGCGATCAGATATCTGAGTCTGGCGATCAGATATCTGAGTCTGGCGATCAGATATCTGAGTCTGGCGATCAGACATCTGAGCAACCTGCAGCTCTAGATGACCCATGGCATCATATAGATCAGATGCAGTCCGAGAAGATGTACCCGGCTCGGTGGACCGCCCGGTACTAGCATTGCCTCTGGGAGCTCGCTCTGTCTCAAGATCAGCAGGAGAAACATCATCTGACTCCTCATCAGAAACATCATGTGCCTGTGCTGCTGCTTGTGCTGCTCTGCGGGCTGCAAAATCTCTCCTAGAATTATGAAATTCATTGCCTCTCCTAGTCAGACCCATATGGAGGAGGGTAGCCTCAGTGTAAGGGGTATACTCACTAGACAAGGGTAAGGCAGACTCGGTACTGGGTCAACCCCTAGAGCTCGAAGAAGAAGAGTAAGATGACGACCAAAGGGGAGACAACCTCGACTCAGCCTAAGGGAGTCTGCTATAGAGTGAATCATAATATGTGGCAGGTTCCTCTAGTAGACAGGACACTACAAACATGTCAGAGTAGGAGAGTGCAGTCCTATGACCCGCTCTAGGGAGAATCTCATAGGTGACTATGTGGTGAACAACTTTAGGGAGAGTGGTGATGTCACAAGCCTTAAGCCTAGAGGGCTCTTCACGATCTACGTCTCCTGAAATAATCCTAGTCTGGTGAAGGGAAGAGACCTCACCAGTGATCCACTTATGAGTGGTGGAGACAACAACCCCAGAATTGGGGATACCAAGGTGACGAGCAATGATGTCAGGAGTGAGGTAAACTCTCTGACCATTTACAAAACTGACCAGGTGGGGGGGGAGTGTGACGGGTGAAGGTGTGTAGGTTTGCATAGAACTCCCTAACAATCCTAGGATGGGTGTCTGATGGAGTGATAAGAAGGTGCTCCCAACCCTGAACTCTAAAGGCCTGAAGGAATCCCTGAGAGCGAAAGAGCTGAACACTGTTAGCATGAACAGTTCTCCCAGGATGAACAAACCTGAGAGAAAAGGGCTGAAAAGCTGGATCCTCCTCTCTAACTATAGGGAACTCAAAAGGTGGAGAGGCAGGAGGGTCTGGGGAGGGGGACCTAGGACCCTCAGACTGTCTACTGGATTGACCTCTAAAATATGGATGTCTACGTGCTGTGGATTTTCTACCCATTTTTAGACAGACAAACTGCAGCTAAAGAAGCAATGACAAAAACAGAAAAGCTAACCATAAGCAACACATTACCACAAACTCAACCCATAATCAATACAAAATCACAACCAATAAGCATCATAGTCTCATATTCACAACCAGGCATTGATATATATATATATATATATATATATATATATATATATATATATATATATATATATATATATATATATATACCCAGCTAACAATAGGATAACCCAGCTAACTAGTTATTGCACCATATCCATATTAAAAAAAAACATTCGGATTGCTTCATAATTTGCAGAACCATACAAAAAAAAAATTTGTAAACCAAAACAAACCAAATAACATAACCCAGCTAACAACTTGTATATATTAAGAAAAAAAAATATACCTAGCAGATTTTATATGCCAAAAAAAAATTATCAAAACCACAGCCCTAGGCAGATAGGAGATCTAAAGACAATAACAAATCAACAGAAAATAAGGAAAAACCCATAAAAAATAGAGAGAGAAAACAAAAACTTACCCAAATGGAAAAAGCTCCAAACGGGTTCCTTGAGAAGAAAAGAAACTGATTTTTGGTGTTTCAGAGAAGAAAAAAGAGTAAAAATGGAGGTTTTTGAGGGAAAATGGCTCAGAAACAGCAGATTTTTGAGAGGGAGATGAAGGGAGCTTCAGGGAAGAGAGAGAAAGCTTCGAGGAGAGGGAAAGGTCGCGCGAGGAAGACGATGAGCTGTCGCGGGGGCTTTTAAGGAGCGCGCAGTTTCGGCGGCCGAACTAAGCTTCGGTGGCCGAAAATGGGCAATTTTAGGAGGCCGAACTTAACCTTCGGCGGCCGAAAATTAACAAGGTTCGGCGGCCGAATAAAATGTTAGGCGGCCGAAAAAGAGAAACGAAAAAGACAAAAAAATTTCCCGCTTTTCATATTGCCCTTGAAATTGAAGGTTAGGGGGCCGAATGTGCCTCCGAACCTGGAATTTTTGGGCTTCCCTCTCCCTATTTTTTAAAATTTTTTTATTTAAAAAAAGAAAATTAAAACTATATCAAACAATGTGACAGACTTTCAAAAAAGATAAACAAAAAAAAATAAAAATAAAAATACACTCAACAAGCAACACCATCTAGCATTCCCAATTCTAAAAGGAAGTTAAATCTTTCTTCATTTAAGGGTTTAGTGAAAATATCAGATAATTGGTTGTTTGTATCCACAAATTCAAGAACAACATCACCATTTAACACATGATCATGAATGAAATGATGTCTAATGTCAATATGCTTAGTTCTAGAATGTTGAATGGGGTTCTTGGTTAGATTGATTGCACTTGTATTATCACATTTAATAGGAATGTGATCAAGAGACACTTCAAAGTCTCTTAATTGTTGCTTAATCCAAAGGATTTGACTACAACAAAGACCCGCCGCCACATATTCGGCTTCAGCGGTTGAAAGTGCAACCAAATTTTGTTTCTTGCTGCACCAAGAAACAAGAGATTGTCCTAGAAGTTGACAAGTACCCGAGGTACTTTTCCTATCAAGAATGCTTCCGGCAAAGTCGGCATCCGAGTAGGAACATAAACTAAAAGATGTACTTCTAGGATACCATAACCCCAAATGCAATGAACCATTTAAATATCTAAGAATGCGTTTAATGGCATGCAAATGAGACTCTTTAGGACAAGATTGAAAACATGCACATAAGCATACGGAAAACATAATATCCGGTCTAGATGCAGTGAGATATAGAAGGCTTCCGATCATACCTCTATAGAGCTTTTCATCAATTGGCTTACCCTTTTCATCCTTGTCAAGCTTGGTGTTTGTGCTCATTGGAGTTCTACTAGGCTTGCTATTTTCCATTCCAAACCTTTTGATTAGCTCCTTTGTGTACTTGGCTTGGTTGATGAAGATGCCATCCTTAGCTTGTTTGATTTGAAGCCCAAGGAAGAATTTGAGTTCTCCCATCATGCTCATCTCAAACTCACTTTTCATGACTTTTGAAAACTCTTCACACAAACACACATTAGTAGCACCAAATATGATATCATCAACATATATTTGCACTACAAGGATATCATTTTCATGATTTTTGACAAAGAGTGTTGTATCCACTTTGCCTTTTGAAAAACCATTTTGCAAAAGAAAGTTGCTTAGTCTTTCATACCAAGCTCTTGGAGCTTGTTTTAAACCATATAAAGCTTTAGACAATTTAAAAACATGATTTGGAAGGTCATGATTTTCAAACCCCGGAGGTTGCTCAACATAAACCTCCTCCTCAATAAAACCATTTAAAAAAGCACTTTTCACATCCATTTGAAAGAGATTAAAATTCATATATGATGCATATGCAAGCAAGATTCTAATGGCTTTTAATCTAGCTACGGGGGCAAATGTTTCATCATAGTCTATGCCCTCCTCTTGGTTATAGCCTTTAGCTACCAACCTAACTTTGTTTCTAATGATATTGCCATCTTCATCAAGCTTATTTCTAAACACCCATTTGGTGCCTATTGTAACGACCCGAAAATCGGACCGCTACCGGCGTTAGGATCCGGGTCGGCTTAAGGCCGCCAAGACCCGTAGCAAGCCTGACATACAACCTGAAAACCTGTTTAATCCCATACATGATCAACAACATACATAAAAATTTAAAACTTTTCTTTCACTTATAAGCCAAACTCAACCTGCATACACTGAACATCCTCATAATCATAATCATGACCCCTCTGTGGGATCTCATCAATGCCCCAATGGGCGATACATCATAAGATGAGTTGGCTTCCATGAACATTATAAAACATTTATGATCATGTGATAAAAGGGATACCTCATACACAATGTCAAGCACAATATCTAATCCTCAATATCAATACATGACTGAAACTGTACTTTTACATAACATTAATATATTTATCATGTCCACACTATCTATTACATACACAAGACTTCATTACTCTTGTAAACCTCCTGGCCTACCCTGTACCTGCAAACCTGGGGAAATTGGGAGAGGGGTGAGCTACTAGAGCCCAGTGAGCAGAATAATTAAAATATTTAAAACATATGATAACATGAAATGCATCACATCACAGCTAATCACATCAAGGATGAACTTGTCACCAATAGCCCTCTACATGGTCCAACTGTGCCAGAACGTAGAATGGGTCCTGGTCTTTCTCTTACATAGTGCCAGCGAACGTAGAATGGGTCCCACTGGTCTTACATTCCGTACCGTACATATCACATCGTCATATCATAGATCGAGGGCTATGGATCATCCAACATTCATCCACATCAACATTTAAAATATGCAATGCAACATATTCGTGAATTCTAATGCAAGCAACCTAATTCATCACATGGCATTCATGATGCATGAACGTGCTCAAACTATACGATCAATTTGCTTAAAAACATAAAGGTTTATTCCACTCACCTCTGGATAGCTCTGACCAGACACTGGGGCGACAGACTCACTGCTGGGGTCCTCGGTTCCTCGGGTCCGAACCTACACAGGTGGACTCAAATGAGGGACCAAACATACAAGAACATAACTCTAAACTATTCCCCAAAAACCCCCTAAAACATCATGGAATAATCATAGAAAAACATGCAAGAAAGGGCTGGACAGGGCACTTTCGGCGGCAGGTTTGGCGGCCGAAAGTCCCTCCAGAGCCGAAAGTCAGGCAAGTTCGGCGGCACCTTCGGCGGCCGAAACTCCCAGACAGAGGCGAAACTCATGCATGTTCGACGGCACTTTCGGCGGCCGAAAGTCCCAAACAGAGACGAAAGTCTCCTTTCGGGGGCAAGCTTCGGCAGCCAAAGGCTGCCTCCACAAGCATGTTCGGCGGCCGAAAGTTCCTTCGGGTGCCGAACCTGGTTTCTCCCAGAATGGCAGAAACTCAGCTCCCCTATGCATTTATGCCTCCTATCACATCTGAACATGCATAAACCTATTCTACAACACTCATACACAAGCATACAAGTTCCTAGGGGCATCAAACCATCAAAAACCCCAACTACAACACACAAGCAACTCACATTGTTCAAAATCACATTAAAAACCCATAAGTTCAACATAAGCTACACATGCATTTTCTACCCCAAGAACTTGCATAAAACTTGCTTAAAACATAATGTAAGCTAGAGATCGACTCTTACCTCTTGAAGATCGAGGGTGGAGGTGATCTAACTTGGAGTTGGAAGAGATTTGAGTTTTTGAACCTCAAAGCTCCAAAACTTGCTCAAAACTCGGAAATCTTCAAAACAAGATGAAAACTAGTGAAAAACTTGAAAGATCTGAAGGAAAAAGACTCAAGATCGGTGAGGGGTGGCGGAGAACTCACCTTTGTAATACCCGGCTAGACTCCGGTATCGGAATTCCTACCGTCCGGTGGAATCTCGGATGTCGGAGACCTCTAGAAGGGTAGAACCATGCTTTCATAAAATGTTTTCATGTTTTTAAGGGTTTTAAGTATGAAATTAAATGAGTTTTTGCATGAAAAGTCTTTGGAGGAAAACCCAGGTTCGGCCGCCGAAAGTCATGTTCTGCCGCCGAACATGCATGCGTTTTGGAGGCACGTTAGGCCCCCGAAAGCATGAGTGAGGGCAGTCCAGGTTCGGCCGCCGAAAGTCAAGTTCGGCCGCCGAACATTGCATGGATGCGGAGGCACATTCGGCCCCCGAACGTGGCCTGGCCAGCCACTATAAAAGGGGCACTTAGCCGAAATGGGCGAGCTTTCTCCCATTTTCGGCCACAGCAAGCTTCCGACCTTCCTTTTGCAACTCTTGTGCTCTTCCTCCAAATCTCTACCATTTTTCTTAAGTTTTAAGCTTGCATTGAAGGTTTTGAGCTTTTAAACCAAGTTTTGGAGCTTTGGGAGCTCAGGAACTCATTTTCGTGGATCTCCAAGTTTGGGTCGTCTTCCTCTCGATCTTCAAGAGGTAAGGGCCGATCTTAAGCTCCTTATGTGTTTTAAGTAAGTTTTAAGTGATTTTATGGGGTAGAATGGCATGTACAGGGTTGTATGAGTTTTTAAGTAAATGTTAGGTTTTATGTGATTTTTGAGCAATGTGGCATGTTTGAGTATGTTTGAAGTGTTGTAGTTGGGGTATATGCTTGTTTGAGGCCCCTAAGAGCTTGTATGCATGTTTTGGTTGAGTGGTATGCATGATTTGTGAGTTTGGAGGCAAAAATGCACAAAGGAACCGAGTTTATGCCCTTTGGCAGAAACCAGGTTCGGCAGCCGAAGGCACTTTCGGCCGCCGAACATGGCTGGGGAGGCAGGCCTTTCGGCTGCCGAAGTTGCCCCCGAAAAGAGACTTTCGTCTTTGTCTGGGACTTTCGGCCGCCGAAGGTGCCGCCGAACCTACCTGAGTTTCATCTCTGTCCAGGACTTTCGGCCGCCGAAGGTGCCGCTGAAAGTGCCCTGTTCAGCCACTTCATGCATATCTCTATGTGATATTTTCAGGATGTTTTAGGGGGTTTTTGGGGAATATATTAGAGTTATGTTTATGTATGTTTGGTCCCTCATTGGAGTCCACCTGTGTAGGTTCGGACCCGAGGAACCAAGGACCCCAGCAGTGAGCCAGCTGCTACAGAGTTTGTCAGAGTCAGCCAGAGGTGAGTGGAACTAAGCTTAACTTTTTAAATTAAGAAATGAAATGCTTTTATCATGCTTCATGCACCATGATCATATTATAGGTTGTTTGCATTAGAATTCACGACTATGCCGCATTGTATTGTTGTGATAGATGATAGTGGATGGACATTAGGATGATTCATTAGCCTTCTATATACGAAGTCCTGTGGTGCCCATAATAGGGCCGGGCAATACGAAGACCTGTGGTGCCCATAATAGGGCCGGGCAATAACTCCGAGTACGAAGTCCTGTGGTGCCCATAATAGGGCCGGGCAATACGAAGTCCTGTGGTGCCCCATAATAGGGCCGGGCAATACGAAGACCTGTGGTGCCCATAATAGGGCCGGGCAATAACTCCGAGTACGAAGTCCTGTGGTGCCCATAATAGGGCCGGGCAATATGAAGTCCTGTGGTGCCCATAATAGGGCCGGGCATGGAGTTGAGGGATTTTTGAATCAGTCCATCCGTGGTGTGATTTATTTGTGCAGTGACGCATTCCATAATAGCATGTTTTAAATATTCTTTTTTCAGTTCTACTCACTGGGCATCTAGCTCACCCCTCTCCCCTAACCCCCAGGTTTGCAGGTACGGGATAGATAGAGAAGGCAAGAAGAAAAAGTCATATGTATGTAATAGTTAGTGTGTGGACATGACAACTGTATTATGAGGAAATGTACAAATATTCAGGATGTTATGTAATGAGGTTATTGAGGATAGAGTTGTGCTTGACCATAATGTATTGTTAATCCCTTTTGTATATACATGATCTTATGTTATGATGTTTATGTACACTAACTCAACACAGGTTGTTTTGCCTTTAAGGCTTGATGAGATCCCACAGAGGGACTATGTTATGTATATGTTTAGAGTATGCACAGGTTGAGTTAGTAGATGACAGTATGTATGAAGAAAAGTTTTAATTTTTATGCATGTTGTTGATCATGTATGGGATTATACAGGATTACAGGTTATATGTCAGGCTTGCTACGGGTCCCGGCGGCCTTAAGTCGACCCGGATCCTAGCGCCGGTAGCGGTCCGGATTTCCGGGGTGTTACAACCTTGGCCGGAAATGGGGAAAAACTCGCCCATTTTCGGCTAAGGGACCCTTTTATAGTGGCTGGCCAGCCACGTTCGGGGGCCGAACGTGCCTCCGCATGCATGCCATGTTCGGCGGCCGAACTTGAGGTTCGGCGGCCGAACCTGGACTTTCCTCACTTATGCTTTCGGGGGCCTAAAGGCGCTCCCGAAGGCATGCATGTTCGGCGGCCGAACTTGAGGTTCGGCGGCCGAACCTGAGTTTTCCTTCAAGGTTGTTTTTATGCAAAAACGCATTTCCATTTTACTTAAAACCAAGAAATACCTTAAAATATTTTATGAAAACATGATTCTACCCTACTAGAGGCTTCCGACATCCGAGATTCCACCGGACGGTAGGAATTCCGATACCGGAGTCTAGCCGGGTATTACACCTATGGTGGGGTGATGTTTTGGTCTAGAAACTAAGGTCTAAACCTTGTTTCTTTCAAATTGGTTGAGTTCTTCTTGCATAGCAAGAACCCAACTCTCATCACTAATAGCCTCATCTATAGATTTAGGTTCAATATGAGATATGAAAGCAATATTATTACATACATGTCTAATAGAGGATCTAGTTGTTACCCCTTGTGATGCATCACCAATTATTTGATCCCTGGGGTGATCCTTCTTGTAGGTCCAATCCTTTGGCAAGTCATGTTGGACTCCTTGACTTTGTGTAATTTGCATTTGTTGCTCTTGAAGTCCAACTTCATCTTCTATTGCCTCTATTGAATCCTCCTTGGGTTGACTTTGATCTCCATGAGGTTGAAGATCTTCAATGGTCAACTCATCAAGGTTACCTACAAGATCATCATCACAAGATACCTCCTTTCTAGGAGCAAAGGGATTAGATTCATCAAAAACAACATGCATTGACTCTTCAACTATCAAGGTTCTTTTATTGAATACTCTATATGATTTACTAGATATAGAGTATCCTAAGAAGATACCTTCATCGGTTTTGGAGTCAAATTTGCCTAGATTATCCTTGTTGTTTAATATGAAGCATTTACAACCAAAAACTCTAAAATAACTAACTCTAGGTTTCCTTCCATTCCAAAGCTCATAAGGAGTCTTATTTAAGAGAGGTCTAATTAAAACTCTATTTGAAACATAACAAGCCGTATTTATGGCTTCCGCCCAAAAATAAGTAGGTAAATTATACTCTCTTAACATAGTCCTCCCCATATCTAAAAGAGTTCTATTTTTTCTTTCAACAACACCATTTTGTTAGGGAGTCCTAGAAGATGAAAAATTATGAGTGATCCCTAACTTATTACAAAAAACTTCAAAATTTTCATTTTCAAATTCTCTACCATGATCACTCCTTATTGAAGAAATTAGAAAACCCTTTTCATTTTGAACTTTCTTTGTAAAACTTTTAAAAGCATCAAAACAATCATCCTTATGAGCAAGGAACACAACCCAAGTATACCTAGAGTAGTCATCAACTATAACAAAACCATAATGCATGCCACCAAGACTAGCTACTCTAGTTGGACCAAATAAATCCATATGCAAGAGTTGCAAAGGTCTAGAAGAGATTACCTAATTAATAGATTTAAAAGAGCTCTTAACTCGCTTACCCATTTGACATGCATCACACACTTTGTCCTTTTCATATTTGATCTTTGGAAGGCCATCAACTAGCTCATCTTTGCTCAAATTTTTTAGGAGATCCATGCTAGCATGAGAAAGCCTTCTATGCCAAATCCAAGAGTTATCACTAATAGACACAAAACACTTCATATCTTGGTTAGTCATAGCTTGTAAATCAATAAGATAAATATTTTCAACTCTTTCACCAACAAACAATATTTTGTTATCCGACATTCTAGACACAAAACATGATTTTGGTTCAAAGATAACTCTACAACCTTTATCACATAATTGACTTACACTTAATAAATTATGTTTTAAACCATCAACTAAGAGAACTTTATCAAGAATAGGAGAGTTTTCTTTATCGACTTTACCTATGCCAACAATTTTACCTTTTCCATTGTCTCCAAAAGTTACTTGTTCACTTCCGTCTTTCTTTTCAAGAGAGATGAAGTGACTTGAATTTTCGGTCATGTGCCTTGAACATCCACTATCTAGATACCATTTGCTTTCAATTTTTGAGGATTTCAAGCACACTTAAAAAAATTCAAACACTTTTAGGTACCCAAATGTACTTGGGTCCTTGGGGGTTAGTCATTCCACTATCCAATTTCCATATGCTACCATATCCAAGATGTAATTTTCTAATAGTACACTTATAATTGGTATGACCAAACTTGCCACAATAGTGACAATGACCATTGAACCTTCTTATTCTAGGTCTATAGGTGAGTGAGTGTGTTTGAGTTTTCATGTGGCCATTTCTCCTTTGTTTATTAAAAGCATGTGAGCAAGAGATATGATTAGAGTGGTGATTTTGTGAACCAGAAGTGTGTGTTCTATAATGATCATTTCTCTTATATGCAAATTGCCTAGGTGTGTGTCTTATATGAGTGTTGTAACTAGTGGATTTGTGTACATGTGCATTCCTTATAGACATATTACTATTAGAAACTTTAGGCATACTTCCATTAGAGCTAGATACCTTAGGTTCATTTGAGTTAGTAGCTTTAACAAAAACCGTTTTAGAAGAGTTTGCTTGGGTTGATTTATCATAGCCAAGGCCATACTTGATGCTAGGAGACCTTTGAGAGTCTAATATTTCATCAAGTTTGTCATTGCCTTTTAAAAATTTTGAAAGAGAATTTTTCAACTCAAGGATTTCATTTTTCAAATTTTTATTTTCTAGTGAGAGCTCACCTAAGGATTTTTGTAAAGAATTATTTGAGGGTAAAGGTTCCTTAGGTGAGTTCTCACTTTCCCTTTTAAAGCTAGCTAACTCACATTTCAAAATTTTATTTTTCTTATGACTCTTTTCAAACTCATCATTCATCAATTTTAAAGCACCTACAAGTTCATCATATGAAAACTCAACAACATCATCACATAAAGTAGAGTCATCAAGTATAGTTACCTCATTGGAGCTTTTCTCTAGAGCCATGAAGCACATGTTGGCAACTTCATCACCAACATCCTCCTCTTCGGTATCACTTGACTCATCCCATGTTGCTTTGAAGGCTTTCTTCTTGAACTTTTTGATAGGCTTCTTCAACTTGGGACAATCCACTTTGTAGTGACCCGGCTTATTGCACTCATAGCAAATGACTACTTCCTTTTTGCTTGACTCACCCTTTTCCTTTCTAAAATTCTTCCTTGGGATGAACTTTTTATTTTGGAGAAGCAACTTCCTTATTCTCCTAGTTACCAAGGCTAGTTCTTCCTCACTTATTTCTTCTTCTTCTTCACTAGTATCTTCGGAGGCTACCCTTAGAGCAATGTTCTTTTTCATTTTGCTAGGTTCCTCCACTTGCTCTCTCTTTAGAGTCATCTCATAGTCAATGAGGTTCCTCAAGAGTTCATCCAATTGCACTTTGCTCAAGTCTTTGGCATCCTTTAAAGAAGTTACCTTTGGTAGCCATTCTTTAGGTAGACATCTAAGGATTTTCTTTACCAACTCTTCATTTGTGAATGTCTTCCCAAGAGATTTCATCCCTCCATTGATCTCAATGAACCTATCATACATTTGGCTAATAGTTTCATCGGATTTCATTTTGAACAACTCATATTGGTAGATGAGGGATTCCATCTTGTTTTCCTTAACTTGATTGGTGCCTTCATGAGTGACAACCAAAGCATCCCAAATTTCATTGGCGGTGGACTTCATGCATACTTTGTTGTACTCACTTCTACTAAGAGCACAAAACAGGATGTGAATGGCTTTGTCATTGAGGGCTACCCTTCTCTTCTCTAGCTCACTCCATTCACTCTTAGGTTTTTGCTCTTGGTTTCCATCTATCACTCTTGTGGGAAAGAAAGGGCCATTCTCCACAATGTCCCACAAATCAACTCCTTCCGATTTAAGGAAATAATACATTCTATTTTTCCAATATAGAAAGTCATTTCCATCAAAGAAAGGTGGTCTCACAACCGATTGACCTTCTTGAGAATTGAGGGTTGCCATTCGATCTTTTACTCCAAGATAGTTATATCTTCAAGATGGGGAGACTTAGCTCTGATACCACTTGTTGTCCATTGAAGCAACCCAAGAGGGGGGGTGAATTGGGTTTATAAAAAATTTAAAGGGAAAAACACAAATTAGAAGGCAATAGGGAAGAAGAAAATCAACACAAGGATTTATAGAGGTTCAGCTATCTCAAGCCTACGTCCTCTCCTTAAGGCCCACCTTGAGAGTTCAACTCCACTATCAAATCTTCTTTGGGTGAAGATTAAAACCCTTACAATCTTAGAGCAAGCCTTTGCTCTTTACAAATCTCTTTTTCACTTAAGAGCAATCCTTTGCTCAATACCACACCCACTATAATAGAATCACTCAACAACCTTTACTCACTCTGTAAACCCAACCAATTACAACTCAAAACAAGCTTTCAAGAAATTAATGCTTTGGCTCAAGGTTTTGAGAGAGAGAGTGAAAAATGTTGTAATCTCAATAAATATTTGCTTAGATGGTTGTTGTAACTTTTTCATATCAAAAACTCATTGTATTTATAGTTCAGTCATAAATATGGCCGTTGGAGGTGCATTAAATGCAAATAGAGCCGTTTATGTTCAGAAATAACCGTTACATCTTTCTCAGAAAAATTCAGGTTTGGCAGCCTAAGCTAAAGTTCGGCGGCCGAACCATTTGAGGTGAAGAACATCACTCTTTAAAAAAGGACTTTCGGCGGCCTAAAGTCATAGTTCGGCTGCCGAACTTGTGGGACTTTCGTCTCTGTCCCTCTCTTTTGGAAGCCGAACATTAGGCTTCGGAGGCAGACTTAAAAGCACACTTTCGGCAGCCGAAGGTAATGTTCGACGGCCGAACATGTGGGACTTTCGTCTCTGTCCCTGACTTTCAAAAGCCGAAAGTTGGCTTTAGGGGGCACAAAAATATTTCATTAAATTCTTTGAAAAATCATAACTTAGACTATAAAATTCCATTTTTCAATCCGTTTGAATTTTTGTAACCCATATTTTTAGATCTTTGATTTTGATAAAGAATAATTTCAAAATCACTTCTTTTAGAAAATTTTATTTTAGTCCCCGAAAGTCAAGTATTTAAAGATTTGGCCATATCTAAAAAACTTTTAGAAATGAAAGAAACCTTGAGCCATCACAACTAATTAATTGAAATTCACAATGAATAACTTGACAAAACATAAACAAGAAATTACTTTATGATCCCTTTCTTGTGGTATGCTTCCAAAATATGCATTTTTCCCTTTTGAGATTGAAGCAATTTCATTATTGTTAGCAATGGACCTACAAGCTCAACACAAACACCTTTAAAGATAATTAGTAGCATACCAATTGTTTATTAATCATCAAAACAAGGATTAGAACATTTAGGTTCAACACCTACCTTATGGCCTTTTAATGGGACTAATACTCGGATGGTGTGACAGATTTCCACCTTGTGGCATTGCTTTTATTTTCAAGTTTTTGTCCAGCGTTCCTGTAATACCCGGCTAGATTCCGGCATCGGAATCCCTACCTTCTGGCGGAATCTCCGTTGGAATCTGGAACTTCTAAAGATGCCAGAGTCTTCTAGAGGGGTAAAATGTGTTTCTAAAATGTTTTCACATGATTTTATGGTTTTTTTAAATGGAAAAGAAATGGAGTTTTGAAAAGAAAAGGCCAAGGAGGAAGGACCCAGTTTCGGCCGCCGAACCTCAAGTTCGGCCGCCGAACATGGGGCTGTTTCGGGTGTGCTTTAGGCCTCCGAAAGCTTTGAAGGCAGAAACCAGGTTCGGCCGCCGAACCTCAAGTTCGGCTGCCGAACATGGGATAGTTTAGGAGACACTTTAGGCTGCCGAAGGTGGTGAAGTTGCGGAAGCAGCTTAGGCCGCTGAAGGTGGTTGACTGGCCACCTATAAAAGGCCCTCAGACCGAAAATGGGCGAGTTTTCTCCCCATTCTCGAGCTCAGGTGTGTTCATGCCCTCCTTTGGCCGATTTCATGTCTTTTCTTCAATCTCCCAAGGTTTTTATAAGTTTTATGGTTGTCTTGAAGAGTTTTAAAGCTTAGATCAAAGTTTTGGAGCTTGGAGATCTTTGGAGCTTGGATTCTCCATATCTTCAAGTTAGGGATCGCACCAACCCTCGATCTTCAAGAGGTAAGTGTAGATCCTTGCTTTTCTTTATGTTTCATAAAGTTTTAAGTAAGTTTAAAGAATTTTAATGCTTGAGTATGGGTAGATATGCATGTTAGGGTTTATGTGGGTTTTATGCCCAATGTATGTTTATGTGATGTTTGTGTTGGGGTTTAAGTTAGTTTTTGCCCCTATATGCATGTGGGAGTGTGTTTGCATGTTTGGGTGAGAGCATGTGAGGTTTTGGGTGGTTTGGAGGTTTGTTTTGCTTGCGACAGATTCAGACCTGCTGTTCAGAGGGGACCAGGTTCGGCCGCCGAAGGTATGTTCGGCTGCCGAACCTGTATGGAAGGCAGCTTTGGCCGCCTAACGTGCCCCCGAAGGCCAGGACTTTCGGATCTGTGAGAGGCTTCAGCCGCCGAACCTGCCGCCGAAGGTGCCTGACTTTCGGTTCTGGAAGGACTTTCGACCGTCGAAAGTGTCCCTGAACCTGCATGGCTTTCGGCTCTAGAAGAGACTTTCGGCCGCCGAAAGTGCTCTGTCCAGCCCTTTCTTGGGTGTTTCTTATGCATGTTTTGAGGATGTTTTAGGGGGTTTTTGGGGTGTTGTTTATGAGTTGTTTAGAGTGTGTTTGGCACCTCATTCGAGTCCACCTGTGTAGGATCGGACCCGAGGGACCGAGGAGGCCAACAGTGTTAGCTGTTGCAGCGTCAGTCCAGCGTCTGCCAGAGGTGAGTAGAGCTGAACTTTATGTTTTAAAATTAAATCAAATGCCTAAAGCATGTTCATGCATCATGTTTTTATGTAATAGGTTGATTGCACTAGTTTCACGAATATGACGCATTGCATTATTTACTGTTGATGTGGATGGACCAAGGCGACTTCAATAGCCCATAGATCTGTCATGATTGAAAGTCTTGTGTAAGCTCCTTTAGGGGGGCCGGGCACTACGTTGGGTAAGTCCTGTGTGAGCCCTTTTAAGGTCGAGCACCATGTTATGTGATTGAAAGTCTTGTGTGAGCTCTTTTGGGGGCCGGGCACCAACAGAGGGAGTTTTGAGGTCATGTCCAATCCATGATGTGAATTGTTTGTGCTGTGACGCATTTCATGACAGCATGTAATAAATGAACTGTTTTTATTGTTTCTACTCACTGGGCTTTTTAGCTCATCCCTCTCCCCTAATCCCAGGTTTGCAGGTCAGAGGTAGTCCAGGAAGACGTCAAGGGTAAAGGTTTTGGCTATGTAATAAAGTCATGGACATGATGTAGTTTAAAGGAATGTTATGTGATGTAAAAGATTGTAAGATAATATGTTTATGGATTAGTTTTGTGCTTGGCCCTAAGGCTTGGTTAGTCCCTTTTGTACATGATGTATGTTATGTTTTGGTATTGAGTTGTGTGTGAACCAGACTTGTGGCATGTGATGTTTACCACGATAGAGTATTTGATGAGGACCCTAGTGGAGGTCTTATGCTTATGGTTTCAATGCAAGTACAGGTTAGGTTTTGGTTCATCGGATGTGATCCAAGCTTGATGTATGTTATGTTGACCCAGCTAGAGCATTTGATGAGGGCTCTAGTATGGGGTTCTTTATGTTTTCAGTTATGTAGCATGCAGGTCAAGCTCGGTATATACATCAGATGTTTAAGTTTTTATGTTTCTTTGTTGATCATGTATGGGATTTGACCAGGTACCAGGATGTATGTTAGGCTTGCTACGGGTCCCGACGGCCTTAAGTCGATCTGGATCCTAGCGCCGATAGCGGTCCGGTTTCCGGGTCGTTACAGTTCCTGATAAAAAAAATTTGAAGAAAATATCATAATTTTATTTATTACATTTCCGTAAATGCCAAACATTCTTTCAAGACTAATTAAAATACTCGGTTATCTAAGTCGACCAATTTTAAAATTTCAGGATTTGACTCAGGAGCTGAATATCTTGTGAAATTCTACTTCTATAGGTCCTTATTGCCACTCGGTTCTAATCATATGAATAACTCCTTCCAATTCTCTGTTAGGGTTGGTTTCATGAGTTGTTGCCTCGGGTTCAGGTTTTCTCTCCTTCCTACTCTTTCTAGGGTGAGCATTCGGTCGGTTTGGTTCAAAACTGAACCGAACCGAATAAACCGAAAATCAAAATTTTGATATTTATGAAAACTGAAACGAACTGATTTTGATCAGAAATTGAATCAAACTGAACTAATCTGATTCGGTTCGGTTTGATCGGTTTGAATTTTTAATAAATTTTTTATTTTTTACACTTTATTTTTAGTATTTTAAAATTTAATTAAAATATTTTAATCTCTATATTATTGAAAATAATATAATATTATCACTAATCGATTCGATTTGATTTTTTTTCTGATCAAAATCGAACTGAAATAACTAAAATTATTAAAATTAAAAATCGAATGGAATTTTCAAATTAATTCAGTTCAGTCGGTTTTTTCGGTTTGAACCGAATACTGCTCACCCTAACTCTTTCTGGCGAACTTTTAAAATGTGTCGTCTCTTATTAACCTCTCAATTTCATCTATTAGTTGCCAGCACTCCTTTGTCGTATGTTCGTTATCTTCATGAAAGTGGCAGTATCTAGTCTTATCTCACCTTCCGCTTTCTTAGTTTGAGCTTGGGAGACCACCTGATCTTCTTGTCTTTTTTCTTAATCCACATTAGAATATCTATTCATGAGTCATTCAATAGGGTATAATTCTTATACTTACCTTGGTCATTCCTTCCTCAAGAGACTGGATAACTTTTGTGGTCTTCCTTATATCCTTACTTCTCCAACTTTTGGTCTTGCTTTTGGCTCGTCCTTTTGTCTTCTTCCTATCCTTTTCAGTACGTTTGAGTAGCCCATACCAACTTCCAATCTACGTCCTTCAGAGTATCATCTGATGACTCTTCTTTCTCGAACTTATCCTTCCCTTTGGACCACGTATGGATTGCCCTTGTAATACCCAGCTAAGCTTCGGCATCGGAATTCCATTTTTCTGGCGGAATCTCCGTTGGAGTCCGGAATCCCGAGGTCGAAATCCTTTAGAAGGGTAAAAATAAAGGTTTTCATAAAATATTTTAATGTTTTTATGGTTTTAATCAAAGAAAGAAAACTGAGTTTTGAAAGAAAACACCATGGAGGAAAAACTCAGGTTCGGTCGCCGAACCTCATGTTCGACCGCCGAACATGGTGGAGTTGCAGAGGCTCTTTTGGCCCCCGAAGGTGGTCTGGCTAGCCACCTATAAAAGGCCCCCTGTCCGAAAAATGGGCGAGTTTTCTCTCTCCATTTCCGGGCAAGGTGAGTCTCCGTCACCCCTTGATGATCTTGTATTTTTCCTTCAAGTTTCTCGAGATTTTTATGAGTTTTTATCTTGTTTCTGAAGATTTTAAGCTTAAATCAAAGTTTTAAGCTTGGAGACCTCCGGAGCTCGTTTCCTCCTGATCTCCAAGTTTGGATCACGCCTACCTTCGATCTTCAAGAGGTAAGTGTAGATCCTCATCTATTCTTATGTTTTATGTAAGTTTTAAGAGATTTTAAGGATGTTTAAATGCATGCTTAGAGTATATCTAAATGTTAGGGTTTATGTTAGCTTTATGATAAATGTGATGCAATGTTGATGTTTGTTGGAGAATAGGCTAGTTTTAAGCCCCTACATACTTGAATATATGGTTATGCATGCTTTAGAATAGATGGATATGTGTTGGGAAGTTTGGATGGCTGGATGTGGGATGGCAGATCAGGTTCTGCCACCCAGGAGGATCTAGGTTCGGCCGCCGAACCTGCCAGGGGAGGCAGTTTTGGTCGCCTAAACTCACCCCTGAAAGTTGAACTTTCGGCTCTGGAGGGGAGTTTCGGCTGCCAAACCTTCCCCCGAAGGTGGGTGACCTTCGGGTCTGTGAAGGCTTTCGGCCGCTGAACATTGCTCCCAAAAGTGCCTGACTTTCGGATCTGTAGGGACCTTCGGCCGCCGAACCTGCTGCCGAAAGTCCCCTGCCCAGCCTTCCTTTGCTCACTTTCTATGCATGTTTTGTGATGTTTTAGGGGGTTTTTGAGGAGTTGTTTAGAGTCATGTTAGAGTATGTTTGGTCCCTCATTTGAGTCCACCTGTGTAGAATCGGACCCGAGGAACCGAGGTGATCAGCAGTGAGATAGCTGCTTCAGAGTCAGTTGAGTACCAGCCAGAGGTGAGTAGAACAAAACTCTTTTATTTTAAAGCAATCAAACTTTTAAGCATGTTCATGCATCATGGATATCATGTTTATGTACTAAGTTGTTGCATTAGAATTCACGAATATGTTGCATTGCATAATTTGTTGTTGATATGGATGGATATTGGATGACTCACTAGCCCTCGATATGATATGATACGATATGATATGATATGGAAGTCCAAGTGTGGCCTGCACTACGCCCCTGGCACAGAGTAAGGGAAAGACCAGGTGTGGCCCGCACTATGCCCCTGGCACAGTTGGACATGTTATGTTATGTTTAAGAGGAAGTCCTGAGGAGCTCCATCGAGGGCCGGGCATTACTTGGATATGTAGAGGGTTACTGGTGACAAGTCCATCCTTGATGTGTATTGTTTGTGTTGTGATGCATTTCATGAAAGCACAGGTTTATTAAATTGTTTTTATTGTTCTGCTCACTAGGCTTTAGTAGCTCACCCCTTTCCCCTAACCCCCAGGTGTGCAGGTCAGAGATAGATCGAGAAGTCACTAAGGCTGACGGTGTAATACCCGGCTAGACTCCGATATCGGAATTCCTACCGTCCGGTGGAATCTCGGATGTCAAAAACCTCTAGAAGGGTAAAACCATGTTTTCATAAGATGTTTTAATGTATTTTATGGTTTTAAGCAAGAAAGGAAATGAGTTTTGTATGAAAATAGCCTTGGAGGAAGACCCAGGTTCGGCCGTCGAACCTCAAGTTCGGCTGCCGAACATGCATGCATTTCGGGAATGCTTTAGGCCCCTGAAGGCATAAGTGAGGGAAGTCCAGGTTCGGCCGCCGAACCTTAAGTTCGGTAGCTGAACATGGCATGCATGCGGAGGCACGTTAGGCCCCCGAAAGTGGCCCGGCCAGCCACCTATAAAGGGGTCCCCATGTCCGAACGGGTGAGCTTTTCTCCCCGTTTTCGGCCAAGGTGAGTTCTCCGTCGTCCCTCATCGATTTTGAGCTTCTTCCTTCGAATCTTCATGATTTTCTTATGAGTTTTCACTTGGTTTGAAGATATTTGAGCAAAAGAGCAAGTTTTGAAGCTTGGAGACCAAAGAGTTGATTTCTCCCCATCTCCAAGCTAGGATCGTCTTTCCTCTCGATCTTCAAGAGGTAAGCTTAGATCCAACCTTCCTTGAATGTTTTAAAAAAGTTTTATGAAGATCTATGGGGTAGAAATGCATGTTTAGGTTATTGTGAGTTTATGGGTTCATATTGAGCTTTTGAGCAATGTGGGTTGTTTATGCATGTTTGATGTGCTTTGGTTGAGGGTTTAGGTTAGTTTGAGACCCCTATATGCTTGTTGGCTTGAGTTGCTTGTTGTAGAATAGGTAATTGCATGTGTGAATGGATTGGGAGGTTTTTATGCATGAATGAGGCTGAGTTCTGCCCTTAGGAAGGACTCAGGTTCGGCAGCCGAAGGCTCTTTCGGCCGCCGAACCTGCCTGTGGAGGCCAATGTTTGGCTGCCGAACCCTGCCCCTGAAAGTGGACTTTTGGCTCTGAAAGGGAGTTTCGGCCGCCGAAGGTGCCGCCGAACATGCATGAGTTTCATCTTTGGAGGGAACCTTCGGCCGCCGAAAGTGTCGCCGAAGGTGCATGACTTTCGGCTATGAAGGGACTTTCGGCCGCCGAACCTGCCGCCGAAAGTGCCCTGTTTAGCCCTCCTTTGCATGATTTCTATGATTGTTTTAAGGTGTTTTAGGGGGGTTTTTGGGGAGTATTTTAGAGTCATGTTCATGGATGTTTGGTCCCTCATTTGAGTCCACCTGTATAGGTTCGGACCCGAGGACCTCAGTAGTGAGATAGCTGCTTCAGAGTCATTAGAGCTTCAGCCAGAGGTGAGTGGAATAGACACTTATGTTTTAAAGCAATTAAATATAGATTTGAGCATGTTCATGCATCACGAATGCCATGAGATATACTAGGGTGCTTGCATTAGAATTTACGAATATTTTGCATTGCATAATATGTTGTTGATGCGGATGAATGTTGGATGATCCATAGCCCTCGATCTATGATGTGATGATATAATATGTACGGTACGGAATGAAAGACCAGTGGGACCCATTCTACATTCGCTGGCACCATGTAAGAGAAAGACCAGGACCCATTCTACCTTCTGGCACTTTGGAATGTTATGTTTAAGTGAAAGACCAGGACCCATTCTACGTTCTGGCACTATGGAATTATGTAGAGGGCTATTGGTGACAAGTTCATCCTTTATGTGATATGTTTGTGATGTGATGCATTTTATGGAAGCATGGACTTTAAATTTAATGTTTTACTATTCTGCTCACTGGGCTTTGTAGCTCACCCCTCTCCCTTAACCCCCCAGATTTGCAGGTACAGGGTAGACCAGGAGGTCAGTAGGAGTAGTGTCATGCTTTGTGTAATAGATAGATGTGGACATGAATATGATGTAATGTAAAAGTGTAGTATAGAAATGTAATGTATTGATGCCTATGGAAGTTAGAGTTGTGCTTGACCATAGTATTATGTTAATCCCTTTCTAGTACATGATCTTAAATGTTTAATGATGATTATTGTAAACCAAGCTTAATATATGTTATGTTACCCCATTGGAGTATTTGATGAGGACTCCAGTGTGAGGTTTTATGTTATGATTTGTGCATGCACAGGTTAAGCTTGGTGAAAGAATGAATGAAAGAATGAATGAATGATTAAATGAGAAAGTTTTAAATTTTTATGTAAAAGTGTTGATCATGTATGGGATTAAACAGGTATACAGGATGAATGTTTGGCTTGCTACGGGTCCCGGCGGCCTTAAGCTGATCTGGATCCTAGCGCCGGTAGCGGTCCGGTTTCCGGGTTGTTACAGATTGGTATCAGAGCCCTAGGTTCATATGGTCGGACCTAGATTGTCGGGCTCATAGATGTTCTAGAAGGTCAAGCACAATAGGAAGATCATGTCCACTAGGACAGGATGTAGAGTCCTGTCTTGAATGATGATGTGAAATGCCATGATTATATGCATGTGCATTAATGATATGCTATGTATGTGATGCGGGTTCATGTGTTTGCACATGAACCATTTAATGCTAATGTTTATGAGATGTGTGCTGTTTTTCAGTAAACAGGATGAGAGGAACTCGTCGATCTGCACGATTGACTGGAGTACCACCGGAGGATGAGGGCATGAGTGCCCGTCCCCTGCATTGCCAAGGGCAATGTCTAGCAGGTCTGGCAGGGAAAGAGCAGTGAGAGACCCTAGAAGGTCTTTGGATATGAACTGAAGCAGATCAGTAAGGGGAACAGTTCAAGGAGGAATGTCAGAGGATGTGGGGGATGATATGGATGTGGATCAGAGGAGGGATGGCAGTCTTGGAGTGAGTATGTCGGAAGAGGGCATGGGAGAGTCCCAAGGAGGCACTCAGGCCTCGGGATTTGTTCAGCCACCCTAGTACCCACCCTTTTCTCAGAATTCCAGGTATTCGATGGGAGGTACATCGGATTACCCCAGCTTTAGCCCTTACCACTCCCACATGCCATACCCACCTTCCTACCCACCATACCCACAGTACCCTATGTACCCACCCCCGTCCTTTTACCTAGGTACAGCAAACCCTACCCCAGGGGATGTTGCACCTCCTCCACCACCAGCAGCACCTACTGTCCCAGAAACCCAAATGCCTAAACCTAGCTCATCTGGAGGGAGCAAGGTCAAGATGACCGACTACATGAAGCTGAGTGCTCCCCAGTATGAAACCGGTGATGACCCATTTGTGTATCTGGAGAGGGTCAGAACGATTACAGATGAGATAGGAGCTGATGACAGTAGAGCCATTCAGATGGCTGGGTTCACACTAAAATGCAAGAAGGCCCGAGAGTGGTTTAAAAACTATGTGAACCCGAGAGTGGACAGCCTATCATGGGAGGAGTTTGCAAATGAGTTTGCAGGATGGGCTTTCCCTGACAGTTCAAGGGAGTTGAAAATGATTGAATTTGAGCAGTTGAGGCAGATGGATGAGATGAGTGTGGATGAGTATACAGACAGATTCTTGGAGCTGTTGCCGTTTGCTGGGCAGAATCTGGACACAGATCAGAAGAAGTCAAGGAGGTATATCATGAGGCTCCATTCCAGGTATTCCTCCTTGATTTAGTCAGCAGAGAGGGAGAGTTTCCATGCCATAGTAGATATGGCTCGGAGGATGGAGGCGAGTGCAATAATCGAGGGGAAAGTTAAGCAGTCAGTAGCACAGCCTTCTGGTTCCAAGACCCCAGGTGGGGGAAAGTTAGACCCTTCTTCTCTGAGTTCAGGCAGTAAGAGGTGGGGCAATACCACCAAGAAGCCAAAGAAGAACAAGTTCTGGAACAAGATCAAGTCAGGTTTGGGATTAGGAGGTGGCTCAAGCTCAGGTGCAGATAATGCAGTATGTAGGAAGTGTGGAAAGCTGCACAAGGGTGTATGTCTGGTTGGGACGACAACCTGCTTCAGATGTGGGCAGGAGGGACACATGGCTCGGGAGTGTCCAAGAGCAGCTTTTATGGCACAGTCCCAGCAGACAGCTTCTGGTAGTGTGGCTCAACCAGCAGCTCCAGCCGCGACTCAGGCCAGTGGCAGAGGCAGAGGGAGAGGGGCAGCCTCTTCTTCAGTGGGTTTCAGAGGTGAAGGTCCATCAGCTCCAGCACGGATCTTCACAATGACACAGCAGGAGGCAAATGCATCAAACACCGTGGTTACAGGTAATCTCATCATTGGTTGCTCAGATGTTTATGCCTTAATGGACCCTGGTGCATCTCATGCTTTCATTGCTCCAAGGGCCGTCGAGAGATTGGGTTTGATGGTCTTTGGGTTAGAGTGTCCCCTATGGGTCAGTGGACCCAAGTGCGACCCATCAGTGGCAGAGTCAGTCTGCCAGTGTAGTCCAGTTTTCGTGGAGGGAAGATGCCTTTCAACCGACCTTGTGGTTCTAGATTTGATAGATTTTGACGTCATTCTAGGGATGAATTGGCTATCTATCCATGGTGCTACCTTGGACTACAGAGACAAGGTAGTCAAGTTCAGATATCAGGATGGGTCAGAGGTTGTCTTCAGAGGAGACAGGGGGAGTACACCTAGAGGTTTGATATCAGCCCTTCAGGCTAGTAGGCTGCTCAGGAGGGGTTGTCAGGGTTTTCTAGCTCATGTGAGAGAGCTGGATATTCATGTTAGAGAGCCCGCCTCAGTGCCCATGGTCAGTGAGTTCTTAGACGTTTTCCCAGACGAGCTGCCAGGTTTACCACCTGCTAGGGAGATAGAGTTCGAAATTGAGTTGATGCCTGGAACCAGACCGATCTCTATCTCTCCCTACAAGATGGCACCAGCAGAATTGAAAGAGCTTAAAGAGCAGTTGCAAGAGTTGGTAGATAAGGGCTTCATCCGACCGAGTACCTCACTTTGGGGTGCTCCAGTGCTATTTGTGAAAAAAAAGGATGGATCCCTCAGACTTTGTATCGACTACAGGCAGTTGAACAAGGTCACTACCAAGAATAAGTACCCGTTTCCAAGGATCGACGATCTATTCGACCAGCTAGCAGGAGCAGGTTGTTTCTCCAAAATAGATCTGAGATCGAGGTACCATCAGTTGAGGATAAGGGAAGAGGATGTGCCGAAGACAGCATTCAGGACCAGATATGGGCACTATGTGTTCCTTGTGATGCCGTTCGGGTTAACCAATGCCCCTGCAGCATTCATGGATCTCATGAATAGAGTATTTAGCCAGTACCTAGATCACTTTGTTATTGTCTTCATAGATGATATCTTAGTGTATTCCAGGAATGCAGAGGAGCATGCCCATCATCTGAGGTTGGTTCTGCAAACCTTGAGGGAACACGGCTTGTATGCCAAGTTCTCCAAGTGTGAGTTCTGGTTGAGGAGCATTTCATTCTTGGGGCATGTGGTGTCAGAAAATGGAATAGAGGTAGACCCCAAGAAAGTGGAAGCTGTAGCTAACTGGCCTAGACCCACTACAGTGACAGAGATTAAGAGCTTCTTGGGTTTGGCAGGTTACTACAGGAGGTTCGTCCAGGACATCTCTAAGATTGTAGCTCCTATGACCAGACTGACTAAGAAGAACTAGAGGTTTGTGTGGACCGACCAGTGTGAAGAAAGCTTTGAGGAGCTCAAGAAGAGGTTGACTTCTACACCAGTGTTAACCCTGCCAACTAGTAATGAAGACTTCACGGTTTTCTGTGATGCGTCCCGTGTGGGACTGGGTTGTGTGCTGATGCAGAATGAAAGGGTGATTGCTTATGCTTCTAGGCAGCTGAAGAAGCACGAGTTGAATTACCCTACACATGACCTAGAGATGGCAGCGGTAATCTTTGCACTCAAGATGTGGAGGCACTACCTTTATGGGGTAAAATGTGAGATCTTCACAGATCATAAGAGCCTGCAGTACATCTTGAGTCAGAGAGAGCTAAATTTGAGGCAGAGAAGATGGGTAGAACTGCTCAGTGACTATGATTGCAAGATCCAGTAACATCCGAGTAAGGCGAATGTTGTGGCAGACGCCTTAAGCCAGAAATCACTTGGCAGTTTGTCCCATATTTCAGCAGAGAGGAGGCCAGTAGTGAGGGAGTTCTTCGAGCTCATTAATGAAGGTTTGTAGTTGGAGTTGTCTGGTACAGGTGCTTTGATAGCCCAGATGAGAGTGGCACCCGTGTTTCTGGAGCAGGTGGCTCAGAAACAGCACGAGGACTCAGAGTTAGTGAAAATTGCCAGGACTGTTCAGTCAGGCAAGAACGAAGAGTTCAGATTTGACAGTAAGGGGATCCTCCACTATGGGAATAGATTGTGTGTACTAGATGACGTGGGACTGAAGGGAGACATTATGAGGGAAGCTCATAATGCCAGATACAGTGTTCACCCTGGGGCTACCAAAATGTATCAAGATCTGAAGAGAGTGTATTGGTGGCCAGCTATGAAGGGAGAAGTGGCACAGTTTGTGTCAGCCTGCGAAATATGTCAGAGCGTGAAGCTGGAACATCAGAAGCCGGCTGGAATGCTTAACCCACTACCTATTCCAGAGTGGAAATGGGATAATATAGCTATGGACTTCGTGGTGGGGCTACCGGTGGCGTCCAACAGATTGGACTCCATATGGGTGATTGTGGACAGATTGACCAAATCTGCTCACTTCATCCCTGTCAGGAGTGGCTATTCTGTGGACAAGTTGGCGCAGGTGTATGTAGACGAGATTGTCAGGCTGCATGGGGTTCCTGTTTCAATAGTGTCTGATAGAGGACCCCAATTCACCTCCAGGTTTTGGCGGAGTCTGCAGAATGCTATGGGTACCAGGTTGGATTTTAGCACTGCTTTCCATCCTCAGACGGACGGACAGTCAGAGAGGACCATCCAGACCATAGAAGATATGCTCAGAATGTGTGTGCTAGATTTTGGCGATTCTTGGAGGCAGCATCTGCCTTTGGTGGAGTTTGCCTACAATAACAGTCATCATGCTAGCATAGGGATGGCTCCATATGAGGCTTTGTATGGAAGGAAGTGCAGGTCACCTGTTTGTTGGGAAGAAGTTGGGGAAAAGGCCTTAGCGGGGCCTGAGCTAGTAGAGATCACCAGCAGAGTGGTGTCCATAATCAGAGAAAGGATCAAGACTGCTGCAAGCAGGCAAAAGAGTTATGCAGATGTCCGCAGAAGGCAAGTAGAGTTTCAGGAGGGGGATTTGGTATTGCTCAAAGTGTCTCCAATGAAAGGGGTGATTCGGTTTGGAGAGAAAGGTAAGCTGGCTCCACGGTACATCGGACCCTTTGAGATCTTGCAAAAGATTGGGAATGTATCGTATAAGCTAGATTTACCTGCTTCAATGGAGAGAATCCATCCGGTTTTCCATGTTTCCATGTTAAGAAAGTTCGTGTCAGATCCGAGCAAGGTTCTTAGTGAGCCTGATGTGGAGATCCAAGAAGATCTCACCTATGTTGAGCAGCCAGTATAGATTCTTGACACTCATATCAGAAAGTTGAGAAACAAGGAGATCCCGATGGTGAAAGTCCTTTGGAATCACCACAACATCGAAGAGTGTACCTGGGAGACACGGGAGTCCATGCTCCAGCAATATCCTCATCTCTTCTAAAGTGAGTTTTATGTGCTTTGTATGTATGTTCATGTTCTATGCTACGTTTGTTTGGTGAACATTCGAGGACGAATGTTCTTAAGGGGGGAAGAATGTAATACCCGGCTAGACTCCGATATCGGAATTCCTACCGTCCAGTGGAATCTCGGATGTTGGAAACCTCTAGAAGGGTAAAACCATGTTTTCATAAGATGTTTTAATGTATTTTATGGTTTTAAGCAAGAAAGGAAATGAGTTTTGTGTGAAAATAGCCTTGGAGGAAGACCCAGGTTCGGCCGCCGAACCTCAAGTTCGGCTGCCGAACATGCATGCATTTCGGGAGTGCTTTAGGTCCCCGAAGGCATAAGTGAGGGAAGTCCAGGTTCGGCCGCCGAACATGGCATGCATGCGGAGGCACGTTAGGCCCCCGAAAGTGGCCTGGCCAGCCACCTATAAAGGGGTCCCCATGTCCGAACGGGTGAGCTTTTCTCCCCGTTATTGGCCAAGGTGAGTTCTCCGCCGTCCCTCATCAATTTTGAGCTTCTTCCTTCGAATCTTCATGATTTTCTTATGAGTTTTCACTTGGTTTGAAGATATTTGAGCAAAAGAGCAAGTTTTGAAGCTTGGAGACCAAAGAGTTGATTTCTCCCCATCTCCAAGCTAGGATCGTCTTTCCTCTCGATCTTCAAGAGTTAAGCTTAGATCCAACCTTCCTTGAATGTTTTAAACAAGTTTTATGAAGATCTATGGGGTAAAAATGCATGTTTAGGTTATTGTGAGTTTATGGGTTCATGTTGAGTTTTTGAGCAATGTGGGTTGTTTATGCATGTTTGATGTGCTTTGGTTGGGGGTTTAGGTTAGTTTGAGACCCCTATATGCTTGTTGGCTTGAGTTGCTTGTTGTAGAATAGGTAATTGCATGTGTGAATGGATTGGGAGGTTTTTATGCATGAATGAGGCTGAGTTCTGCCCGTGGGAAGGACTCAGGTTCGGCAGCCAAAGGCTTTTCGGCAGCCGAACCTGCCTGTGGAGGCCAATGTTTGGCTGCTGAACCCTGCCCCCGAAAGTGGACTTTCGGCTCTGGAAGGGAGTTTTGGCCGCCGAAGGTGCCGCCGAACATGCATGAGTTTCGTCTCTGGAGGGAACCTTCGGCCGCCGAAAGTGCCTGTAATACCCGGCTAGACTTCGGTATCGGAATTTCTACCGTCCGGTGGAATCTCGGATGTCGGAAACCTCTAGAAGGGTAAAATCATGTTTTTATAAAATATTTTAAGGTATTTTATGTTTTTAAGTGAAAAGGAAATTGAGTTTTGTATGAAAATGACCAAGGAGGCATTTCCAGGTTCGGCCGCCGAACGTGGGATGGTTTAGGGGGGCATGTTAGGCTTTCAAAAGTCTCAAAGGTTCGGCCGCCGAACTTGCATGAGATGTGGGGGCACGTTCGGCTGCCGAAAGGTGGTCTGCCAGCCCTATATAAGAGCTCCATGGCCGAAACGGGCGAGTTTTCTCCCCATTTTCGGCCACGGTGAGTTCATGCTCTCCTTTGGTTCGTTTTTGATGTTTTTCCTCCAATCTTTCATGTTTTAACAAGCTTTATGTTGATTTGAAGAGATTTGAGCAAAAAGAGCAAGTTTTGGAAACTTGGAGACCAAAGAGCGGATCTCTCCCATCTCCGAGTCGGATCGTCTCTCCTCTCGTTCTACAAGAGGTAAGAGTAGATCCATAGTTCCTTTCATGTTTTAAGTATGTTTTATGAAGTTTCTTGGGGTAGAAATGCATGTGTAGGTTTATGTTGAGTTTTTGGTTAAATGTGTGTTTATGAGCAATGTATGTTGGATATACATGTTTGATGTGTTGTAGATGGGGTTTAGGATAGTTTGAAGCCCCTAGGAGCTTGTATGCTTGAGTATGCAGGTTGTAGAATAGGAAAATGCATGATTGAATGTGTTGGGAGGCGTTTATGCATGTTGAGCTGAGTTTCTGCCCTTTTGGGAGAAACCAGGTTCGGCAGCCGAAGGTTCTTTTGGCCGCCGAACCTGCCTGTGGTAGCATGAATCGGCTGCCAAACCCTGCCCCCGAAAGATGACTTTCGGCTCAGGAAGGGACTTTCGGCCGCCGAAGATGCCGCCGAATATGCATGAGTTTCGTCTCTGGAGGGAACCTTCGACCGCCGAAAGTGCCGCCGAAGGTGCATGACTTTCGACTCTGGAGGGCCTTTCGGCTCTAGAGGACCTTTCGACTCTGGAGGGCCTTTCGACTCTGGAGGGCCTTTCGGCCGCCGAACCTGCCGCCGAAAGTGCCCTGTTCAGCCCTCCTTTGCATGTTTTCTATGGATGTTTTTAAGGTGTTTTAGGGGGTTTTTAGGGAGTATTTTTTAGAGTCATGTTCATAGATGTTTGGTCCCTCATTTGAGTCCACCTGTGTAGGTTCGGACCCGAGGAACTGAGGACCCCAGCAGTGAGTCAGCTGCCCCAGTGTCAGGTCTGAGCTAACCAGAGGTGAGTGGAATAACTCTTTATGTTTTAAAGTAAATAATAAATGTTTCAACATGATTCATGCATCACGAATGCCATGAGATATAATAGGTTGTTGCATTAGAATCCACGAATATGTTGCACTGTATTCTTGATTGTAGATGTGGGTGAACGCTGTATGATCCAATTAGTCCCTGAGGAAAGACCAGGACCCCATTCCACGGCCTGGCACGATATGAAAGACCAGGACCCCATTCTATGGCCTGGCACGGTATGGAACGCGAAGACCAGGTACCAGATGAGGCCCTGGGGCAATGGTAAGTAATGTTATGATATGACAGGAAGACCAAGACCCCATTCTACGGCCTGGCATGGATATGATGCTGGGACTATTTGGTGACAGGTTCACCCTTGATGTGAATTGTCTGTGATGTGATGCATTTCATGAAAGCATGAATGTTAATATATGTTTTTACTATTCTGCTCACTGGGCTCTAGTAGCTCACCCCTCTCCCTTAACCCCAAGGTTTGCAGGTGCAGGGTAAACCAGGAGGTCAACAAGAGTAGAGTCTTGATGCATGTAATAGATAGTTATGGACATGAATATGATGTAATGTAAAAGTATAGTATAGAAATGTTATGTAACGATGTTTATGGATGTTAGAGTTGTGCTTGACCATAGTATGATGTAAATCCCTTTTAGTACATGATCCTAGATGAGTAATGATGCTTATATGAACCAAACTCAATACATGTTATGTCACCCCATGGGAGCATTGATGAGACTCCAAGGAGGGGTTAATGTTTATGATCATGTTTATCTAGTGCATGCACAGGTTGAGTTTGGCGAATGAATGAATGAATGAATGACCATTAAGAAAAGTTCAAATTTTTATGTATGTTGTTGATCATGTATGGGATTAAATAGGTTCTCAGGATGAATGTTAGGCTTGCTACGGGTCGCGGCGGCCTTATGCCGACCTGGATCCTAGCGTCGATAGCGGTCCGATTTTCGGGTCGTTACAGTGCCGCCGAAGGTGCATGACTTTCGGCTCTGGAGGGACTTTCGGCCGCCGAACTTGCCGCCGAAAGTGCCCTATTCAGCCCTCTTTTGCATGATTTCTATGATTATTTTAAGGTGTTTTAGGGGGTTTTTGGGGAGTATTTTAGAGTCATGTTCATGGATGTTTGGTCCCTCATTTGAGTCCACCTGTGTAGGTTCGGACCCGAGGAACCGAGGACCTCAGCATTGAGATAGCTGCTTCAGAGTCATTAGAGCTTCAGCCAGAGGTGAGTGGAATAAACACTTATGTTTTAAAGCAATTAAATATAGATTTGAGCATGTTCATGCATCACGAATGCCATGAGATATACTAGGGTGCTTGCATTAGAATTCACGAATATGTTGCATTGCATAATATGTTGTTGATGTGGATGAATGTTGGATGATCCATAGCCCTCGATCTATGATGTGATGATATAATATGTACGGTACGGAATGAAAGACCAGTGGGACCCATTCTACATTCGCTGGCACCATGTAAGAAAAAGATCAGGACCCATTCTACGTTCTGGCACTTTGGAATGTTATGTTTAAGTGAAAGACCAGGACCCATTCTACGTTCTGGCACTATGGAATTATGTAGAGGGCTATTGGTGACAAGTTCATCCTTTATGTGATATGTTTGTGATGTGATGCATTTCATGGAAGCATGGACTTTAAATTTAATGTTTTACTATTATGCTCACTGGACTTTGTAGCTCACCCCTCTCCCTTAACCCTCCAGATTTGCAGGTACAGGGTAGACCAAGAGGTCAATAGGAGTAGTGTCATGCTTTATGTTATAGATAGATGTGGACATGAATATGATGTAATGTAAAAGTATAGTATAGAAATGTAATGTATTGATGCCTATGGAAGTTAGAGTTGTGCTTGACCATAGTATTATGTTAATCCCTTTCTAGTACATGATCTTAAATGTTTAATGATGATTATTGTAAACCAAGCTTAATGTATGTTATGTTACCCCATTGGAGTATTTGATGAGGACTCCAGTGCGAGGTTTTATGTTATGATTTGTGCATGTACAGGTTAAGCTTGGTGAAAGAATGAATGAATGATTAAATGAGAAAGTTTTAAATTTTTATGTAAAAGTGTTGATCATGTATGGGATTAAACAGGTATACAGGATGAATGTTTGGCTTGCTACGAGTCCCGGAGGCCTTAAGCCGATCTGGATCCTAGCGCCGGTAGAGGTCCGGTTTCCGGGTCGTTACAGAAGGTATATGTTTATGTATTAGAATAGTAGTGGACATGCAATGTATTGTGGATAGTATTGTGCTTGGTCCTATTAATAGATTGTAATCCCTTTTGTACATGATCTTTATGTAAATATTTTCAATGATGAGATGTGTTGAATCAAGCTTGATGTATGAGGTGTTGACCCTACTAGAGCTTTTGATGAGAGCTCTAGTATGGGGTTCTTATGTTTACAGTTATGATGCATGTGCAGGTCAAGCTTGGTATATGAAAAGTTTAGGTTTTTATGAAAATGCATGATCATGTATGGGATTTTTATCAGGTACACAGGATGCATAGTAGGCTTGCTACAGGTTCCGGCGACCTTAAGTCGATCTGAATCCTAGCGCTGGTAGGAGTCCGATTTTCGGGTCGTTACAGCCCTTGTCTGAGTCCTTCAGGTATTAACAGAGGCTTCCTCCCTTCTCCTAGGAGTCATGAGTGATGCCTCCTCCCGAACTTTGCATTGCTCGAAAGTGACCTGTAACCTTCTGACGTACTGGAGTATTTTCTCAATACTCAGATTATTGGGATCTACTTCATTAACCATAAAAGGTATATTTTATCCACTGCCAGGAGTGAAAGAAATGATAGCGTCTTCATTGGTAGCAAACTTAGCAGCAGCTCATGAATTGCTTGTCATTTCGAGAGAGGAAAAGGAGATTTATTTTTAAGAGAAAAGGAGATAAGAGATCGATTTCAATCCAAATGAATAGAGAGAATTCAATGGATTTCCCGTCAATTGAACTAAATGATGTAACCGAAAAATAGAACTGTACTGTAATTGGTTAAACCTGCAAGAAAGAGAAAGTGAGGTGGTTAGCGCCTACGACAGTCACTCCATGCTCAAGTCAGTAAATTAAAGAGAAGGGCAAGTATAAGGAATTACTTAAAACTCAAGAGTAGTTGTGTAAAAATTGCGTACCTTTATCTCTGTAATCACTAGCTTTTATACTATAAAAAGATGGAGTTAATTATAACGTTTCTTGATAATCTTGCAATGATGTGCACAACTAATTAATAATGGATTTCACCGGTTTAATTAGTTGGGGATCTTGTGATTACAGGCGTAACGGGAGTGTATTGGATTATGTTTGCTAATGATAAGTTTATGTGAAAATTCGATCTCTTTAGGGGAGAACGAGCCTTGATGAAGAACTGAATGCTACGGTGTCCGGGTTTCCTCTTCACGGTTGGGACCACGTATTAACTTACCAGACTCTTACCACGTGACCCTTCCTTATAATGATAGCTCATGATTTATTCTGAGCGATTATCGTGTAATATCAAATATGATAAAATTATGTTGGAGTTCTTATAATGATAGCTCATGATTTATTCTGAGCGATTATCGTGTAATATCAAATATAATAAAATTATGTTGGAGTTATAAAATGAAAATTTTCTTATAATGATAGCTCATGATTTATTCTAAGCGATTATCGTGTAATATCAAATATAATAAAATTATGTTGAAATTATAAAATGATATTTTCATTACGTTATTTGATTATAATAATAAAAATTGATAATTAACTAAAGTTAATTAAATATCATTTACAAAAATATGTTAATCTCTCAATATTTTAATGTTTCAATTTTTTATTTCTTGAAAATGGCACTATTTTTATTAATTTCATAATTTATAAAATATTACCTTGCAAAAATATATATTTATACATTTATAAATTAAAAATACAAAAAATTATATATTTTAATTTTTTTAAAGTGATTAACAAATTAAAAATTTTCTCAAAATTATTAATGTTTACACATTGTTTTGAATTATTATATTTTTTTATTAATATTATATATTCCATAGTATTATTGATTAATGAAAAGTATATTTACAAGCTAATCTGCTGCTTTTGCTTTATTGTATGATATTCACAGTTTATGGCAGCACGATGGAGAGCATTAATGGCAACAGTTTCGTATTTAATAGTTACAAGCGGGGATCATAATTCAAAGTTTTTTCACTAATTTATCTGATGTAGCCGAAAAATAAAGTTTTGTTGTGATTGGCTAGACCTGCAAGAAGGAGAACGTGAGGTGGTGGGTATTCACGGCAGCTATTCTGACGCTCAAGTTAATATACTGAAAGAGAACGTGAGGTGGTGGGTGTTCACGGCAGCTATTCTGACGCTCAAGTTAGTATACTGAAAAATAGAATGAATGCAATGAATTGCTTAGAACTTGAGTAATGTAAGAGAATAACGTACCTTTGTCTCTATGATTTTTTTCTTTTTATATTATAAAAAGGTGGAGATAAATATAGCATTTTCTCGATAATCCAGTGATGATGTGCCTGGTTGCTTGATAAGGGATATCGCCAGTTAATAGGTTGGTGATCCTGCGATTACAAGCATAACAGGAATATGCTAGACTGTCCCTTTTTAGCGGTAGTTTTGTACCGAGACTCGATCTATCTAGCCGAGGGCGAGTGTTGATGATGATTCGGGTGTTAAGATGTCCGGGTCTTCCTTTTCTCGGGCTAGACTGTGTTATCTACTTATTAGATTCTTGACATGTAGACCTATTTTGTAGTGACAGCTCGTGACTTACTTTGGTCGATTATTATATAATATCGGATGTCTCCCTGTTGGTCTTCGATTCTTCAGATTCTAGGGTGATAGTTGTTCTCATGATTTGGAGCACGTGGCATGCTGAGATTGGTTCCTTTCTACCTACGCCGTTTTGCCTACTTAGCTCTTTAATGATGGCTACTCCGCTTCTCATGCCGCATTTAAATCCTACCGTCAAAACCGTCTTATAAAAATCCTTCTTCTTTCCCAAATATTACTTTTGCTTTCAACTGCGATCCTTTGCTTTTAGAAAGACTCAGTTGCTCATTTTTTTACATTTATACTTCATTCGGAAATTTTGATTTTCTTTTTTTTTTTTCTTCAGAATGAATAGAAATACTTGCTCTTCTCTTTCTCCTAGTAGAGGTTCTGTCTCAAGCTCCTCCGGTGACGACCCCATCCGTGCCTCTATCCCTATCGTTCCTTTGAGGGAGGTTCTAGAAAGCGAGGGTAGCTCACTTAGCAGAGTAAGATGTACATCGTTTTTATTATACATACCAAATTCCTCGAGAGATCTTTTGCGTCTTTGCCTCTTCTCTATGCGTTCGTGTGAATGACTCGATTTCTGCGGAGGACACTATTACGATCTTCGAAGAGCACCTGAAGGCGGATCTTCGGTTTTCCATATACCCATTTTCATTCTTCAGTTCTATAAGCTTTTGGTTGCCCAGTTGCACCCTAATAGTTGGATAATCTTGACAGCCTTCTGGTTCATTTGCCTTAATAACAATCATCGAACTGAGCGTAATTCTCTTCTCCCAACTGTACCAGTTGGGTACTCGCAAAAATGAAGAATTTTTGATTTTTTAGCGAAAGGAAACACCAAACAATATTCGACTGAATACCTTCTTCACTGAAGCAGTGGAAACACCAAACCATGTTCGACTGAATAGCTTCTTCACTGAAGCAGTGGAAAAATAAGTTTTTTATCCTCCATCACTCGATGTCTGAGGGTTTAGGACCTCTTCAAAAAAAACCTAGCATTTTTTGGTGGAACTGAAGAAGGATGGAGTCCATCTGAGGAGGGTTGAGGGCGAAGTTTTAGTCTTTCTCTTGATGAAGCCTAAATCTTTAAAGAAAATGGACATTACTCAGGCAATAAGGAAAGCCATTTTGTCTTGACAGAGTCATTTGCAAGCAAGTCAGACTCAGGGTCCTCACCTGCCTAGCCTTGAGGAAAACACCTCCCTGGCTAGAGATCAAGGTACTTTTTCTTTTTGTCTTCTTTTAGATTTCGAATTGCCTTACTTATTTTGTAATTTTTACTGATATGGCTGGTTCGAAGAGCAAATTTACTGAAGTAGCACGTGCTGCCCGCAAAGGTAAAGTTGTTACTGGGGTTATCAGTCCCCCTACTAAGCGTGCTTGCCTAGCAGAAGAAATGACCATACTTCCTCCTCTCCTAGCCCAACCTACAGTAGAAGAGTCGACCCACTTACAACTTGAGTCTTCTGCCCTGGGAGCCTTTGCTTTTGCCCTAGCCTATGAGTTTCCTGCTGCTATCCCCATTCCTTTTAAACTTGCTCCTGCGAGCATGGGGGTTGAAGCCTCATGGGCCCCGAGCATCCAGCACATGGCATTGGTGCTAAACCAGGTGCTCTCACTTCTTAATGATCCTAGTCTGGTAGTCCTGTTAATAAAAAATGCCCTGAAGCTTAGGAATCGCGACCGCTTGAATGAGCTCAAGACAGACGAACTTTTTGATAACGTCATACACTTTGCCTTGGAGAGTGCCCTCTATGCTTATGTGGCCAAGAAGCACCACTAAGCCCTGAGGCGAGAGTTTGACACTCAAGAGATGGATAGGAGGCTCTTGATTGAGGAGTGCTCGAGGTTGAAGACTTGGATCGACAAAGTGGAGGGCACCATGAAGTAGACCCTGGAGTCGGTGGATAAGTTACAGGCTGAGCTGAATGAGGCCAATGCTTCCAAACTGGTCCTTGAGAATTGGGCAAAGGCTACCGAGGATCAAGTGGCCCTGTTGCATTGCCAAATCTTAGAGCTGCAGGCTCAAGCTGAAGAGGCCCAAGCTGCTTCTACCAAGGTTGCTAAGCTTCAGGCAGAGCTTCAAGTGATGGCGGCCCAAGGTGGGGAGATGTTCGTACAAGGTCAAAAGACTCGGTAAAGAAGGAGATGGTGAAATGGTTTTCTTCTGAAGACTTTACTTGGATAGACGACATCTTCCTGGAGGAGGGAAGAGATGAGATGGAAGAGAGGGAGGGACAAGCTGAGGGTAGTCCCCGCGATCGGGTCTCTATATATAACGTAATAGATGTAGATCATATTGATGTAATAAATACTCAAGTGGAGGATCCTGAAGATATCTCTCCTCCTATATAATCTTTGATTACTTCAATAAAAATATTTTCTCATATCTTATCATTATTTTCACTGAGTGTTTATATGCCATGTATTTGTTTACGGCTCTCATCCAAGACTTAAACAATTTCTTAAAAGATTACTAAGAGTTAACACCCATCCGCCATAGTGGTAATAAATAGCTTGAAAACCTTTAAACAGTGGAAATAACACCCGGATATATGGCCTAGTGAATGCCTGCCTCAGGTCTGAAATACCTTATAGGATTTCTTATAATCTTGAGGCTAGTACTCGTCCGTGAATTCCTGTCCTATGGCTTGAGCCTTAAATGTCTCAAAAGTTTTATATAGGGTTATTACTCGGTAGTTGAGTTTGGCGAAACCTACCTTGTGGCTGGGCACGAAGGTCTCGATTAGTGGAACTAATGCCCGATCTTTGGGCTTGACTTTTACTCGCTTTGTAGCCTTGGGCATGCCTTAGAATTTCTTATAGGGGATTAACACCTGGCGAGACTCGTCTTGTGGTCCTTATGACTATTTTTTATTAGTGGGACCAACATCCAGTTTTTCTGTCCTAGTGGAATCCGCCTTATGGCTTTATTTAGTAGGACCAATGCCAGGATTATAGTCTGGCGAAACCCCCCTTGTGGCCTTATTTAGTGGAACCATCACCCGGATTGTGTTATGGAGAAACCTGCCTTATGACCTGACCTAGCAGAACCCATCTTGTGGCCTTATTTAGTGGGACTAATGCCTGAATTGTGATTTAGCCAAATCCACCTTGTGGCCTTATTTAGTAGAACTCTTAGATTGTGGTCTGGCAGAATCTGCCTTATGACCTGGCCTGGTGGAACCCACCTTGTGGCCACTTCTTGTCTCCTTAATCTTTTTTTAGGAAGGTAATCCCATCGTTCCTTATTACTGAAGAACATAACATATGAAAAGAATACCTCGTTAACTTGTTATTGATAAAATTTCCTAATATTACAAATACATCGGGAGTGGGGAATTACTCGGCCATCTAGTTTGGCCAGCTTATAAGAATATGAGTGAATGACCTTCCAACAGTCTTTTTCAGTTCTCGCCCAACTTACCAGACCGAATGTTACATATGAGGTTTGCTTATTTTTTCTGACTATTACTAGGTCCTTCTACTATTACATGAATAATCCCCATAGGCTTTCGGTCATGGATGGTTTCGGGAGTTGTTGTCTCAAGTTCAAGTCTCCTTTCTTCTCTAGCCTTCTTAGTGAATTTCCAAAGATTGTCGTCCCTTATCAGTCTCTTAATATCATCTTTCAGTTGCCGGCATTCTTCCGTCGTATGACCGTGATCTTCGTGGAAACGACAGTACTTGGTCCTGTCTCGCCTCTCTGCTTTATCGGGATTAAGCTTGGGTGGCCACCTGATTTCGTTGTCATTTTTTCTGATCCATATTAAAATTCATGTCCATGAGTCATTTAATAGGATATAATTCTTATTTACTCTGGCTGTCCCTTCTTCGGGAGACCGGGTAACTCTTGTTGTCTCCTTCATGCTCTCGCCTCTCCGACTTCTGACTTTGCTTTTGGTTCACTCTTTTGTCCTCCTTTAGCGTTTGGATTTCATCATTCAACCTAATATACTTCTAGGCTTTGTCTATCAACTGTTGATACGTTACGACCAAATTTTTTATTAAGGAGTCCATGAACTTGACATTGCGTGTTCATTTCTTCAGTGCTTCACACGCTATCTCGTGATTTAACTTTTCTACCTGTATAGCCTCAACATTGAATCATGAGATAAAGCTCTTTAGAGACTCACCTTCTACTTGGTGAATCTTTCGCAAGTCAGAGGAGAGTTTTTTGGGAGGTATATAAGTAATAAATCGAGATTTAAATAACGTAGCAAACTATGTAAAGTTTGAATTAAACCTGAGTTCAGATGCTAGTACCATTTCTGAGCTAAACTTGTGAGCATTGATGGAAATACTTAACATAACACAAAGTCGTTGACGTCCTGAAGCTGCATGGTCGTCCTGAAGATCGCTAGGTGGCTTCTTGGATATCCTCATGTTCTGTCATACTTTTCCAAGCTAGGCAGCTTGAACTTCATTGGGAATGTTTCTGCTAAGATTTCTTCTGAAAGAGGCAAGGTGTAACGACTCGAAAATCGGACCGCTACCGGCGCTAGGATCCAGATCAGCTTAAGGCCGCCGGGACCCATAGCAAGCCTAACATACATTATGTATACCTGTTTAATCCTATACATGATCAACATTTACATAAAAAAACTTTAAACTTTCTTTTTTTCATTCACCAAGCTTAACCTGTGCATGCACAACTCATAATCATAAACATTAAACCCCACACTGGAGCCCTCATCAAATGCTCCAATGGGGTAACATATCATACATTAAGCTTGGTTTACATAAACATCATTAACACATTACATAGATCATGTATACGCAAAGGGATTAACCATACATGCTAGGGTCAAGCACAACTCTAAACCTCAATAAACATCATTACATTACATGACTGTTCAATACTATTCATTATATCATATTTTTTCTCATGTCCACTTACTAGCTATTACATACATAAAACTTCCTACTTTAGCTGACTTCCCGGACTGCCTCGTACCTGCAAACCTGGGGGATTAAGGGAATGGGGTGAGCTACTAGAGCCTAGTGAGCAGAATAGTAAAACATTAAATTTAACATTTATGCTTTTATGAAATGCATCACATCACAAACAAATCACATTAAGGATGAACTTGTCACCAATAGCCCTCTAAATAATCCAATCATGCCAGGGGCATAGTGCAGGCCACACCTGGTCTTTCTCTTACACATATCATATCATACATATCCATTCGTGCCGGGGGCGTAGTTCAGGCCACACCCGGACTTTCTCTTACATTGTGCCAGGGGCATAGTGCAGGCCACACCTGGACTTTCACATCATATCATATCATATCTCATCATAGTGAGGGCTAAAGGATCATCCAATATTCATCCACATCATCATCGTATTATGCAATGCAACATATTCGTGAATTCTAATGCAAACAACCTAATATATCATATAGCATTCTTGATGCATGAACATGCTCAATTTTATTTATTTGCTTTCGAAATAAAGGTTCATTCTACTCACCTCAGGCTAGCTCTGACAAGACACTGAAGCAGCTATCTCACTGCTGGGATCCTTGGTTCCTCGGGTCCGAACCTACACAGGTGGACGCAAATGAGGGACCAAACATATACTAACATGACTCTAAACTACTCCCAAAAATCCCCCTAAAACATCACAAATATGCATAGAAAATCATACAAAGGAAGGCTGAACAGGGCACTTTTGGCGGCAGGTTCGGTGGTCGAAAGTCCCTCCAGAGCCGAAAGTCATGCACCTTCGGCAGCACTTTCGGCGGCCGAAGGTTCCTTCCAGATCCGAAACTCGTGCATGTTCGGCGACACTTTCGGCGGCCGAAACTCCTTTCCAGAGCCGAAAGTCCACTTTCGAGGGCAGGGTTCGGCAGCCAAAAGTTTGCCTCCACAGGCAGGTTCGGCGGCCGAAAGTCCCTTCGGCTGCCGAACCTGAGTTCTTCCAAAGTGGCAGAACTCAGCCATCCTATGCACATTTGCCTCCCAAACCTTTCAACTCAAATCCAACACTTCCAAAACATGCATACACACATACATAAGCTTATAGGGGTCTCAAACTAACCTAAACCCCAACACAAACACATCAAACATACTTATACAACATACATTAACCATAAAAGCACATAAGTCTTAACTCTAAACAACTAACCTAATCATGCATTTCTACTCCATGAACCTTCAAGAAACTTAGTCAAAACATGAAAAGAGGTGAGGATCTACTCTTACCTCTTGAAGATCGAGAGGAGAGGCGATCCAACTCGGAGGTGGGAGAGATCTAGCTCCTTGGGCCTCCAAACTTCAAAAACTTGTTCTAAGCTCACAAATCTTCAAAAATCAAGTAAACGCTTGTTAACACTTGAAAGATTTGAGGAAAAATCATCAAAATCAACCACGGGAGGGCATGGACTCACCTCTGCCTGGAAATGGGGAAGAAACTCGCCCATTTTCGGCCATGGGGCTTCTTATAGGGGCTGGCCAGGCCACCTTCGGAAGCCTAAAGTGCCTCCAAAACTCATGCAAGTTCGACGGCCGAACCTGGATTTTCCTCCATGGTCTTTTTCATTTAAAACTCAATTTCTTTCTTACTTTAAACCTTAAAATACATTAAAATACTTTATTAAAACATGATTTTACCCTTCTAGAGGTTTCTGACATCCGAGATTCCACCGGACAGTAGGAATTTCGATACCGGAGTCTAGCCGGGTATTACACAAGGCATCCTCTATGCCAAAGTACTTCTCCTGTTCTTTCTGGCACCTTTGAACAGCTCGTACCAGCTTCCAATTCATACCTTTTGGAGCATTGTCTACTTCATCTTCTTCAACCTCCGCTTTCCTTTTGGATCTTCTCTTAATCGCCTCTGCATGAGTCCTCAGAGTGTCGATGGGGGCTTCTTTCCTTTCCTTAAGAGCTGTGCCTGATGCCTCGGCCCAAGCCTTGTATTGCTCGAGAGTAGCCTATAACTTCTGAATGTGTTGGAGCATATGCTTATTGGTCAAGTTGTTAAGATCTGCTTCTTAGACCACTAAAGGCATCTTTTGTCCACTACCAGGGGTGAAAGAAATGATGACGCCCTTATTGGTAGTAATACTAGCAGCAACTCGAGAACTACCAGCCATTTTGAGAGAGAAAGAGAAAGATTTCTCTCTACAAGGAAAGAAAAAGAGTAGGAGACTGGACATAATCCAAATGAACAGAGAGGATTCAATGGACTCCCGGCAATGGAACCAAATGATGTGGCTAAAAAACAAAGTTGTGCTGTGATTGGCTAGACCTGCAAGAAAGAGAACGTGAGGTAGTGGGTACCCATTGTAACGACCCGAAAATCGGACCGCTACCGGCGCTAGGATCCAGGTCGACTTAAGGCCGCCGGGACCCGTAGCAAGCCTAACATGCTTCCTGTGAACCTGATTAATCCCATACATGATCAACAACATGCATAAAAATTAAAACTTTTCTTTCATTCATTCTCTCATACACCAACTCAACCTGTGCATGCACTGAACATAAACATAATCATAAACATGACCCCTCAGTGGGATCTCATCAATGCCCCAATGGGCGATACATAATACGTTGAGTTGGTTTACATAAGCATTATAAAACATCTAAGATCATGTATTAAAAGGGATACCTTATACATAAAGTCAAGCACAATCTCTAATCCTCAATATCATTACATGACTAAAACCGTACTTTTACATAACATTAATACATTTATCATGTCCACACTATCTATTACATACATAAGACTTCATTACTCTTGCTGACCTCCTGGTCTACCCTGTACCTGCACGCCTGGGGGGTTAAGGGAGAGAGGTGAGCTACAAGAGCCCAGTGAGCAGAATAATAAAACATTTAAAATATATGATAACATGAAATGCATCACATCACAGCTAATCACATCAAGGATGAATTTGTCACCAATAGTCCTCTACATGGTCCCACTGTGCCAGGGGCGTAGAATGGGCCTCACTGGTCTTTCTCTTACATAATCATAACATAACATAACATAACATTCCAACTGTGCCAGGGGCGTAGAATGGGCCTCACTGGTCTTCCGTACCGTATCATCATCATATCATAACATAGGAGGACTAAAGGATCATTCAACATTCATCCGCATCATCAACATATTATGCAATGCAACATATTCGTGAGTTCTAATGCAAGCACCCTATTATATCTCATGGCATTCATGATGCGTGAATCATACTAAAACTGGCTTATTTATTTAAAAGCATAAGAGTTATTCCACTCACCTCTGGCTGAAGCTCTACTGACTCAGAAGCAGCTGAACTCACTGCTGGGGTCCTCGGTTCCTCTGGTCCGAACCTACACAGGTGGACTCAAATGAGGGACCAAACATATATGAACATAACTCTAAACTATTCCCCAAAAACCCCCTAGAACATCATGAAACAATCATAGAAAAACATGCAAAAGAGGGCTGGACAGGGTACTTTCGGCGGCAGGTTCGGCGGCCGAAACTCCCAGACAGAGGCGAAACTCATGCATGTTCGGCGGCACTTTCGGCGGCCGAAACTCCCAGACAGAGGTGAAAGTCCTCTTTCGGGGGCAAGCTTCGACAGCCGAATGCTGCCTCCACAAGAGGGTTCGGCGGCCGAAAGTCCTTTCGGCTGCCGAACCTGGTTTCTCCCAAAGGGCAGAAACTTGGTTCAAACATACACAAATGCCTCAAACTCATGCCATCATGCATTTAGCTCAACCAAAACATGCATACAAGCTCCTAGGGGTCTCAAACTACCTTAAACCCCAACTACAACACATCAAACAACACAAATCCAACATACATTGCTCAAAACATAACATTAACTCAAAAACTCATATAAACCTACTCATGCCATTCTACCCCATAGATCTTCATAAAACTTACTTAAAACATGCAATGAGCTTAAGATCGACTCTTACCTCTTGAAGATCGAGAGAGAGACGACCTAAACTTGGAGGTGGGAGATTTTTGAGTTCTTGAACCTCAAAGCTTCAAAACTTGCTCACAACTTGAAAATTTTCAAAACAAGATGAAAACTTGTGAAAATCGTGAAAGATTTGAAGGAAGAACTCAAAGATTGGTGAGGGACGGCGGAGAGCTCAACTTGGCCGAAAATGGGGAGAAAAGCTCGCCCATTTCGGCTAAGGGACCCTTTTATAGTGGCTGGCTAGGCCACGTTCGGGGGCCGAACGTGCCTCCGCATGCATGCCATGTTCGGTGGCCGAACTTGAGGTTCGGCGGCCGAACCTGGACTTCCCTCACTTATGCCTTCGGGGGCCTAAGGCACACCCGAAATGCCTGCATGTTCGGCGGCCGAACCTGGGTTTTTCCTCCAATGTTATTTTCATGCAAAAACTCATTTTCTTTCATGCTTAAAACATAAAACACATTAAAACATTTTATGAAAACATGGTTTTACCCTTTTAGAGGTCTCCGACATCCGAGATTCCACCGGACGGTAGGAATTCCGATACCGGAGTCTAGCCGGGTATTAAATTCTCCCCCCCTTAAGAACATTCGTCCCCGAATGTTCTTCAACTAGCACATAGCATGGCATACACATATCATACATACAAAGCACATATAACTCACAAGGAACTAACCTCAGAAAAGATAAGGATATTGCTGGAGCATGGACTCCCGTGTCTCCCAAATGCACTCTTCCATATTGTGGTGGTTCCAAAGGACTTTCACCATCGGGATTTCCTTGTTTTTCAGCTTTCTGATCTGGGTGTCTAGGATCCGTACTGGCTGCTCAATGTAACGACCCGGAAATCGGACCGCTACCGGCGCTAGGATCCAGATCGGCTTAAGGCCGCCGGGACCCGTAGCAAGCCTGACATATAACCTGTAAACCTGTATAATCCCATACATGATCAACAACATACATAAAAATTAAAACTTTTCTTTTCATGAACATCAACCAAACTCAACCTGTGCATGCACTGTACATAACATAAATCATAAACATTGATCCCTCTGTGGGATCTCATCAGTGCCCCCAAATGGGTGACAAATCCTGTGTTGAGTTGGTTTGCATAAACATCATAAAAATCTCTAAGATCATGTTTTAAAAGGGATAACAACAATCTATGGTCAAGCACACCTCTAACATCCATAAACCTCATTACATAACTATGCTGTACTTTTACATTACAATTTGATCATGTCCATTGCTAGCTATTACATAAACAGAACTTCTTTACTCTATCCGGACTCCTGCTCTATACTGTACCTGCAAGCCTAGGGTAAAAGGAGAGGGGTGAGCTAAAAGCCCAGTGAGCTGAACTATTAAAACACATAAATACTATGCTCTATGAAATGCATCATAACACAGACAATTCACATAAAGGTTGGGTGAACTTGTCACCAATTAGTCCAAGCTAACATAGTGCCAGGCCGTAGCATGGGGTCCTGGTCTTCCTGTCATACATACATTACTTACCATTATTCCAGGGCCTCCTCTGGGCTCCTAGTCTTCGAGTCCACAATCGTGCCAGGCCGTAGAATGGGGTCCTGGTCTTTCATTTCCGTGCCAAGCCGTAGAATGGGGTCCTGGTCTTCCTGTCATGGACTAATTGGGTCATCCAACATTCACCCACATCAACAACACATGATGCAATGCGGCATATTCGTGAAACTAATGCAATCACCCTATTGCATAATCATGATGCATGAAACATGATAAAACATTTAATTTAAAAGATTAAGTTTAGTTCCACTCACCTCTGGCTGACTCTGACAACACCGAAGCAGCTGAACTCACTGCTGGGGTCCTCGGTTCCTCGGGTCCGAACCTACACAGGTGGACTCAAATGAGGGACCAAACATACTTGAACATAACTCTAAAATACTCCCCAAAAACCCCCTAAAACATCCTGAAAACATCACATAAAAACATGCAAGAAATGGCTGAATAGGGCACTTTCGGCGGCAGGTTCGGCGGCCGAAAGTCCCTCCAGAGCCGAAAGTCAGGCAGGTTCGGCGGCACCTTCGGCGGCCGAAACTCCCAGACAGAGACGAAAGTCTTCTTTCGGGGGCAAGCTTCGGCAGCCGAATGCTGCCTCCACAAGGGGGTTCGGCGGCCGAAACTCCTTTCGGCGGCCGAACCTGGTTTCTGCCAGAAGGGCAGAAACTTGGTTCACATGAACCTCTTGCCTCCCAAAACCTCAAATCATGCATAAATCTCAACTAAAACATGCATACAAGTTCCTAGGGGTCTCAAGCAGTCATATACCCCAACTACAACACTTCAAACACACAAAATCCACACACATTGTTCAAAACATCAATATTAACCCATAACTCAACATATAACCTAACATGCATTTCTACCCATAGATCTTGCATAAAACTTACTTAAAACACATAAGGAGCTTAAGATCGGCCCTTACCTCTTGAAGATCGAGAGGGAGACGACCTAAACTTGGAGATCCACGAAAATGAGCTCCTGAGTTCCCAAAGCTCCAAAACTTGGCTTAAATGCTCAAAACTTGCAAACGTGAGTTTAAAACTCAAGAAAATGGAAGAGATTTGGAGGAAGAACACAAGAGTTGCAAAGGGAAGGTCGGAAGCTTGCTGTGGCCGAAAATGGGAGAAAACTCGCCCTTTTTGGCTAAGTGCCCCTTTTATAGGTGGCTGGCCAGGCCACGTTCGGGGGCCGAATGCGCTTCTGCATCCATGCCATGTTCGGCGGCCGAACTTGACTTTCGGCGGCCGAACCTGGACTTCCCTAACTCATGCTTTCGGGGGCCTAACGTGCCTCCAAAACGCATGCATGTTCGGCGGCCGAACTTGACTTTCGGCGGCCGAACCTGGGTTTTCCTCCAAGGACTTCTCATGCAAAAACTCATTTAATTCCATACTTAAAACCATTAAAAACATGAAAACATTTTACAAAAACATGATTTTACCCTTCTAGAGGTCTCCGACATCCGAGATCCCACCGGACGGTAGGAATTCCGATACCGGAGTCTAGCCGGGTATTACATTCTCCCCCCCTTAAGAACATTCGTCCCCGAATGTTCCTCAACTAGCACATGCATAGCAAACAACATAACATACATACATGAAATACATAGAGACTAACCTTAAAAGAGATGAGGATATTGCCGGAGCATAGACTCCCATGTCTCTCAGGTACATTCTTCCAAATTGTGGTGGTTCCAAAGGACTTTCACCATCGGGATTTCCTTGTTCCTTAGCTTTCTGATCTGGGTGTCTAGGATCCGTACTGGCTGTTCAACATAGGTGAGATCCTCTTGGATCTCCACATCAGGCTCACTAAGAACCTTGCCCGGATCTTACACGAATTTTCTCAACATAGAAACATGGAAAACCGGATGAATTCTCTCCATTGAAGCAGGTAAATCCAGCTTGTACGATACATTCCCAATCCTTTGCAAGATTTCAAAGGGTCCGATGTATCGTGGGGCTAGTTTACCCTTCTTCCCAAACCGAACCACTCTTTTCATTGGAGACACCTTAAGCAATACCAGATCCCCCTCCTGAAACTCTACTAGTCTTCTGCGGATGTCTGCATAACTCTTCTGTCTGCTTGCAGCCGTCTTGATTCTCTCTCTGATTAAGGGTACCACCCTGCTGGTAATCTCTACTAGCTCAGGCCCTGCCAAGGCCTTTTCTCCAACTTCTTCCCAGCAAACAGGTGACCTGCACTTCCTCCCATATAAAGCTTCATATGGAGCCATCCCGATGCTAGCATGATGGCTGTTATTGTAGGCAAACTCCACCAAAGGTAGATGTTGCCTCCAAGAACCGCCAAAGTCCAGCACACACATTCTTAGAATATCTTCGATAGTTTGGATGGTCCTCTCCGACTGTCCGTCCGTCTGTGGATGGAAGGCAGTGCTAAAATTCAATCTAGTACCCATGGCATCCTGCAGACTCCACCAAAACCTGGAGCTGAACTGGGGCCCTCTATCTGACACTATAGAAACAGGAACCCCATGTAGTCTGACTATCTCATCAACGTACACCAGCGCCAACTTGTCCACAGAATAGTCACTCCTGACAGGGATGAAGTGAGCAGATTTGGTGAGTCTGTCCATAATCACCCATATGGAGTCCAATCTGTTGGACGTCGCCGGTAACCCCACTACGAAGTCCATAGCTATATTCTCCCATTTCCATTCTGGAATAGGTAGCGGGTTAAGCATTCCAGCCGGCTTCTGATGTTCCAACTTCACCCTCTGACACACTTCGCAGGCTGACACAAACTGTGCCACTTCTTTCTTCATAGCTGGCCACCAGTAAACTTTCTTCAGATCTTGATACATCTTGGTGGCTCCAGGGTGAATGCTGTATCTTGCATTATGAGCCTCTCTCATAATGTCTCCTTTTAGCCCTATGTCATCTGGTACACACAATCGACTCCCATAGCGGAGGATTCCCCTATTGTCAAATCTGAACTCACTGTCCTTGCCTGACTGAACAGTCCTGGCAATCTTCACTAACTCTGGGTCCTCATGCTGTTTCTGAGCCACCTGCTCCAGAAACACGGGTGTCACTTTCATCTGAGCAACTAAAGCACCTGTACCAGACAACTCCAACTATAGACCTTCCTCAATGAGCTTGTAAAACTCCTTCACCACTGGTCTCCTCTCTGCCGTGATGTGGGATAGACTGCCTAGTGACTTCCGGCTTAGAGCATCTGCCACGACATTCGCCTTACCCGGATGATACTGAATCTTGCAATCATAGTCACTCAGCAGCTCTACCCACCTCCTCTGTCTCAAATTCAAATCTCTTTGACTCAAGATGTATTGCAGGCTCTTATGATCCGTAAAGATCTCACATTTAACCCCATAGAGGTAGTGTCTCCATATCTTGAGTGCAAAGATTACTGCTGCCATCTCAAGGTCATGTGTGGGGTAATTCAACTCATGCTTCTTCAGCTGCCTAGAAGCATAAGCGATCACCCTCTCATTCTGCATTAGTACACAACCCAGTCCCACACGGGACGCATCACAAAAGACTGTAAAGTCCTCATCACTAGATGGCAGAGCTAAAACTGGTGCTGAAGTCAACCTCTTCTTGAGCTCTTCAAAACTCTCCTCGCACTGGTCGGTCCACAGAAACTTTTGATTCTTCCTGGTTAGTCTGGTCAGAGGAGCTAAAATTTTCGAGAAGTCCTGAACGAACCTCCTGTAGTAACCTGCCAAACCCAAGAAACTCCTGATCTCTGATACTGAAGTGGGTCTAGGCCAATTAGCCACAGTTTCTGTCTTCTTGGGGTCTACCTCTATACCATTCTCTGACACTACATGCCCCAAGAACGAAATGCTCCTTAGCCAGAACTCACACTTGGAGAACTTGGCATACAAGCCATGTTCCCTCAAGGTCTGTAGAACCAACCTCAGATGATGGGCATGCTCCTCTGCATTCCTGGAATACACCAAGATATCATCTATGAAGACAATAACGAAGTGATCCAGGTACTGGCTAAACACTCTGTTCATGAGGTCCATGAATGCTGCAGGGGCGTTAGTTAACCCGAACGGCATTACAAGGAACTCAAAATGCCCATATCTGGTCCTGAAAGCTGTCTTCGGTACATCCTCTTCCCTGATCCTCAACTGATGATACCCGGACCTCAGATCTATTTTGGAGAAACAACCCGCTCCTGCTAGCTGGTCGAATAGATCGTCGATCCTTGGCAATGGGTACTTGTTCTTGGTAGTGACTTTGTTCAACTGCCTGTAGTCGATACAAAGTCTAAGGGATCCATCCTTCTTTCTCACAAACAAGACTGGAGCACCCCAGGGTGAGGTACTCGGTCGGATGAAGCCCTTGTCTACCAACTCCTGCAACTGCTCCTTCAACTCTTTCAATTCTGCTGGCGCCATCCTGTAGGGAGGGATAGAGATCGGTCGGGTTCCAGGCATCAGTTCTATCTCGAATTCTATCTCCCTAGCAGGTGGTAAACCTGGCAGCTCGTTTGGGAACACATCTAAGAACTCTCTAACCACTGGCACCGAGGCGGGCTCTCTGACCTGACTACTAAGCTCTCTCACATGAGCCAAATACCCCTGACATCCCCTCCTGAGCAACCTACGAGCCTGAAGGGCTGATATCAGACCTCTAGGTGTACCCCTCCTGTCTCCTCTAAAGACAACCTCAGACCCATCCTGACCTCTGAACCTGACTACCTTGTCCCTGCAGTCCAAGGTAGCACTATGGGTAGATAGCCAGTCCATCCCTAGAATGATGTCAAAATCTGTCAAATCTAGAATCACTAGGTCGGCGGACAAGCATCTTCTCTCAACAAACACAGGACTACACTGGCAGACTGACTCTGCCACAGATGGATCACACTTGGGTCCACTGACCCAGAGAGGACACTCTAACCCAGAAGTCATCAGACCCAACCTCCCCACGGCTCTCGGAGCGATAAAAGAATGAGATGCGCCAGGGTCCATCAAGGCATATACATCTGAACAACCAATAATTAAGTTACCTGCCACCACGGTGTTAGATGCATCTGCCTCCTGCTGTGTCATTGTGAAGATCCGTGCCGGAGCTGATGGACCTTCACCTCTGAAACCCGCTGAAGAAGAGGCTGCCCCTCTCCCTCTGCCTCTGCCACTGGCCTGAGTCATGGCTGGAGCTGCTGGCTGTGCTACACTGCCTGAAGCTGTCTGCTGGGACTGAGCCATCGGGACTGCTCTTGGACAATCTCGAGCCATATGCCCCTCCTGACCACATCTGAAATAGGCGTTCGTCCCAAACCAACATACTCCCCTGTGTGGCTTACCACACCTCGCACAAACTGCATTATCCGCACCAGAGCTTGAGCCACTCCCAAATCCCAGACTAGACTTGACTTTATTCCAGAACTTGTTCTTCTTACCCTTGGGTTTACCCCATCTCTTACTGCCTGAAGCTGCTGCACTCAGGGTAGAGGGATCTAATCTTCCCCCACCCGGAGTTTTAGAACCGGAAGACTGTGCCACTGACTGCTTAACTGTCCCCTGAACGATGGCACTGGCCTCCATTTTCCTGGCCATATCTACTATGGCATGGAAGCTCTCCCTGTCCACTGACTGAATCAAGGAGGAATACCTGGAATGGAGTTTCATAACATACCTCCTTGACCTCTTCGAATCTGTGTCCAGACTCTGCCCAGAAAAAGGCAACAGCTCCAAAAATCGGTCGGTGAACTCCTCCACACCCATTTCATCCGTCTGCCTCAACTGTTCAAACTCTATCATCTTCAGCTCCCTTGAACTATCGGGAAAAGCCCATCCTGCAAACTCGTTTGCAAACTCTTCCCAAGTCATGCTGTCCACTCTCGGGTTCACATAATTCTTGAACCACTCTCGTGCCTTCTTGCACTTAAGTGTGAACCCAGCCATCTGAATGGCTCTACTATCATCAGCCACAATCTCATCTGTGATCACCTTGACCCTCTCAAGATACACAAACGGGTCATCCCCTTTTTCATACTGAGGAGCACCCAACTTCATGTAGTCAGTCATCTTGACCTTGCTCCCACTGGCTGAACTAGGTCTAGAAGGTTGAGTAACTGGGGCTGCTGGTTCTGCAGGTGGTGGAGATGGTGCAACATTTTCTGAGGTAGGGTTTGCTGGACTTGGATAGTAGGGTGGAGGTGGATACATTGGGTACTGAGAGTATGGTGGGTAGTATGGTGGGTATGGCATCTGTGTGGGATAAGGGGTGAAACTAGGGTAATCCGATGTACCTCCCATCGAATACCCGGGATGTTGTGAGAAATGTGGGTAGTGAGGTGGCTGAACAAATCCCGAGGCCTGAGTGCCTCCTTGGGACTCTCCCATACCTTCCTCTGACATGCCAACTCCCAGACTGCCATCCCTCCTCTGCTCTACATCCATCTCATCCCCCATGCTCTCAGATATTCCTCCCTGAACTGTTCCTCTGACTGATCTGCTTCTACCCAGATCCAAAGACCTTCTAGGGTCTCTTGCTGCTCTTTCTCGGTTAGACCTACTAGACATTGCCCTAGGCAATGCTGGAGGACGGGCGCTCATGCCCTCATCCTCAGGTGGTACTCCAGTCAATCTTGCTGATCGACGAGTTCCTCTCATCCTGTTTTCTGAAAAACAGTGCACAGCACATAAACATTAGCATCATATGGTTCATGTGGGCACACATGAACCCGCATCACATACATCACATATCAGCATATCATAAATGCACATGCATATTATCATGGCATTTCACATCATCATGCAAGACAGGACTCCACATCCTATCCTAGTGGACATGATCTTTTCCTATTGTGCTTGACCTTCTATAACATCTATGAGCCCGACACTCTAGGTCCGACCATATGAACCTAGGGCTCTGATACCATTCTGTAACGACCCGGAAATCGGACCGCTACCGGCGCTAGGATCCAGATCGGCTTAAGGCCGCCGGGACCCGTAGCAAGCCTGACATATAACCTGTAAACCTGTATAATCCCATACATGATCAACAACATACATAAAAATTAAAACTTTTCTTTTCATGAACATCAACCAAACTCAACCTGTGCATGCATTGTACATAACATAAATCATAAACATTGATCCCTCTGTGGGATCTCATCAGTGCCCCCAAATGGGTGACATAACCTGTGTTGAGTTGGTTTGCATAAACATCATAAAAATCTCTAAGATCATGTTTTAAAAGGGATAACAACAATCTATGGTCAAGCACACCTCTAACATCCATAAACCTCATTACATAACTATGCTGTACTTTTACATTACAATTTGATCATGTCCATTGCTAGCTATTACATAAACAGAACTTCTTTACTCTATCCGGACTCCTGCTCTATACTGTACCTGCAAGCCTGGGGTAAAGGGAGAGGGGTGAGCTAAAAGCCCAGTGAGCTGAACTATTAAAACACATAAATACTATGCTCTATGAAATGCATCATAACACAGACAATTCACATAAGGGTTGGGTGAACTTGTCACCAATTAGTCCAAGCTAACATAGTGCCAGGCCGTAGCATGGGGTCCTGGTCTTCCTGTCATACATACATTACTTACCATTATTCCAGGGCCTCCTCTGGGCTCCTGGTCTTCGAGTCCACAATCGTGCCAGGCCGTAGAATGGGGTCCTGGTCTTTCATTTCCGTGCCAGGCCGTAGAATGGGGTCCTGGTCTTCCTGTCATGGACTAATTGGGTCATCCAACATTCACCCACATCAACAACACATGATGCAATGCGGCATATTCGTGAAACTAATGCAATCACCCTATTGCATAATCATGATGCATGAAACATGATAAAACATTTAATTTAAAAGATTAAGTTTAGTTCCACTCACCTCTGGCTGACTCTGACAACACCGAAGCAGCTGAACTCACTGCTGGGGTCCTCGGTTCCTCGGGTCCGAACCTACACAGGTGGACTCAAATGAGGGACCAAACATACTTGAACATAACTCTAAAATACTCCCCAAAAACCCCCTAAAACATCCTGAAAACATCACATAAAAACATGCAAGAAATGGCTGAACAGGGCACTTTCGGCGGCAGGTTCGGCGGCCGAAAGTCCCTTCAGAGCCGAAAGTCAGGCAGATTCGGCGGCACCTTCGGCGGCCGAAACTCCCAGACAGAGACGAAAGTCTTCTTTCGGGGGCAAGCTTCGGCAGCCGAATGCTGCCTCCACAAGGGGGTTCGGCGGCCGAAACTCCTTTCGGCGGCCGAACCTGGTTTCTGCCAGAAGGGCAGAAACTTGGTTCACATGAACCTCTTGCCTCCCAAAACCTCAAATCATGCATAAATCTCAACTAAAACATGCATACAAGTTCCTAGGGGTCTCAAGCAGTCATATACCCCAACTACAACACTTCAAACACACAAAATCCACACACATTGTTCAAAACATCAATATTAACCCATAACTCAACATATAACCTAACATGCATTTCTACCCATAGATCTTGCATAAAACTTACTTAAAACACATAAGGAGCTTAAGATCGGCCCTTACCTCTTGAAGATCGAGAGGGAGACGACCTAAACTTGGAGATCCATGAAAATGAGCTCCTGAGTTCCCAAAGCTCCAAAACTTGGCTTAAATGCTCAAAACTTGCAAACGTGAGTTTAAAACTCAAGAAAATGGAAGAGATTTGGAGGAAGAACACAAGAGTTGCAAAGGGAAGGTCGGAAGCTTGCTGTGGCCGAAAATGGGAGAAAACTCGCCCTTTTCGGCTAAGTGCCCCTTTTATAGGTGGCTGGCCAGGCCACGTTCGGGGGCCGAATGCGCTTCCGCATCCATGCCATGTTCGGCGGCCGAACTTGACTTTCGGCGGCCGAACCTGGGTTTTCCTCCAAGGACTTCTCATGCAAAAACTCATTTAATTCCATACTTAAAACCATTAAAAACATGAAAACATTTTACAAAAACATGATTTTACCCTTCTAGAGGTCTCCGACATCCGAGATCCCACCGGACGGTAGGAATTCCGATACCGGAGTCTAGCCGGGTATTACACTCAACATAGGTGAGATCTTCTTGGATCTCCATATCAGGCTCACTAAGAACCTTGCCCGGATCTGACACGAACTTTCTCAACATGGAAACATGGAAAACCGGATGGATTGTTTCCATTGAAGCAGGTAAATCCAGCTTGTACGACACATTCCCAATCTTTTGCAAGACTTCAAAGGGTCCGATGTATCGTGGGGCTAGTTTACCTTTCTTCCCAACGTGAACCACTCCTTTCATTGGAGACACCTTGAGCAATACCAGATCTCCCTCCTGAAACTCTACCTGCCTTCTGCAGATGTCTGCATAACTCTTCTGTCTGCTTGCAGCAGTCCTGATCCTTTCTCTGATTATGGGTACCACCCTGCTGGTAATCTCTACTAGCTCAGGCCCTGCCAAGGCCTTCTCTCCAACTTCCTCCCAGCAAACAGGTGACCTGCACTTCCTTCCGTACAAAGCTTCATATGGAGCCATCTCGATGCTAGCATGATGGCTGTTATTGTAGGCAAACTCCACCAAAGGTAGATGCTACCTCCAAGAACCGCCAAAGTCCAGCACACACATTCTGAGCATATCCTCGATAGTCTGGATGGTCCTTTCTGACTGTCCATCAGTCTGGAGGTGGAAGGCAGTACTGAAATCCAACCTAGTACCCATGGCATTCTGCAGACTCCGCCAAAACCTGGAGGTGAACTGGGGACCTCTATCAGACACTATTGAAACAGGAACCCCATGCAGCCTGACGATCTCATCTACATACACCTGCGCCAACTTGTCCACAGAATAGCCACTCCTGACAGGGATGAAGTGAGCAGATTTGGTGAGTTTGTCCACAATCACCCATATGGAGTCCAATCTGTTGGACGCCGCCGGTAACCCCACTACGAAGTCCATAGCTATATTCTCCCATTTCCACTTTGGAATAGGTAGCGGGTTAAGCATTCCAGCCGGCTTCTGATGTTCCAGCTTCACCCTCTGACACACTTCGCAGGCTGACACAAACTGTGCCACTTCTTTCTTCATAGCTGGCCACCAATAAACTTTCTTCATATCTTGATACATCTTGGTGGCTCCGGGGTGAACGCTGTATCTTGCATTATGAGCCTCCCTCATAATGTCTCCTTTTAGCCCTATGTCATCTGGTACACACAATCGACTCCCATAGCGGAGGATCCCCTTACTGTCAAATCTGAACTCACTGTCCTTGCCTGACTGAACAGTCCTGGCAATCTTCACTAACTCTGGGTCCTCGTGCTGTTTCTGAGCCACTTGCTCCAGAAACACAGGTGTCACTTTCATCTGGGCCACTAAAGCACTTGTACCAGACAACTCCAACTGTAGACCTTCATCAATAAGCTTGTAAAACTCCTTCACCACTGGTCTCCTTTCTGCCGATATGTGGGATAAACTGCCTAGTGACTTCCGGCTTAGGGCGTCTGCCACGACATTCGCCTTTCCCGGATGGTACTGAATCTTGCAATCATAGTCACTCAGCAGCTCTACCCATCTCCTCTGTCTCAAATTCAAATCGCTTTGACTCAGGATGTACTGCAGGCTCTTATGATCTGTAAAGATCTCACATTTTACCCCATAGAGGTAGTGCCTCCACATCTTGAGTGCAAAGATTACTGCTGCCATCTCTAGGTCATGCGTGGGGTAATTTAACTCGTGCTTCTTCAGCTGTCTAGAAGCATAAGCAATTACCCTTTCATTCTGCATTAGTACACAACCCAGTCCCACACGGGACGCATCACAAAAGACTGTAAAATCCTCATCACTAGATGGCAGAGCTAACACTAGTGCAGAAGTCAACCTCTTCTTAAGCTCTTCAAAACTCTCTTCGCATTGGTCGGTCCACACAAACTTTTGATTCTTCCTGGTTAACTTGGTCAGAGGAGTTGCTATTTTCGAGAAGTCCTGAACGAACCTCCTGTAGTAACCTGCCAAACCCAAGAAACTCCTGATCTCTGTCACTAAAGTGGGTCTAGGCCAGTTAGCTACAGCTTCTACCTTCTTAGGGTCCACCTCTATCCCATTCTCTGACACTACATGCCCCAAGAACGAAATGCTCCTCAGCCAGAACTCACACTTAGAGAACTTGGCATACAAGCCATGTTCCCTCAAGGTCTGCAAAACCAACCGTAGATGATGGGCATGCTCCTCTGCATTCCTGGAATACACTAAGATATCATCTATGAAGACAATAACGAAGTGGTCCAGGTACTGGTTAAACACTCTGTTCATGAGATCCATGAATGCTGCAGGGGCGTTGGTTAACCCGAACGGCATTACAAGGAACTCAAAATGCCCATATCTGGTCCTGAAAGCTGTCTTCGGTACATCCTCCTCCCTTATCCTTAGCTGGTGGTACCCCGATCTCAGATCTATTTTGGAGAAACAACCTGCTCCGGCTAGCTGGTCAAATAGATCGTCGATACTAGGCAACGGGTACTTATTCTTGGTAGTGACTTTGTTCAACTGTCTGTAGTCGATACAAAGTCTAAGGAATCCATCCTTCTTTTTGACAAACAAGACTGGAGCACCCCAGGGTGAGGTACTCGGTCGGATGAAGCCCTTTTCTACCAGCTCTTGCAACTGTTTCTTCAATTCTTTTAACTCGGCTGGAGCCATCCTGTAGGAAGGGATAGAGATCGGTCGGGTTCCAGGCATCAGTTCTATCTCGAACTCTATCTCCCTAGTAGGTGGTAAACCTGGCAGCTCGTCTGGGAAGACGTCTAGAAACTCTCTAACCACTGGCACCGAGGCGGGCTCTCTAACCTGACTGCTAAGCTCTCTCACATGAGCCAAATACCCCTGACATCCCTTCCTAAGCAACCTACGAGCCTGAAGAGCTGATATCAGACCTCTGGGTGTACTCCTCCTGTCTCCCCTGAAGACAACCTCTGACCCATCCTGACCTCTGAACCTGACTACCTTGTCCCTGCAGTCCAAGGTAGCACCATGGGTAGATAGCCAGTCCATCCCTAGAATGACGTCAAAATTTGTCAAGTCTAGAACCACAAGGTCGGCGGACAAGCATATTCCCTCAACAAACACAGGACTACACTGGCAGACTGACTCTGCCACTGATGGATCACACTTGGGTCCACTGACCCAGAGAGGACACTCTAACCCAGAGATCATCAACCCTAACCTCTGAACGGCTCTCGGAGCAATAAAAGAATGAGATGCACCAGGGTCTATCAAGGCATACACATCTGAACAACCAATGACTAAGTTACCTGCCACCACGGTGTTAGATGCATCTGCCTCCTGCTGAGTCATCGTGAAGATCCGTGCTGGAGCTGATGGACCTTCACCTCTGAAACCCGCTGAAGAAGAGGCTGCTCCTCTCCCTCTACCTCTGCCACTGGCCTGAGTCGCGGCTGGAGCTACTGCCTGCGCTACACTACCTGAAGCTGTCTGCTGGGACTGAGCCATCGGGACTGCTCTTGGACATTCTCGAGCCATATGCCCCTCTTGACCACATCTGAAACAGGTTGTCGTCCCGAACCGACATACTCCCTTGTGTGGTTTACCACACCTTGCACAAACTGCATTATCCGCACCAGAGCTTTAGCCACTCCCTAGTCCCAGACTGGACTTGACCTTGTTCCGAAACTTGTTCTTCTTCGACTTCTTGGTGGTACTGCTCCACCTCTTGCTGCCTGAAGCTGCTGCACTAAAAGAAGAAGAGCCTGGGGTCTTAGAACCAAAAGGTTGTGCTACTGACTACTTAACTGTCCCCTGAACGATGGCACTGGTCTCCATTTTCCGGGCCATATCCACTATGGCATGGAAGCTCTCCCTATCTGCTGACTGGATCAAGGAGGAATACCTGGAGTGGAGTTTCATGATATACCCCCTTGACCTTTTCTGGTCCGAGTCAAGATTTTGCCCTGCAAATGGCAACAGCTCCAAGAATCTGTCTGTGAACTCCTCTACACTCATATCATCGGTCTGCCTCAACTGCTCAAACTCTATCATCTTCAGCTCCCTTGAACTATCGGGAAAAGCCCATCCTGCAAACTCGTTTGCAAACTCCTCCCAGGACATGCTGTCCACTCTCGGGTTCACATAATTCTTGAACCACTCTCGTGCCTTCTTGCACTTAAGCGTGAACCCAACCATCTGAATGGCTCTACTGTCATCAGCCCCAATCTCATCTGTGATCACCTTAACCCTTTCAAGATACACAAATGGGTCATCCCCTTTTTTCATATTGAGGAGCACCCAGTTTCATGTAGTCGGTCATCTTGACCTTGCTCCCACTGGCTGAGCTAGGTCTAGAAGGTTGAGTTACTGGGGCTGCTGGTTCTGTAGGTGGTGGAGGTGGGGGTGCAGCATTTTCTGAGGTAGGGTTTGCTGGGTTTGGATAGTAAGGTGAGGGTGGATACATTGGGTATTGTGAATATGGTGGGTAGTAGGGTGGGTATGGCATCTGTGTGGGATAAGGGGTGAAGCTAGGGTAATCCGATGTACCTCCCATCGAATACCCGGGATTTTGTGAGAAGTGTGGGTAGTGGGGTGGCTGAACAAATCCCGAGGCCTGAGTGCCTCCTTGGGACTCTCCCATTCCCTCTTCTGACATGCTAACTTCCAGACTGCCATCCCTCCTCTGCTCTACATCCATATCAACCCCCATGTCCTCAGACATTCCTCCCAGAACTGTTCCCCTCACTGATCTGCTTCTACCCAGATCCAGAGACCTTCTAGGGTCTCTTACTGCTCTTTTTCTATTAGACCTACTAGACATTGCCCTAGGCAATGTAGGAGGACGGGCGCTCATGCCCTCATCCTCAAGTGGCACTCCAGTCAATCGTGCAGATCGACGAGTTCCTCTCATCCTGTTTTCTGAAAGGCAGCACATAACAAGCAAACATTAGCATCATATGGTTCATGTGAGCACACATGAACCCTCATCACATACATCACATATCATTAATGCACATGCATATAATCATGGCATTTCACATCATCATGCAAGACAGGACTCCACATCCTATCCTAGTGGACATGATCTTCCTATTGTGCTTGACCTTCTATAACATCTATGAGTCCGACACTCTAGGTCCGACCATATGAACCTGGCTCTGATACCATTCTGTAACGACCCGAAAATCGGACCGCTACCGGCGCTAGGATCCAGGTCGACTTAAGGCCGCCGGGACCCGTAGCAAGCCTAACATGCTTCCTGTGAACCTGATTAATCCCATACATGATCAACAACATGCATAAAAATTAAAACTTTTCTTTCATTCATTCTCTCATACACCAACTCAACCTGTGCATGCACTGAACATAAACATAATTATAAACATGACCCCTTAGTGGGATCTCATCAATGCCCCAATGGGCGATACATAATACGTTGAGTTGGTTTACATAAGCATCATAAAACATCTAAGATCATGTATTAAAAGGGATACCTTATACATAAAGTCAAGCACAATCTCTAATCCTCAATATCATTACATGACTAAAACCGTACTTTTACATAACATTAATACATTTATCATGTCCACACTATCTATTACATACATAAGACTTCATTACTCTTGCTGACCTCCTGGTCTACCCTGTACATGCACGCCTGGGGGGTTAAGGGAGAGGGGTGAGCTACAAGAGCCCACTGAGCAGAATAATAAAACATTTAAAATATATGATAACATGAAATGCATCACATCACAGCTAATCACATCAAGGATGAATTTGTCACCAATAGTCCTCTACATGGTCCCACTGTGCCAGGGGCGTAGAATGGGCCTCACTGGTCTTTCTCTTACATAATCATAACATAACATAACATAACATTCCAACTGTGCCAGGGGCGTAGAATGGGCCTCACTGGTCTTCCGTACCGTATCATCATCATATCATAACATAGGAGGACTAAAGGATCATTCAACATTCATCCGCATCATCAACATATTATGCAATGCAACATATTCGTGAGTTCTAAAGCAAGCACCCTATTATATCTCATGGCATTCATGATGCGTGAATCATGCTAAAACTGGCTTATTTATTTAAAAGCATAAGAGTTATTCCACTCACCTCTGGCTGAAGCTCTACTGACACAGAAGCAGTTGAACTCACTGCTGGGGTCCTCGGTTCCTCTGGTCCGAACCTACACAGGTGGACTCAAATGAGGGACCAAACATATATGAACATAACTCTAAACTATTCCCCAAAAACCCCCTAGAACATCATGAAACAATCATAGAAAAACATGCAAAAGAGGGCTGGACAGGGCACTTTCGGCGGCAGGTTCGGCGGCCGAAAGTCCCTCCAGAGCCGAAAGTCAGGCAGGTTCAGCGGCACCTTCGGCGGCCGAAACTCCCAGACAGAGGCGAAAGTCCTCTTTCGGGGGCAAGCTTCGGCAGCCGAATGCTGCCTCCACAAGAGGGTTCGGCGGCCGAAAGTCCTTTCGGCTGCCGAACCTGGTTTCTCCCAAAGGGCAGAAACTTGGTTCAAACATGCACAAATGCCTCAAACTCATGTCATCATGCATTTAGCTCAACCAAAACATGCATACAAGCTCCTAGGGGTCTCAAACTACCTTAAACCACAACTACAACACATCAAACAACACAAATCCAACATACATTGCTCAAAACATAACATTAACTCAAAAACTCATATAAACCTACTCATGCCATTCTACCCCATAGATCTTCATAAAACTTACTTAAAACATGCAATGAGCTTAAGATCGGCTCTTACCTCTTGAAGATCGAGAGAGAGACGACCTAAACTCGGAGGTGGGAGATTTTTGAGTTCTTGAACCTCAAAGCTTCAAAACTTGCTCACAACTTGAAAATCTTCAAAACAAGATGAAAACTTGTGAAAATCATGAAAGATTTGAAGGAAGAACTCAAAGATTGGTGAGGGACGGCGGAGAGCTCACCTTGGCCGAAAATGGGGAGAAAAGCTCGCCCATTTCGGCTAAGGGACCCTTTTATAGTGGCTGGCCAGGCCACGTTCGGGGGCCGAACGTGCCTCCGCATGCATGCCATGTTCGGCGGCCGAACTTGAGGTTTGGCGGCCGAACCTGGACTTCCCTCACTTATGCCTTCGGGGGCCTAAGGCACACCCGAAATGCCTGCATGTTCGGCGGCCGAACTCGAGGTTCGGCGGCTGAACCTGGGTTTTTCCTCCAATGTTATTTTCATGCAAAAACTCATTTTCTTTCATGCTTAAAACATAAAACACATTAAAATATTTTATGAAAACATGGTTTTACCCTTTTAGAGGTCTCCGACATCCGAGATTCCACCGGACGGTAGGAATTCCGATACCGGAGTCTAGCCAGGTATTACACCCATAGTAGCCACTTCGATGCTCAAGTCAGCATACTGAAGAATGGTATGAATGTAATGAATTACTTAGAACTTTAATGTAAGAGAATAGCGTATCTTTGTCTCTATGATTCTTCTCTTTTTATATTGTAAGAAAGTGGATATAAATATAGCATTTTTTCGATAATCCAGCGATGATGTGGCTGACTTCTTGATAGAGGATATCGCTATCTAATAGATTGGTGATCCCGCAATTACAGATGTAACGGGAATATGTTGGATTGTTCTTGTTTATGGTAGCTTTGTACCAAGACTCGACCCATCCAGGGGAAGGCGAGTAAGGTTTCCGAGTCTTTTTTTCCTCGGGATGGACTATATTACCTACTTATCAGATTCTTAACACGTTGAATTATATTGTGGTGATAGCTTATGGCTTATTTTAGGCGATTATTATATAATATCACTATTCAATGGCATCAGCGGAATTTTATTCTTTGTATAAAAAATGAGGCTGAGTATTTGGATTGAGCAGGAGGATTTAATTTGACACACTATTAGAGATTTTTTTTCAATAGTTATATACAACTATTTCAATTTTGGATTCGTCTATTGTTCGATCTCTAATTCCACACCTTGTCACGGATGACATGAACACTCAACTTTTGGCTCCCATTACAGATGAAGAGGTGAAATCTGCAGTTTTTTATGTGTGTTCTGGTAAGGCTCCTGACCCTTATGAATTTTCGGCGGTTTCTTTTAGCATAACTGGGAGGTTATTATGTAATACCCGGCTAGACCCCGGCATCGGAATTCCTGCTTTCTGGCGGAATCTCAGATGTCGGAATCCTCTAGAAGGGTAAAATATATTTTTCTAAAATGTTTTCAAGTGTTTTAAGGTTTTAAGTAAGAAAGAAATTGAGTTTTTTTAAAGAAAAGCACTATGGAGGAAATTCCAGGTTCGGCCCGAACTTGATGGAGTTTTGGAGTCACCTTTGACTTCCGAAGGTGGTCTGGCTAGCCACCTATAAAAGGTCCCATGTCCGAAAATGGGCGAGCTTTCTCCTCCATTTTCAGGCAAAGGTGAGTTCATGCCCTTCCATGGTTTGTTTTGATGATTTCCTTCAAATCCTTCATGTTTTTGACAAGTTTTAACTTGGTATTGAAGATTTTGAGCTAAAGATCAAGTTTTGGAGCTTGGAGATCCAAGGAGCTTGATTCCTCCCATCTCCAAGTTAGGGATCGCCTCTCTTCTTGATCTTCAAGAGGTAAGCTTAGATCCTACCCTTCTTGCATGTTTTATGAAAGTTTTGAGGGGTTTTAAGAGGGTTGATGCATGTTTTAGAGTATATGCCTAATGTTAGGGTTTATGTTGGTTTTATGGGTAATGTATGATATATGTGTTGCTAGATGTGTTTTGTTGGGGTTTAGGCTAGTTTGAGACCCCTATATGCTTGTGTATGTGTGTATGCATGTTGTAGAATAACTAAATGCATGTTTGGGAGGTTAGGGAGGCTTAAATGTGCATAAGGGCTGAGTTCTGCCATTTCTGGAAGAACTCAGGTTCGGCAGCCAAATGCACTTTCGGCTGCCGAACCTGCCTGTGGAGGCAAGCTTTTGGCTGCCGAACCCTACCCCCGAAAGTTGGACTTCCGGCTCTGGAGGGGAGTTTCGACCGTCGAAGATGCATGAGTTTCGTCTCTGGAAGGGACTTTCGGCCGCCGAAGGTGCCGCCGAAAGTGGCTGAGTTTCGGCTCTGAAGGGACTTTCGGCCGCCGAACCTGCCGCCGAAAGTGCCCTGTTCAGGCTTCCTTTGCATGATTTCTATGACTGTTTTATGATGTTTTAGGGGGTTTTTGGGGAGTAGTTTAGAGTTATGTTAGTGTATGTTTGGTCCCTCATTTGAGTCCACCTGTGTAGGTTTGGACCCGAGGAACCGAGGACCCCAGCAGTGAGATAGCTGCTTCAGAGTCTCTTCAGAGTCAGCCTGAGGTGAGTAGAATGGAACTTTATGTTTTAAAGTAAATAAATTTTGAGCATGTTCATGCATCACGAATGTCATGATATATTAGGTTGCTTGCATTAGAATCCACGAATATGTTGCATTGCATACTTTGGTGTTGATGTGGATGGATGTTGGATGACCCATTAGCCCTAGATATGATATGATGACGATGATACGGTGTGGAAGTCCGGTTGACCCATTCTACGTCCCGGCACATTGGAATGTTATGATATGTTATGTTCAAGAGAAAGTCCGATTGACCCATTCTACGTCCCGGCACTTTGGAATGTAGAGGGCTATCGGTGACAAGTCCATCCTTGATGTGAATTGTTTTTGATGTGAAGCATTTCATAAAAGCATATGTTTTAAATATAATGTTTTACTATTCTGCTCACTGGGCTCTAGTAGCTCACCCCTTTCCCTTAACCCCCAGGTTTGCAGGTTCGGGATAGATCAGAAGGTCAGCAAGAGTAAAAGCATTGTGTATGTAATAGTTAGATGTGGACATGAGCAAATAATGAAAGATATTGTAATGGAATGTAATGTAAAGTAATGTGTATGAAAATCATGTAGCGGTCCGATTTCGGGTCATTACAGATTGGTATCAGAGCCCTAGGTTCATATGGTCGAACCTATAGTGTGTCGGGCTCATAGATGTTATAGAAGGGCAAGCACAATAGGAAAATCATGTCCACTAGGATAGGATGTAGAGTCCTGTCTTGAATAATGATATGAAATGCCATGATTTTATGCATGTGCATTGATGGTATGCTATGTATGTGATGTATGTGATGCGGGTTTATGTGTTTCCACATGAACCATTTGATGCTAATGTTTTATGTGATGTGTGATGTTTTTCAGTAAGCAAGATGAGAGGAACTCGTTGATCTGCACGATTGACTGGAGTCCCACCGGAAAGTGAGGGCACTGATGCCCGTCCCCCTGCTTTGCCTAGGGCAATGTCCTGCAGGTCTAGTAGAGAGAAAGTGTCAAGGGACCCTAGAAGGTCTTTTGATACAAGCAGAAGGGGAGCAGTTCAGGGAGGAATGTCAGCTGAGGGGGAAGAAATGGATGTTGATCAGAGAAGGGATGGAAGTTTGGGTGTAAGCATGTCGGAAGAGGGCATGGGAGAATCTCAAGGAGGTACTCAGGCCTTAGGGTTTGCTCAACCACCCCAATACCCACCCTTTTCACAGAATCCCGAGTATTCGATGGGAGGTACATCGGATTACTCCAGTTTTAACTCTTATCCTTCTTTCATGCCTTACCCACCTTTCTATCCACCATACCCGCAGTACCCAATGTATCCACCCTCACCTTTTTACCCAAATGTGACAAACCCTAATCAGGGGAATGTTGCACCTCCTCCACCACCCCCTGAACCTGTAGCTCCTGAAGTCCAAGTGCCTAAGCCTAACTCATCTAGAGGGAGCAGAGTTAAGATGACAGACTACTTGAAGCTGGATGCTCCCAAGTTCAAGACGGGAGATGATCCTTTTGAGTACCTGAAGACAGTTAAGATGATTATAGATGAGTTAGGAGCAGATGACAGTAGAGCCATTCAGATGGCGGGGTTCACACTCAAATGCAAAAAGGCCCGTGAGTGGTTCAAGAACTATGTGGACCCTAGATTGGACAGTATGACTTGGAAGGAGTTTGCAAATGAATTTGCAGGATGGACTTTCCCTGATAGCTCCAGGGAGCTGAAGATGATTGAGTTTGAACAGCTAAGGCAGACAGAGGAGATGAGTGTAGATGAATTCACTGATAGGTTCGTAGAGCTGTTGCCGTTTGCAGGGCAAGCTTTTGACACAGACCTGAAGAAGTCTAAGAGGTATGTCATGAAGCTTCACTCCAGGTATTCCTCTTTGATCCAATCAGCAGAGAGGGAGAGTTTCTATGCCATAGTGGATATGGCCCGGAAGATGGAGGCTAGTGCCATCATTCAGGGGACAGTTAAGCAGTCTGTGGCACAGTCTTCAGGTTCCAAGACCCTAGGTGGGGGAAAGTTAGATCCCTCTTCTCTGAGTGCGGCAACTTCAGGCAGTAAGAGGTGGGGTAACACCACCAGAAAGCCAAAGAAGAATAAGTTCTGGAATCGGTTGAAGTCCGGTCTGGGTTTAGGTGGTGGCTCGAGCTCGGGTTCAGATGGTGTAGAGTGTTTGAGGTGTGGTAAGCTACACAAGGGAGTGTGTCGGTTTGGGACTACAGCCTGCTTCAGATATGGGCAAGAGGGACACATGGCACGGGGGTGTCCTAGGGCACCTTTCATGGCACCATCCCAGCAGACAGCTTCTGGTAGTGTGGCACAGCCAGCAGCTCTAGCCATGACTCAGGGCAGTAGTAGAGGCCGAAGGAGAAGGGCAGCCTCTTCTTCAGTAGGTTCCCGAGGTGAAGGTCCATCAGCTCCAGCTCGGATCTTCACTATGACTCAGCAGGAGGCGAACACATCCAACACCGTGGTGTCAGGTAATCTCATCATTGGTTGTTCAGATGTGTATGCTTTAATGGATCCTGGTGCATCTCATTCTTTTATTGCTCCGAGAGCTATTGAGAGGTTGGGTCTGATAATCTCTGGGTTAGAGTGTCCTCTCTGGGTCAGTGGGCCCAAGTGTGATCCATCAGTGGCAGAGTCAGTCTGTCGGTTTAATCCAGTGTTTGTTGAGAGTAGATGCCTTCCAGCCGACCTTGTGGTTCTAGACTTGACAGATTTTGACGTCATTCTAGGGATGGATTGGCTATCCGCTCATGGTGCTACCTTGGACTGCAGAGACAAGGTAGTCAGATTCAGAGGTCAGGATGGGTCAGAGGTTGTCTTCAGAGGAGACAGGAGGGGTACACCTAGAGGTTTGATATCAGCCCTACAGGCTCGTAGGTTGCTCAGGAGGGGTTGTCAGGGGTTTCTAGCTCATGTGAGAGAGCTGGATAGTCAGGTTAGGGAAACCGCCTCAGTGCTCGTGGTCAGGGAGTTTTTAGATGTTTTTCCAGACGAGCTACCAGGTTTACCACCTGCTAAGGAGATAGAGTTTGAAATAGAATTGATGCCTGGAATCAGACCAATATCTATCCCTCCCTATAGGATGGCGCCAGCAGAGTTGAAAGAGCTGAAGGAGCAGTTGCAAGAGTTGGTAGACAAGGGTTTCATCCGACCGAGTACCTCACCTTGGGGTGCTCCAGTGCTGTTTGTAAGGAAGAAGGATGGATCCCTCAGACTTTGTATCGACTACAGGCAGTTGAACAAAGTCACTACCAAGAATAAGTATCCGTTACCTAGAATCGACGATCTATTCAACCAGCTAGCAGGAGCAGGATGTTTCTCCAAGATAGATCTGAGATCCGGGTACCATCAGCTGAGAATAAGAGAAGAAGATGTGCCGAAGACGGCGTTCAGAACCAGATATGGGCATTATGAGTTCCTTGTGATGCCGTTCGGGTTAACCAATGCCCTTGCAGCATTCATGGACCCCATGAACAGAGTTTTCAGTCAGTATCTAGATCACTTTGTTATTGTCTTCATAGATGATATCCTAATGTATTCCAGAAATACAGAGGAGCATGCCCATCATCTGAGATTAGTTTTGCAGACCTTGAGGGAACACGGCTTGTATGCCAAGTTCTCCAAGTGTGAATTCTGGTTGAGGAGCATTTCATTCTTGGGGCATGTTGTATCAGAAAATGGAATCGAAGTGGACCCCAAGAAGGTGGAAACTGTAGCTAACTGGCCTAGACCCACTATAGTGACAGAGATCAAGAGCTTCTTGGGCTTGGCAGGTTACTACAGGAGGTTCGTTCAGGACTTCTCTAAGATTGCAGCTCCTATGACCAGATTGACTAAAAAGAATCAGAAGTTTGTGTGGTCTGACCAGTGTGAAGAGAGCTTCGAAGAGCTGAAGAAAAGGTTGACGTCGGCACCGGTGTTAGCTCTGCCTACCAGTAATGAAGACTTCACAGTGTTTTGTGATGCGTCCCGTGTGGGACTAGGTTGTGTGTTGATGCAAAATGAAAGGGTAATTGCTTATGCTTCTAGACAACTGAAGAAGCATGAGTTGAATTATCCTACACATGACCTAGAGATGGCAGCAGTGATATTTGCACTTAAGATGTGGACACATTACCTCTATGGGGTAAAATGTGAGATCTTTATTGATCATAAAAGTTTGCAGTACATCTTGAGTCAGAGAGAGTTGAACCTGAGACAGAAAAGATGGGTAGAACTACTTAGTGACTATGATTGCAAGATCCAGTACCATCCGAGTAAGGCAAATGTTGTAGCAGACGCCCTTAGCCGAAAATCACTTGGCAGTCTATCCCATATTATAGCAGAGAGAAGACCGGTGGTGAGAGAGTTTTACAAACTCATCAATGAAGGGTTGCAGTTGGAGTTGTCTGGTGCAGGTGCTTTGATAGCTCAGATGAGAATGACACCCGTGTTTCTGGAGCAGGTGGCTCAGAAACAGCATGAGGACCCCGAGTTAGTAAAGATAGCCAGAGCAGTTCAAGCAAACAAGAATGAAGAGTTCAGATTTGACAGCAAGGGGATCCTCCGCTATGGGAGTAGATTATGTGTACCAGATGACGTGAGTCTGAAAGGTGACATTATGAGGGAAGCTCATAATGCCAGATACAACATTCACCCTGGAGCCACCAAAATGTAACAGGATCTGAAAAGAGTCTATTGGTGGCCAGCTATGAAAAAAGAAGTGGCACAGTTCGTGTCCACCTGCGAAGTTTGTAAGAGGGTGAAGCTGGAACATCAGAAGCCGGCTGGAATGGTTAACCCACTGCCGATTTCAGAGTGGAAATGGGAGAATATAGCTATGGATTTTGTGGTGGGGTTATCGGCAACGTCCAACAGATTGGACTCCATATGGGTGATTGTGGACAGACTGACCAAATCTGCTCACTTCATCCCTGTTAGGAGTGGCTACTCTGTGGATAAATTGGCGCAGGTATTTGTTGATGAAGTGGTCAGGTTGCATGGGACTCATGTTTCAATAGTGTCTGATAGGGGACCCCAGTTCACCTCTAGATTTTGACAGAGTCTGCAGAATGCTATGGGTACCAGGTTGGATTTTAGCACTGCTTTCCATCCTCAGACTGATGGACAGTCAGAGAGGACCATCCAGACAATTAAAGATATGCTCAGAATGTGTGTGCTAGATTTTGGCGGTTCTTGGAGGCTGCATCTACCTTTGGTGGAGTTTGCCTACAATAACAGCTATCATGCTAGCATCGGGATGGCCCCTTATGAAGCTCTTTATGGGAGGAAGTGCATGTCGCCTGTTTACTGGGAAGAAGTTGGAGAAAGGGTCTTAGCAGGGCCTGAGCTAGTAGAAATCACCAGCAGAGTAGTGCCTGTAATACCCGGCTAGAGT